>NC_081568.1:116291873-116604373 GCF_022355385.1 Mustela nigripes | reverse complement strand
ATGTGTATAGAAGCTTTTCCCTTAGATTATGAAATGACTTTACTCAATGAAATACCTGAATGTTTACGATGCACACACACACATACACACACACATCCCCAAGCAGTGCATTTTCATTGTGATGGAGTAAGTTAAACTATTACTCTTAATACAAACACAAGCATAGCTTACTTACCATTTAGGGTTAACTATCCTTGAAAGTGTAGCCAGATTGGTTTTAGGACTGTCTTGTGATTATGCTTTCCTCCTTTTTTGAAGAATAAAATGGTTTCATGTAGAGGTTTTAGGAATTTGTACTTAATTCCGATTTGGAATTTTCTATTGAATGGACATATCTTGTACTGCTATATATTTTCCTCTCAGGACTGCCTTTGTTGTGTCCCACAGATTTTGAACCATTGTATTTTTCATTATCATAAAAGAAAAGGTGACTCATAGGTATAGCACTGTACCTAGCACAGCGCTTGGTTAATAGTAGCTGCTTATTAAGTATTCATTGTATGGAATCAGTTTTTAACACATTATTGACTCATTGAATACTTGGGGTCCTTCTTTATGTCCTCATGCTTGCAAGTGGACTCTAGAACCACAAGGAAAGCACTCATATATATTCTTGAAAAAACAACAAAAATATTTTAAATATGCTATTTTAATTAGAAGAAAAAAAGAAAGAGAAAGGTGGCATATATGAAGATAAAATGATTAATGTACTGTAGTTTTTAAGCAGATTTTTTTTTAAAGATTTTTATTTTTTTGACAGACAGAGATCACAAGTAGACAGAGAGGCAGGCAGAGAGAGAGAGGGAAGCAGGCTCCCTGCTGAGCAGAGAGCCAAATATGGGACTCGATCCCAGGACCCTGGGACCATGACCTGAGCTGAAGGCAGCGGCTTAACCCACTGAGCCACCCAGGCGCCCAATTTTTAAGCAGATTTTAAGAGTAATTTGAAACCGTAAGCCTATGTTTGCATGGTATATATATGATCAGGTCAAGTGATAATGTTTTGAAAGACTTTGAGCCTATCATCTATAGCTATGATATTTACACAGTTTTCTAAAGGATTTTAGTGGGAAGCTAAGAGACTATTGGACTTTCATTTTGCCCTCTAAAGCATAAAGGCACAATTTTCATGGAGGACATAAATTTCATAAGGTGAATTTGTCCATCCGACTCTGCTTGGGACCATGTAATAGGGAGGTGTGTCTCTAAGATTTCCTATACCCACTTAGGGGTTTTGATCTGTCATAGACAGGCAACAGTTGTAACTTGTTACTTCTTTTTACTGTAATGTGTAAATGTGTGGGTGTATGTCTGTTTTTTAAATGAGAATGAAAAGCAAAGTATAAAAGATTTCATAATGCTGTAGTATTAAATCACATTTATGTCCTTGATAATGAGTGGTAAATGTTTTTAATGATGCTATTGTAAATTTATAGAGTGCTTTAATAAATAAAATATTGGTGATCAGAAGAAAAAATTGTGTTTAAGCATCACAGTGTTCTAAAACCTAGGAAAAGTTAGAAACAGAACAGGCGATAATATAGATAAGTGCAAAGTGAATGTTTTAAAATAAATAGCACTTGGATGACCTGAGATGTCAGAACTAGAGACAAGGGTGTGTGTTTGTCAATATATCCTTCATGTTTTACAGACTCCTAAGGGAACAAGGGAAGATACAATTTCACCTTTTCTGTGCCAAAACATTTTAATTATATCTTCTTCCAACTACAGCGGTTCAGTAACCAAGGAGCTGACATTGATGCATGTGTTGATAAAGCTGCAAACATTCAAAATGAGATTAACAAAGATTTTGAGCAAAGGGTGACAGCTAATTTTGCACAGTGTTCTGCATCTGATTCAGGCCAGCATAATAATAGAATATTTTATAACTGTTTTGTTATTCAAAAGGACTTTTATGATGCATTTATATTTGTGGATATCTTTGTATCATACTTAAAAATTATCTATCCTGTGGCTAAAACTATTTGCACATCTATGTTGTAATGCAGAGACAATATTATAAAGGAAAAAAAAACCCTCTTACTGTAACTTGTGGGTTTTGTTTTTGTCGTTGTTGTTGTCTTTTTTTGTAATCATACTTTATCCTTGGAACTCTTTGCCGTAACCTTAATTTGTCTTGAGCACACTAGCTGGAGAAGGTATAGAGATGGTAAATGTATATTTTCTCATGTTGCTTAGTATGCACTAATAAAATGACCAAGAAAAGTTATATTCAACTTATTTAATTAATAAAACTGTAGTTTCTTTATGTTCTTGAACTCCTTTGAGCACATTTCAGTGTTATTTCTTTTCTCTTCTATTCTCTACTTGAAGGCAGCTGACAGTCTTCTTTCACTTTTCTTTTTGTTTGTGAAATTTTCTTTTTTTTTTTTTTATCCACTCACTTCTCCATCTGCTTTCACTTTTGTTTGCTTGGGCCGTCTCTCATCCCAACTTGATAATGAGGAATGCAGTGTGACCCTGACCTCTATCAGCCCATGCATGACCTTCTGACTCTACCATATAACCTTTGACCTTCTCTTTGACAGCTTGATTAATTACCCTGTGTTATGATTTATGAGTAAGTGCTATGTAAAAATAATAGACAACAGGTGGTCCTCTGAAAACTTTTTGTGGCATGTTTTCTTTTACTGACTAACTTGATGAGCTATTTGAAGTTGGAAACTTACTGGAATAATCTATGTTGGTCTATATCATGGTATTTTTGTACCATGGAACACGACATTAGAATATAGGGAGCTACAAGTTAAAGCATGATTGTGACAAACATTTTACAAAATATTAGCAGGGTGCTATTACCTAAGTGCACGTTGGGAGGAAGCAGAAAATGGAGTCAAGTGACATTTTAGGCGTTTCAGTCCCAGGTCACGTCTTGAGAAAATTGCTGAAATAATGGAGGGGGCATTTTTCAAGCAGAGCTGCAGCTCCAACAGCTATGTTTACTTTAACGCTTCACTAGTGACTTCTGATTGGTTTTCATGACCTCATCTCACTGTTGCACCTAGGCTGTTGCAACAGTGACATAGACATACCCTTGTTGTGAAAAAGATGAGAATAAACACAACATACATCTTTCAGAAAAGATGAATGGACAGTGGTTTGTCCATTTTAGCCATGGGTAGATGTAGCTTATAGGCAAATTGCTTTGGGTTTCATTTCCCTTGAGGATGAGTACCTTTTTTCTTTCAAACCAAACAGATAGAATGCTGAACTTGGAAAATATGATTGATAAGTCTGTCTTAAATGATCTTTTACAGAGCTTTGCCTGAAGACCAAAACAGACAGTTCCATAGGTCAGAGGATTCTACCCTGGCCCCTGACCTCTTTGGTCACACATGGCTTATAGTATTGGCAGGTTAATATGCATAGCTGAACACTTTCACCTGATTTTTTATTTAGCCAACCACAAGAGATTTGAAAAGATGTAGAATTTTCTCCTATTTTCTATTTTCCTTATAACTGGTATTTAATAGGCAAATTAACTTGGATAAATCTTTAATTTTAGTAAGATTCCATTGGGATCAAAATACATTCTGGCTTTGGTCAGACATTGAAACATTGTATCTATTTGTAGAACCTTCTTGACAAGTACATTTCTGTACTGATTTAATTTCTTAAGCAAGTTTTTCTCTTTGGTTCTTTGTGTTTGGCATCACCTATCTGTTTTAGACCTCTGACCTAAGCCATCATTTGTTGATTGAATGATAAATGAACTATTATTTATTAGTAAGTGCATCTACAGACTTCAAAGTAAAGGAGGCCTGCAGTCCTGTGCATTCTCTTTAAATCACAGCGAGCCGTTGTGCTGAATAAACTGCTATGTCCAGCAATAAAATTTTGAGGGTTTCTGATTAAGATTCCATGCTTTAGACCTTATAAACCCAGTTCTGAAAATGAAACTACAGTTACAGCTACAAAGGATAGAAAATGGAATGAGATAAGTGAAAGAGATTAGCCTCTTGATCACTTTCTTGATCTTCTGCTAGACTGTACTCTCAAACATAAGAGTTAATTAACAACTTTATATATACTTTGTCTCTTGAAATGTTGGATATTGGAATTGACTTGGGTAAATCATTAATCAGGATGCCAGAAGTTTTGTTTATTTAGTTGTAGAATGTTAGGTAATCAGTTTGATCATTTTGTCTTTTTGTCTTCTTAAAGATAACAGAAGTTTCTGGGTATGTTTAAAATGAACTGCCTTTTCATCTTAGGAGAAATTTAGCATGAATGATTAAATATAAAAAGAATACTTCCATATAAAATGTTTAAGGTTATAACATTAGTTATGGAGGCCTCATTAGAGTGGCAATGCATGGTTCTTTTATGATATTATATCTGATGCCTGGTTTTATAAAGTTTTGTAAAACTTTATGGGTACACTTGTTAAAGGTCAAACTAGGATCTCTTTCTATTTCTTTGTGTATCGATTGAGTTATTGCAAATAGAGAGAATTAATTTTTAAAATGGCATTTATTCTGTTTTTTTTAAAGATGGTTTCTTCAATGGTTTCATATGGTTAAATTTAGCTATTGGTATGTTATCTGCCTTGTTTTACTTTGACTATTTACTTTGATACCTTGGTTTCCATGTATTAATGTTGACATGGCAAAAGTCTTTTTAGCTTTATTATATAAAGGAATTTTTGGACAATATTTGTATGTGACAGAGAAAAGGAAGAAAAGATGAAGTTTTTCTAATATCTATAGTTAGAGCATATATAAGTGGGATAGTTGACTTTATTTTGTTTCTCCAGTTTTCTCTTCTTCATTATAAAGTGGTTATTAATGGTCTCCATGAATATCGCTTTAATTAATTTATCAGGAAAATTTTAATTGAAAAATGTAAGTTTTTCACAGAATGGTAATTGAATTTGTAACAAAGACATTTATTAATATAAGCTCTCATTTCTGCAGGAAATGTTCCTGAATATTTCTTAATTGTTATTCCATTAATTAAATTGGCAGTATGAAATATCTAAGTGATAAAATATTTTCTAAATAATTCAGGTATTTAAAGAGCAGCATTCATTGTTGAAATCTAAATGCTAAAAATTCTTTAATTGATTTATGGAGTGGTAATTTTAAAATAGAATCATTTTTCATTAGTTGATGCCTTGGTGAAAAATTGATATTGTGTCTTTATAAAATTGGACAAATGAGTCATGTAATTTTCAGTTACATAATCAATAACTTAGACAAACACTACTTCTTTGATGATTTATGTTTGTCTGCTTTTTATACTTATTTAGATAGGACACATCAAATTTCAGACTCCATTGAAAATCAAGTAGGTGCAGTAATTTTTCAATCAATGATTTCCAAAATTGAAGTAAAAACTTCTGCTTAAATTAACGTGGTATTATGAGAAATACTGTATCTAGTGATTAAGTTAAAAATTAGGCCAAAAATTTTATAATTCTAGTGGGTATAAACTTTGTCTAAAGTGTTTACCTTTATTTGGAATTCCTTTATGGTACAAAGGTGATGCTCACATTCTATCAATTTATTAAAGTTTCACTTTCTTACATTGAGTTTGATGTTTTTCATAATATCATTAAAATGTAGTATATCACTATATTCATCTCTAAGAATTCTAAGATCCTGTTTTGGGTTTGCTACTTCTAACTCATGTGTGAGTATGAGAGACTGTGTGTGTGTGTGTGTGTTTAAAGTTCAATTCACTCAGAGAAGGCAGGGAAGAAACATGACAGGAGACCACTTACTCATGGTACAGAATCTAGTAAGGAGGCAATTTTCTTTTTGGCCTACGGTGACCTTTTTTGACTATGTTCCTTACACCAGAGACAGTGTATGAATGCCTCTATTTCACCCTGTTTAGCAGAGTGCAACAGTGTTCTTTAACTTAACTTTTAGTGGGAGGAGAAGTTATAGCTGAAATTTGAGAAGGGCGTGAAAAGTTGTAAGAGGCACAAGGAAGAGGGGTAGGAACTTCCTTCAAATGTGATTTTAATAACTAGTCAAGTGTGTCCAACTGTAGAAAATCACCAAGTGACAATCTGTCTACCTGACAGTGATCACAATGAATTACAAGACTTTTGAATAGCTATACAGATTAGAATAAAGCAGGACCAAATAAAATATCTTTTGTTGGTAAAACTTTGACTTACTAGCTAAGATACTTAAAAAGAGAACCCCCCCCCCCCCAAAAACCGTTTATCTTATGCTTTGATGTAGAACGTTTAAGTTTTTAAATTTGTAAAATATTTTATAACTTCTCATAAAATAGGTATTTGTTTAAAAGTTTTACTTGAACATGTATTAAAGAATATATGGTATTTTGTTAATCAGTTTGGCATTATATAGTTTTCATGTGTGCAAGACAACTATATCTTAATTAACAGTACTATCACTAAAATCACAACTTTAATGAACTTCACAATCTGCAAACCATATCATAGTTTTAGACAATCATATCAACTGGGGGGCAAAACTTGAAAAACCCCATGAAGTTTTTATGTAGATTGTGAAATCGACCATTAAAAAAACCAACTACATGCAGCAGTGTGGCATACTTAAAAATAAGATAATTGAGTCAATGCTAATATTACTCTATTATTACTGCAATCACTTTTTAAAAAATCATCTTATTATGGTCAATTTGGCAAAAAACAAATTTTAAACTTGAATTAGTTCTACAGTTATGCTTTTAGAAAAAGTATTGAGTTTTCTTTTTCAGTAAGAATGATATTTTTCAAGTTTTATTTTCCATAGCTCTTATGTGTTTTTATTGTAATGTAGTACTTTTAAAATATGACCTTATAGGATTTTACAAGGCAAAATTGGGGCACCCACAGTACAGAAGTGAATAGAAAATACAAGATATTAATAGCTTCACAAATTTATGTTGCACATGCTTGTTAGTGGAAATTGTTTATTCTTCTCTAATTTCTCACGGTTTGATTATTCCATCAGCTATAACTTAATATAAATACCAAAAGTTTTCCCAATTCTAACCATAGAAATGTTTGCCTTGCTAGAATTGTCAGACAGGAAAATATATTTTTAAAACTTTAGAGAAGGTATAATAGCTCAGTAAGCTGTATTTCAGACTTTGGGACTTGTTTCCTAGTACTGGCCCTCAGTATAGAGAAATTTTTATGGTGGTTAAAAATGAAAGAAATTTTAGGATTAAATAATTGCTCCTATGCCTTACAGTCGGACATTATTTTGTTTTATGATTTGTGTGGCCTCCTGAAAGAAGAGAGGTGGAAAAAATACCAACTGCACAGGTTGATTATTATGTTTCTGCTATTATAGATATGTAAATCTGTAGAATGTTAGGTCACATTTATTCCTTAATTGCTTATTCTTTCTGGAATTCAAACAAATAAAAAATGCTCATTAAAGTGCAATTGTAAAGGAAAGAGAATCCAACAAAATAGGGTGTGGAATTTTAACTTCAGCTTCAAAGAGGCTGTTTTTTCAAAATAGGTATTTAAATATTGATGTGGTTTGAAAGTGTACTTGTTATTTGTTAATTTATTTCAATTACTTGGGGGCTTCTGAGAGATCTAAAGTACTTTATAAAAAAAATATAACCTTGGCAATCTTTGTGTTACAATTTTGTCTTCTTATTCTTACAAATAATCTATTTAACACAAACAGTGCAGGCAAACAATTTTAAATAACTTTTTGTTGGAAAAAGTAGAACTATAGTCTTTTATAAAGAAATACTTTAGTGACTATACAACTATATTAAATTACTTACTATGAAATTTTGCAGATTTTTTTTATGAATTGAGATGGTTTCTAAGATTAAATTATGCTGCCTTCTTTGCTTTCAAAACAGGAGGGATATGGAGTAATAGTACTGAATCCCAATGAAAACTATATTGAAGTAGAAAAGCCAAAGATCCATGTACAGTCATCTTCTGAGAGTTCAGATGAACCAGCAGAAAAACGGGAAAGAAAAGATAAAGTCTCTAAAGAAACAAAGAAGCGACGTGATTTCTATGAAAAGTATCGTAACCCCCAAAGGGAAAAAGAGATGATGCAGCTGTATATCAGAGTAAGTAATAAGATTATTACTCTCCTTCACTATTTCTTTTACTATATTTGTATTGTATGTCATAATTATTATTTTATTTTTTTTAAAAGAAACTTAATTCTTTAATTTTCAGCCATTCATATCCCATGGTTGTTACTTGGGTGAAATTTTTTTTATTCAGAATTACAAAATACATCCTTATTTCAGTGTGATATTTTACTTAAGTTTCAAAGCAATTATGAATGCTCCATACAAAACATTGGTCTTCATCTTGTGTGGTGATAGTTTTTATGCATTCTTTTCCTATG
Source organism: Mustela nigripes (assembly GCF_022355385.1). Classification (NCBI taxonomy): domain Eukaryota; kingdom Metazoa; phylum Chordata; class Mammalia; order Carnivora; family Mustelidae; genus Mustela; species Mustela nigripes. Next base: position 116,596,034 of record NC_081568.1, on the reverse strand, counting down.
AGCAACCATCCATCCACAGTGTTTCAGCTTAACTTCTGAAGGCAGATGGAGGGAGGAAGAGTAATTAATATCTTAATAAATATTTAAACTAGAATAGTTTAGGGATAGTGTAATGAGGGAACTCTCTCCTTTGCTCTTTTCTTACCCAGTGAACCTTTGCACTTTGTAATGCTAGCAGCATGGGATCGTTACAGCAGTGCTGCCCAAGGAGTTCTAATTCGTAGGGGGCACAAACAATTTTATTTGAACTTTGACACATTCTGCTTGATATACATACTGTGTATTGTATATATGAGACATATTTATGCAATTTTCAAAGCCCTTATTACGGGTCCTATAAATAGAATTTAATAGTAAAGCGCGTCAAAAATGCTACTAGGTAAGTAAAATAGTAAATTGATATGTTCTTTAAAAGTGAGCAATTCAGAACATTTAAGCATAGACAAATTAACACTTTATAAATTATATTGTAGGATAATAGTAAAGTTTCAAATTAATCAGTTTGAACTATTTGTACACTTCCTTTAAAAAAGTTTACTAATAAAATATTTCATACCATCTTTGAGGGGAATATGTAACTTTCTGAGTTATTTTCTTCATTCTCATTCATTGCATAATCCCTATACTTTTGGGAATTACACTTCAAACTTTCAAGACTATAGGTCGGTTTGTTGAGTAAGTTAGGGTAGTTAAATAGTATGAAAGCAGCATGTAAATCCTCATGACCCAAAAAAAAAATCCTCATCTCAGTATCCAGACTGAGAATACCCAAAGCTCATCATACAGTAACTCAAGCTAAAGTTAGTCAGAATGCAGTATTTAAATTTCTGAAAAGCATCTCGCTATGTAATATATTTTTTGAAAAACAAAAACAGTGATTACATTGGAATCAATAAGTAGCTTGCTTGTTCTAATGTAGGTATGTTACCGTGTTTCTTTCGTATGGCTGCATAGGTGTCATGGTGTTACCTTCTTTATCGGCTGTCCTAAGCTTTCTAATTATATGATCCAGTCTGTCAACTACCATTCTTAGGACAGTTAAAAAGAATTCTGATATCCATATTTTGAAAATGAATTGTAAAAGCTTTTGAAATATACACATCATTAAGAAAACTCATGTGCTTATGTAAAATGTCAACAAAAAGTTATTCTATGTATTGTTCTTCTTAAAGTTTATTTTATTTGCCTATGATATATACAGAATATGGATCTATTTCTGACATCTGTCTTGTAGGTTTTATATCTCCTTTTCTATTTTCTCTTGTCACCACTGTGTGGGTATTTTGCTTTTGTTCCTTGTATGTGTGCATTTTCTTTTTTCTGTTTCATTTATCTGAATGGATGAATCAAATGAAACAAAATCTGTTTCATTTATCTCTGCCTCTGTTTTTCTTCTTATATCAAGGGAGAAAAATCTTTTTATTTTGCTTCATTTTTAGGATCTCTCTTTCCCTTTGTCTTTTTTCTTTCATTCTGCTATCTCTTTTACACTCCTGCCGTTTCTGCTTCTTTCCTTACATGTCTTTTTGCTTCTTTCTTCTTCGTCCCATTTCACTCATCAGTCTCAGTTCCCATTGAAAGCACTTAAAGCAAAAACAGACACTTTTAGAAAATACAACTATATGCCTGATAGTCTTAGTTATGAATGTCATTTTTCCTTAATAAATACCCTTTCTCTTAAAATCTTCTAGAATTGTGCAAAATAGCAGTTAAGCTGGTACTCTTCAGACATAGTTCTAGATAGTAAGGTGTGATCCTGTGGTGGAGAAAGAGACGAATGATTCATGTTGTGTAAGATGCCTTAATTCTTAGGTAGTTTTGATCCACTCAAGAAGTAACTTCTTGTACTCTCCTTTCCAAAACATGTCTCCAAAAAGTGTAATTTTCAGACACAGAGCATGATATGTGATGGGGATAAATTAACATAAATTTCTATACTTCTTAACTATTTACATTTTGAAGTTGATCATCTAGTCTTTGGAACAGTCCCATGAGGTAAGTAGATCAAATAGCTTTATCCTTATTTTATAGGTAAGGAAACTGATGCACAGGTGGCTCATTTTTGTCTAAGAGAGCAGATAACTAGTAAATGGTGGAACTAAGTGTTGAAACCAGGACTTCTAGTTGTAGATTCTTTCTCCATTTGCTTTTTACCATGTTGTTCTACAGTTGGGAACAAAATATATACATGAAATATGAAAATTAAAACAATTATTATAAAAGCATGACATAAGTGACATGTGATGATTAATAGATTTTTATCAGTTATTAGATATTAAATAATAGTTATTTAATAAATATCTATGAACAATTAATATATAATACATATTTATAACAAGTAATACGTGCACACAAATGTATTACATTATGTATATATACATATACACACTCTCTCTTAATAGGATCACTAGTATTCATCCAATTTTCTATGAGAAGACTGTGAGTCAAAACTTAGTAATTTCCCCAAAATAACATAACTCTTAATATAAGCTTCATGAGGACAGGGACTTAGTCTGTTTTGATCACTATTATATCCCCAGAGCTCAGAAGAGAGTCTTCATAATAAATTTTTATTTGGTAAGTAAGGTGTTGGAGCCAAGATTAAAATCCCATACTACTACTTTTTTTTAATATGTTCTGCTTCATTAAAGTATGCTACTTGATTGTGAGGAATCTCATTGAAACAATCCAAAACAAACAAAAATTACAGTGTTGGTCCCCTACCTACTCTAGTGACTGAGAAAACATTATGAAAATTAATGATACGAAGTCAGTTTCTCAAGATTTATTTAATACCTTGATCTATACCTTTGCATCTGAATCTATAAGAGTGAGATATCCTGGTTTGTTTGTTTTTTTTAAACTCTGTCATCAAGGTAGTATGTTTATTGGTGAAAACGGAAATGTTTCATGCTGACTACTGCTATTTCTGTTGTGCACCCTTGCTCATAGAGTAGAGCCAGGCTGCTATACATGTTCTTTGCTGTACACCTTTGTGCTGTGTAATTTTGCTTCCTGTTCTTTCCCTCCATCCAAATTCTGCCCATGTTGTAGGGCCCAACTGAAATCTCACCTTTTCGTATCATCGTAATCACTTACCATGACTCATGGAAGTCACTGCGACTGGTTAACTTATGTGAAATTTATCATTTGCTGTCTGAGATATCTCTTGTGTTTTTGTTTTGTAATATTATTAACATTTATCTTTCATGTATTTCCACTCCCCATAATATTGTAGATCTTTGAGCGTGCTGTATTGGTCATTCCTTAAGAATAAACAGAAATGATGTAGTATTTACAGTAGTACAGAGCATACTGTGAGGAATCAGAAACCGATAATAAACCCACTCATTAGAATCCAATACCCTGCAGGGAGACCAAAGCAAAAAGACTAGGCCTTAGTCTAGAGATACCTGGATAGAATTGCTTAAATATCTCTTCCAGAGGAGACTTAATTGTGGGCTGTGGTGATAGGAAGAAAAGAGATTAGACCCAGAAGGTTGAAGGAAAAAAAAAATGCTGCAAGTGGAAGGGGGAAGAAATTACATGGCCACAGAAGGAAGAATCCAAATGTGGAGGAGACATTTACAGAGTAAGAATCTTGGCAAAGTCTGGCATTACACATTGAAGATACTCAAATATTTATGGCTTGATTGCTTGTTGACATCCATCAAAAATCTTACTCCTTAGCATGAGAGATATTTGGTGTCTAGTTTTCTGACGGATTTTTTCAGCATTTATGTGAATTTTTGCAATTGTTCAGAAACAGCCAACTGATAAACTGAAGCTTTCTTTCAAAAAATATGTTTTTGATGTTTTTGGGTTATGTTCAAAATATTGGTGAAGGCTAATAAATATCCCATCTTCTCTGTACCTGTTCTCTTCTGTACTACGGCCACTGGAGTCATTTCTATCTAGTGCTTTAGCAACCAAATTTAATTTTTTTAATATTATAGCCAATGAATGTTTACTCTCTGGAACCATTTTATTTTCCCAATATATTTAAATATTTGCGTTTTCTTTTCTTCTGGAATCTGTTAAAAAGCCAAACTCTCCTTTCAAATTTTGTAAAAATCTATTACAGACCGGCAGAAGTAAACTAGAATCCAGGCCTAAAACTTTAAGATTAACAAAGTGTAGGGTTTTTTATGTACTAAATGAGTATAAATAAATATGACTAACTATTGGATTATGTAGTACATTTCTGATGCATTAGAAGCAGAGCTTGAGAGATCAAAGTACTTACTGTTTCATGTGGCAACTTTCCTTAAGTATGAAATAATGTACTTTCTGGCATATATTATGGCTTATTAAGGGGATTGATTTGGTCTAGGCAATAAACATCATGTCAGACATGCCTGGCAGGAAAACCTGCTTAATATGTTTTGTAATAAGATGGAATTTTTTGTTCTCAAAAACATCTGCCAACTGAATTCAAGAGTGAAGACAGAAAATGTCATCAATTTAGTGGTAATCCTATAAATTCAGTTTCTTTCTGAGCAACACATAGTAAGACACACAAAATTCCCAGTGTTAATCACCACTGGTTATAGTACTTTGTAAAATGATGAAACAAAAACATTTTATTTTTATATAATGTGTTAATTAATTCATAATGAATTTTAATATTTCAACTGATAAAATTTTAACAAGCATCTTGCCAACAGATCATTTTTTAAAGCATCTGTTTTTTAATGTGTTGGGTTGAGAACTGAGTCAAATGGCTAAATATGTACATATATTCTTTTAAAAAACATATTTCTACCCCATAATTATAGATACACTATTTTTTCCCCTTAGACCACCAGGGGCTGCTGCTGTTCACACTGGGTTTTACTTTCCTCTGAAACTGAGTACCCCCCATCACACTGCATCTTTTCTTTCTTCCCTTTTATTCCTTAACCTTAAATCTTTTAATATATAATGGAAAGAAAAAACAACAAGCTTAGTTAGTAATTTAATGATCAGTATAAGAATTTATATTTTAAACATTTCTACATTCCAAACATTTACACTTTACCAAATGAACTTAAAACCAGTAGTCATTGAAGATTTGATAATAATTATTTTTATTTTCTGTTTTTAATGTCTGAATATCATTCAGAATCATACCCATTGCAGAGATGTAGTATGGAGATGAAATTAAACGTGCAGAATTTGAACAACTTGAGTTTGAATCCCAGCTCTTTCCATTTTATATACTGTGACCTCAAACAAGTTAACTTCCCTATGTCTCAGTTCTTTTGTCTGAAAAAATGAAATGATAATAATATATGCAAAGTGAACATGGTTTCTGACACACCATGTTGGGTCTTCAGGGCTAATAAATAACTCCCTGTCTTCTCTCAAATTCATAATCAACTAAGAAAGTATCCAATCCTTGAGGTCCCCAGCTTTTGTACCTTTCATTACCTTGTACCAAAAATAATAACGTCCATCTTACCTTTCTGAGTTTGGAACCCAGTGAATAATATGGCAAAGGAATCAGACAAAAGGAGATCAAAACACCAGCTTTATTAATTGATATAGTTCAAATGGAAAATGTGGCTTAGATCTGTGACTAAATTTAGGTTACCTAATTCATTTCCCCAGAAACACATTTTCATCTCTCTTCCAAACATCCACTTGCCCTTTCACAAGGTAGAAAGCAAGTTGAAATGCGTCCTTTTTGCAAGTAGCTTTGAAAGACACCCAGAAGGGCTGAGTAGAGCATTCTGTTTCTTCCCCCAAATGTACAAATCAAGTCAGTCACTCCTCCTGTGGGAGGGAAAGAGTGAGGGATGGTGAAACAAATTGGAAACGTCACTCCAGCTATATGGCTTTACCTGGAGCCAGAAGGGAAATGGGTCCCACCTGACAAAAGTTAGCCCCTAATAAAAAGATTATTAGTAGCACTTGCATCTTCTAGCAACTCCATAGAGCAATATTAAAATATAATCATTAAACGTTCACTAAGGATACCTTAGTTTCTTCATTTTAAGGTTTTCATTTAAAAGGGAAACTGATCAAACCTGATTGCAGAGAAAGTAGCCACAAAATTGTTTAATTTTAAAGCATTTAAAGTGCCATGATTTTATTTTAAATAATCAGAAATCAATCTTTGTATTTTCATGTTTCTTACTTCCAAAGCCTAGTAAACAGTAGATTTTTAATAAATATTTGATGAATGAATATTTTAATAAATGCTTGCTTACATGAACCTACAAAGCAGAAGAGACAGAACTTTCACTATATAAATCTGCTCTTTGATATTGACTAGCACAAGTTGAAAGAACTGTGATACTATGACTGATACATGCTAACACTCAGAAAATTAGTACATTGTTCTTTAAACCCACTTAACAACCCATATTAAGTATAGCAGGCATTCTTTGAATTCAGTAAAAACAAGCCCAAACAGAAAAATTTGAAAGTGGCAAAATAATTAGATCTTTAGATTTAGAATAGAAATTACAATAAAGACCAGAGCTCTGCACTTATTTGTTTCGGTTGACTATTGGCCAAATTTGGTGAGGAATTCTGCTATAAATATGGTGTAGTAGAAAGAAAAAGAAATTCAGAATCGAAGAGAGTTATGCTCCAATGATCTTAATTTTTTCACAAGCTATGAGGTTGGACAAGTCACCTCATTCTTTTAGTTTCTTCATCTGTAAAATAAGAATAATTGTAGTTACTAGGCTGTTTAAGGAGTAAATAAGGTAAATTAATGTATATGAAAAGAACTGGTAGGATACCTACTATTTGTTATATCTCATTTTTTTTCTGTTTTCTCCTTGCCCTCTTTCCTTTGGAAAGTATGGGGAGAATTATGGTCAAATGAGGTCTTTTCCAATTGGTTTATAATCACTGCTTCTCAAACCTTTGGTCTCCGGACCCTTTTACGTGCTTAAACATTATTAAGATCACTAAGGTATTTTGTTTATATGGGTACACTAATTGATATTAACCACAAAAAGAATGAAATATGAGAAAATTTTTTAATATTTATTTTAGGGGCGCCTGGGTGGCTCAGTGAGTTAAGCCTCTGCCTTTTCGGCTCAGGTCATGGTCTCAGGGTCCTGATATCGAGCCCAGTGTCTGGCTCTCTGCTCAGCAGGGAGCCTGCTTCCTCCTCTCTGCCTACTTGTAATCCCTATCAAATAAATAAAATCTTAAAAATAAATAAATACTTATTTATTTATTTTAGGGGCTCCTGGGTGGCTTCATCAGTTAAGCATCTGCCTTTGGCTCATGTCATGGTCCCAGGATTCTGAGATGGAGTCCTGATTGGGCCTCCCTGCTCGTCCCTGCCCCCTAACTTTTCCCCCTGCCCCCTCCCCCTAACATGTTCTGTCACTCTCATTCAAATAAATAAATAAAATCTTTAAAAATAATAATAAATAAATACGTATTTTAAGATAGTAATAAGTCTGGGGTGCCTGGGTGACTCAGTTGGTTAAACGTCTGCCTTCGGCTCATGTCATGATTCTGGAGTCCTGGGCTTCCTGCTCAGCAGGGAGGCTGCTTCTCCCTCTTCCCTTACCCTCCTGCCCACCCTCCATTAATGCTTGCTTGCTCTCTTGAGCTCACTCTCTCAAATAAATAAATGTACTATATGTTGGCTAACTGAACATAAATAAATAAATAAATATAATCTTTTAAAAAATAAAATAGCAATAAATCCCTTACATGATGACACAAATAACATATATTTATGAGAAATAACTATATTTCTCAAAACAAAAACATATGGTGAGAAGTGTGGCATTTAAAAAGCATCTCTTTAATATCTGGCTTAATAGACAGCTGAATTCCACCTCTGTTTTTCTTCCTTCATCCTCTTCTGATATGTTTTTTGGTTGACATTTCTGAAGAAAATTTGGCCACATACAGATATTCAGTTATAAAAGGAAGCAGAATTTTAATAGCTGTTTCAGGTAATTGTACATGTTTTTCTTTTTTGGTATACCAACACTCAACAAAGAATAGTTGCTTTTTTTTTTAAGATTTTATTTGTCAGAGAGAGAACACACACAGGGGGAGCAGCAAGCAGAGCAGGCAGAAGGAGAAGCGGGCTCCCCACTGAGCAATGAGTCTGATGTGGGGCCTAATCCCAAGACCCTGGTATCAGAACCTGAGCTGAAGGCAGATACTTAATGACTGAGCCACCCAGGCATCCCAAGAAATAGTTTCTTCTTAAAGATTACCCGCTGTGTGAATCTAAAACACATTACTAAGTATTTTGTACTATTTTCATGAAAATCCATTGGTCTTTGTTGTACTTTCAATGGAATCTTTACTCTTGAATGATTTTATAACATCACTTATTGGTCATTTGGAAAATAATGTTGCATTGAGTTATGCAGATCTTCCACATGTTGACATATTTTACTATACAGTATCAAAGAAATCCTATCTATTAATATTACTACCACTCTCATCTGCAAAGATTTTAAGAATTGAAAAATTAAACTTATCAGAGAGGATATAAGTTCCCCCAACTTTTAATTTTAGCAAGAAAGCTCAAATTTTATCATTAGCAATAAACGCCATTGGCTGTTTTTCTTGAACTTTCAGGTTTATTTTATTTATTTTCAAGAAAATGTCTTCCATATGCCCAATGTGAGTAATGATCATTTGTTTATCAATCTTGAAAGTAAAAAGGATAGTCTATTTAAAAAAACAGCTACTTGAGCTCACAACTCAGTTACACAACTACTTTCCCTCTATACAAGCATCTTAACATTATTTGTTTTGCAGGTGCTTTTTGGGCGCCTGGTGGCTCAATGGGTTAAGCCTCTGCCTTAGGCTCAGGTTAGGATCCCAGGGACCTGGGATGGAGCCCCACATTGGGCTCTCTGCTCAGCAGGAAGCCTGCTTCCTCCTCCTCCTCCTCTCTCTCTCTCTCTTTCCTTCTAGAGAAGGAAGGGGGAAGGAGCAGAGGGAAAGGGAGAGAGAGAATTTTATGCCAGCTCCATGCCAAATGTGGACCCTGGCAAGGGGCTCCACCTTACCACCCTGAGATCAGGATTTGAGCCCAAATCAAGAGTCATATGGTCAAGCTCAACTGACTGAGCCATCCAGGTGCTCCAGAATTTTTTGTTTTCTACTACTTGTCCCTAACAATAGAAAGCTCTGGAGAATCATATGCCCATTTTGGGTTTTAGCAACTACAGTTTTCATTTCGTCCCTCTTTTCCCTAAAATGGGTGGCCTCTTAATTCCCAGAAGGGCTCACATATTTAACCCTGCTATGCAGCTGAGGTCTAATAAACTACCATAGTTGACTAGCTCTGTGCTGGTGCTGTCCCTCTGTCTTATGTTTACCTTAACTTTGCAATGGGCTGATTCTATTGTGGTTAAGAGCTGAGTGCCCATTTCTGGCACATGTGTGCAGGGTTTTTACATATAGTATTCACTCAACAAGTGTTATAATTATTGTAATATCCTTAATTTACAATCCAAGCTGCATCTGTCCATCACTTTCTTCCATTTCTGAAGCCTTGTTCTTTTTAATTCGCCAAATTGGATTCCTCTTGTTTCTTGTCTGAAGGAACATTTGACAATAACTGTCCAAAATACAGTTGGATTCACCATGCTTTTATCGGGCTTTAAATGTTCTTGCACTTTCACAACTTTACTCCCTTTTTTGGGAAAAAGGGGCAATTTAATACCCTCTGTCTCCCACCTGTGGCCCACCCTTGTGGTTGAGGCCCTTGTGGATACATTTGTCTAGTTAGAAATAGTTGTTTGTTTCTTTGTATAATCCTCACAACTGTCTCAGGTTGCACCTTGACTATACAGATAATGTAAAATGAGACTCAGATGTAAATAGACTTACTCATAGTTGTATGCCTAATAAGAGCAACTAAAGTAAGGTTAGAGCCCACATCTATCAGACTGCAAAGCCTATGTTTTTCCCAATAAACTACATTGTCAGTACTGAACGTTTTTTACAAGTGGCTTTCTAAGATTTCTTTGTGTTTATATATATGTATATATACACACATAAGTGAATGAATCAGTGGATCTCTCCTGAATTGGAAGGCAATTGCTGCGACACAAGACAAATAATACTCCCCACAATGCAGTAATTTATTCAAGGACTGTTGTTAGAGAGTTGCAATGAGTAGATATATTGAGTGTATGCCGGCATCCTCTTCTCTGCAATAAGACACCCTCACACTTTATTTTTTCCTGTGTCCCAAACTGTCTGTCCTTCTGGGATGTGTAAGTTGCTTGACAGCAAAGGAGTTTGGAGTTACTGCAGATAGGGATGAGAAAAAAAAACCTTATCACTTTGTATAGTTGTCTCAAAAGTGCTTTGTTTAATACAGGTGAACCTTTTTTTTTTTAATCCCTCCCCTGATTTCAGTTTGTCTTTAAATAAGTGTGCCTGTTCTCAGCCATGAGCTTGTTGTTCCACCCCATTCCCCTTTGGTGTTTTCACCAGCCCAGTGTTCACATATGCACATTATGGCTTTATCAGTAGATGGGAGCACTTCTGTGTGCATCTCTCATGTGTAACGTAGTGGGGCAATATAACATGTTTACTGAATGCCTTGAGTATTTACATTATAGACTCATCTCATTTCCATTTGAATTACATATGTGCTTTTGTAAACGTTATGAAATTGTATGTTTAGATTTACTTTCTTGGACCATGAAATTGCTGCTTAGCACACTCTATGTATCATTTTTATCTTATGTTCCTGTAATATTAATTTCATTCTTAGTGTTATTTTCATAATTTAATACTAGGAGAAAACATTGATTTTTCTCCTTGAAAATAACAGATTATAAGCCACAGTTAGTGGCTCATTTAGGGACCCCATAAAACAAAGATAAAATTCTAAATATGAATCTAAGTGGTCATCTACCAAGACTTTCCCTAATTTCTGTTTGCCCTAAAAATGATTTATACTTGAATTTGCTTTCCCAAAAACTTTAATGTAGCTCACCAAACACCAACCCAAGTTGGTGTTTGAAATGTCTCCCTGAGATTCCAGAAAATCTCTGCCTGGGAAGGTGTAAAGAGAAAAATCATGAGCCTGTATTTCAGGATACTAAGAATTCCAAAATAATTTGACTTTTTTTTAAATAGTCACTACTTTTTATTTAAAAGTCATTTAGACACTGTGGGCCAAAATTTTATGTTTCTACTGGAGCAATAATAACACCAATAATTTCCAGAGCTATATAATGGATTGGTTTTTTTTATAAAGCTCAACCATCAGATAAAAATTAGAATTAGGATTTTATACTGCTAAATTAAGTAAATCTATCAAAACTAAAATCTTTTTTAGTCATTGAGAAGAGGAATTCATTTTTTCAGGGCTGCTGTTCTAAATTTCTGGCAATGAGGCATACAGTTTTTCATATTAAAAATTGAGAATTTATACAAATTCATTCAGTCCACCTTTGTTTACTATTTTATATAAACAGTACATTTAGGAGGAACATTACTTACAGGAGAAGGTTTCTACCAGAGTATGTTGCCAAAAGATAGTGTCTGAAGGGTGGTAGCCATTTTTCAGAGACATACCAAGTCCAATTAGTGTATTTTTAGATGTAGATGAGGAAACTGAGATTAAGAGAAATTTGCTCAGAACTACACTGTTATTAGTGACAAAACTGTTACTGGGATCTAGGTTTTCTATTTACCATTCTGGTTATTGAAATTTTTATATTAAAAGAAGATTTTTTTCCCCCTCCATTTTTATTTGCAAGTGGTTTCTCTGGCCTTTGTCTCAGCAGCTGATGGGGTTGGGGAAGAACGGTGTGTGTGTGTGTGTGTGTGTGTGTGTGTAGATTATTAGCGGAGAAGGATAAGTGGTCCTTAAGTAATTGAGACTTAAACCTAAAAGTTAGTTGAAAACAGTATTCCTAACATAATCGATTTTAAGATCTAAGAGGAAGAATATAAATTTGAAAATCTTAGTGCATTATATATGAATTATGATGTTAACTATACTTCATTCACTCTTAATGTTCTTTGTTTCGATTTCACACAGGAGAGTGAAAAAATTCCCTCAGAATTCTTGTGCAGACTGCATATATAATAATGCCATCAAAGAAAGGCTATTATTTGTGCATATATAGCTCAGTCAATTGAAGATTGCTCAGATTATCATCTTTTTTCATTGATTTTAAAACCTTTTATCACATTTTAACATCTCTGAATTTGGGATGCATCTTAAAAATTAATGGCATATCATGGATTATTTGGTGACTTTTTTTCTCTTAATGGTACATAAAACAGTGCTACCTTTTAAAATTGATGGTTTTGTAGAAGGATGAAATATGGTATGAGACAGGCTGCCTCACTGCACAACTCTGAGAACATAATTCTTATCTGGCACCCCCTGGAGTTGTGCAGTGTATAGACTGTGACCTTTTAGGGTAGCCCAAATAGAGATTATGTAGAAGGTTTGTTCTTTTCCTTAACATTTTACCCCATATTTGGCCCCATAAGTTGACAAAGACCACCTGCCTATTTGGCAATTAATGACCCCTCAGTAAATGTTTATTTATTTACTTACATACCATTGTAATCAGTTGCTTCCTTTTGTTTGCCAAAGCCCATGGATAGCAGATTTGAATTTCTTCCATTACTAGATGTCACATTACTAGGAAGAAGTAGATCTCTGGATGGTAAACTTAAACGGTAAATCTAGGAAGTAATGACTAAATGACTATATTAAATGGAGATGTTAGCCCCTCAGTGTCCTAATCATTTTCCTAATGCATTTTACTTTTAAAATTTATTGTAGCACTTTCAAAATAACCTAAAGTAACTATTCGTACGATGAAAGTAGACTACCAGTTTTAAGTTGCATTCTGTTAGTCTACCTTCGCTGATTTTATACTATCTCCTGAGTGCTAGATATTAAAGATTAAAAATGGAGAAACAATAAACATGTAATTTCTACTCAAGATTAGCCAGGATTACAAAACAAGATGCCAAATGTATCTTGAAATTGAAGAAAATGTGTCCTTTTAAGGAGCACAGCTTTGATTGGACCTCTTCGCATTTCAATGCAATTGAGCACTATTTACAAAATGTTGTGCTTGCTATAGCTGTTTATGAGATATGCAGATGGAAAAGCCAGAATCTTTGTTCTCTGGTAGCTCAGGCACAGTCTTATGGGGAGGCCAAAATATTCTTAAGCAACTTGGATAGGCAGTTTCCAGTAAGGATTTTGAAGCAGTTCATATGTTGCATCTAATCATATGAAAAAAGGAAAATGTATCTTTCACAATTATTAATATAGCATTAAAATAAAAGATACCTAGAGATTCAATAATAGACCACTGGATTTTAGAATTAAAGAACTACTTTATAGATTTTCTGTATTGAATACAACTATTGCAATGAGAAACTCAATTTTTATGCAGATTGCTTATATAAAATCTGTTATATTATGTAAAATAATGTGATTTTTGTGTCATTGAGTATTAAAAACCACTTTAAAAATTTGCCACTTTAAAGAAATTAATTTGGTAGGTGTTTCTGGCACATTCTGGAAACTCAAATATTTCAATTTTCAGTGATGTAGTGGGATTTACTCTTGATGTCTAAAATCATTTTGCCCTAACTTATAGACCAAATGAAGCTAATTAAACATATAAGTAACATTTCAAAACTTTAAGAACCATCTAATGTCCCTTAACCAATTCTTTTCTTCTTCTGCTTTTATCTCCTCTACCAAATGATCTATGATATATTCACTTTATATCTGTGATATACTCATTCACTGGTTAAGAGAAATAATATAAGTCAATAATAATGCACCTAATATTTTAATGAAGTTTTATAGATCATAAACACTTTAATTTGTACTTTATTCTTTAGGGAATATAATATGAAGTTGATGATAGTAGTTTTCTTTATGAACCATGTGTGCAAAAAAAAAAAAAACCCATGTGTACATTTTCTTCATTGCTAATGATATTATCGATGTTTGTTAGTTTCTTCTTATGTGGGTTTAAATAGTTGTTTTTGGCAAAAGATCCAGCCAAGCAACTGTCTTCAAAATGGATTAAAATGATGAATAAATTAATCTTTATGGGATTCTTTATAGCTTCTTGGTTTTTTGCAAGTTATTCTTAACTATTGGCATATCTTATATAAGGTAGTTTAAGCAAGAATTTCTGAGGAGGTTCCATTCTGATTTCAAAGTAATTTGGCGGGTGCCTGGGTGGCTCGGTCATTAGGTATCTGCCTTCAGCTAGGGTCATAATCCCAGGGTCCTGGGATTAAGCCCTGCATAGGGCTCCCTGCTCAGCAGGAAGCCTGCTGCTTCCTCTCCCACTCCCCCTGCTTGTGTTCCCTCTCTCGCTCTATCTCTCTCTGTCAAACAAATAAAATCTTCAAAAAAAAAAAAAAAGGTAATTCTGCTCTTGCGTCTATCTGTGCCTTCCTTCTTTACACCTCCCCTCTTGTGATCCTGGGTTTAGTTTTTACTAAGAAAGTTTAGTGTTAGTTAATCCATTTGTGGAAATATTGTAAGCTTCATTTGGATAAAGGTTCTAAGTTAATCATCTTTTTCTATCTTGTGGCACCTAGCAGGTTACCTTGAATATACATAATAGTCAAAACTTACTGGATGGGTAAATGGACTAAATGACTTTACTTTGAAATTTGACTTTACTCAGACAATGGCCATAGGAGAACTGCCCCTTTTTTACCTCTCCATATCATTTCCTGCCCTTCTTTCCTTCACTTATTCTATTCTATCCCCACCAGTCTCTTGCTATTCTTAGAACGTGTCAGGCATACCTGTCTTTCAGTCTTTGCATTGACTGTTCCTTCTGTCTGTGGTGTTCTGCTCCAAAATATAAGCAGTGCTAACTTGCTGGAATTCTTCAAGCATTTTTTCCATTATTATCTCAATAGAAGTATACCCTCACTACACTAATTCAGATTATAGCCCACCCATTTCCCATTCCCTTTACCTAGCTCGACTTTTTTTTTCTTTAACACTCATCCCCTTCTAACCTATCATATAATTTACCTATCCATTTAATATTGTATATTGCCTCTCTCTCCTGTTAGATTGTAAGTTCCCAGAGGGCTGGTATCTTTGTTTTGTCATTGATATGCAAAGTAGACACTGAATAAATATTTGGTGAGGAATCTATAGGCTGAAAGGTATTATTTCATTTGGACTGTCATCTACTGGTGGGGATTGTCTTGTCCATGGTTCATTGTATATGGTACTGTTTTGAGAGCTTACTATGTGCCAGACACTATGCTAAGTTCTTTGTATATGTATCATATTTTACCCTTAGTTAGCCCACTTTTCACTACATTGGAAATTACTTTCTAACATTTTTGTATCTTGTATTTAATTAGATATTCACTGTGTCTTACTTGTCTTTGTATCCACAGTGTGGGTACCCAAATATGTGTTAAATGAGGAAGTGAATGGTAAATTTTTTGACAACTGTGGCAAACTGACATTATAGGGAAACTCATAAAATGGTACCTCTTGGCCTTAGTGACCAGATTAGAGAAAATACTTCTTTCAAAATTATAAAAAACAAACACTGAAAATATTAAAAATTTTTAAAGATATATTTTAAAAAATAAATTTCCTTTAAGTGTTATTAAATCTTGTTAATAGTTTGAATAACAATAGCCACCATTGAGCTAAAAGTATGCAGCAGAATGGTTGACTGTAACCTGAGATATTTCAAAAATTTTGAAAGGTTAGTCATAAAAAGTGCTATATTTAGAGGTCTGAACATTTTCCTTTCTCTGTTAAGTAGCCTTCTGGCTTATTGCCCTGTATAGTTCAGGGCACACTCATGGAGCCAGAGTAATCCTATAAAAAAAGACACTGAAATGACCCCCATCAAGTCCAATCAGTTGTGCCAGAGTTTATTCCCACCCTGCATTCTGAGGAATTTTTGTCTTTGCCAAGTTTCCTTTGATTTCACACCCAGATTTGCCCTACTCTACATAATGAGGATGATCTGCCTGGCTTTGATTCAGCAGCTATCCAAGATACTGGTTTCTCCAGAGCTTTGGCCAGTGTGCCAAGAGACCACCTCAGTGATCAGAGGTGGGAGGAAGTGGCTATTCTGGACTCCTGTCTCCAGTCCTTATTTCTAGGGAGAAAAATCAGGCAGTTACATTAAATATCCTAAGTTGATATATTAATATAATTCTCAAAATTAGGCCAGAAAGATTACCTAGTTAGCTTGTAATTGTCATTTTTAGACATTTGGAATGAAATACTCTTTTCATAATAGTCAATTGAGTGCTTAAAATGGAACATTATGGAGAAGTATCTCATTGTTGGACATTTTACAAGATTCTATTCAGATTTAAAAGCATTCTTCACAGTCTTAATCTATATTTAATAATAATTAATTTTGACTTTCCATCTGTGTAAAATGTTTCTTCACCACCCCTCCCTTTTTTCCTTTGTATCGGTGCAAAAACAAACATGTACTTGAATACACAAGTATTCATAGCCTCCCTCTTGCCACTGTGTATATTGCATTCAGTGGAATTTTCCGTACTTTTCAAAATTAAGATCACTGAGATTATATATTTACTGCCCAAAGTAGACCTCTAATTATTTAACAGAAAGGCTTACATTTAGTTCATCTCTGTATTCTCAGGGCTTGAATGAAAATCTGTTTAGCAAGGTTGTCTGTGCTGGAATTATCATTGATTTACAATGGAGTCTCTGGTTCCTTTAGTGTATAAGGGAATAAATTCAAATTACAGCGAGTTACCAAGATTGTCCAGGTGAAGCTAGTTAAGACTTTGAGGGAAACTTATCATTGACACTAGTGATATTACACTATTATTTTTTGAGTCATCAAACTGAATCATTGCATTGAAACCTGGTATTACTTATGTACTTATTCACAGGAAATGTGCAGATAGTAACTCCAACACTTGAAGCATTTGAATGGATTTCCATTTATAAATATGCTCTGGCATAAATACCATTGAATATATTTCATTATATGATAAATTTTTAGATTTGGAGAAGTGATAAATTATATTTAATTTTAAGATTAAGAATATTGGCAAAGACATGGTCAGTTAGCCTGTCTATTCAAATGTTCTAATACACATTAGTTCCAAGTTCTCTGTTACTGCTAAATAGAATATACATGATTAAAAGAGTATGCCACTTTATAAATGAGAAACTTTTATAACTACGTTATAAAATCAGTGATTTGAGTTCTATCTGTATTTTTGTTGCCTTGTGTAGAGTGGATTAAATAGACTTAAACATGACTAGATTTGATTGGGAATATGGGTATAGAGTGAAAAAAGGCAGAGATCAAGTACGTGACTAAAGATAGTATTAGTCCTAAACAGTGGTCTCTGAGCATTGGTGTAACTTACATTCCGTTGCCAAAACCAATCTCCATCAGACTCAACCAACTATCCTTGATAAGTTTGAGGTCCATTTGTTAGCTCTCTAAATAGGTTTTTTTTAAATACTTCAACCAAAAGTTTTTTAATACTCCATCAAATATTTATTAAACTGCACTGTACCAGGCACAAATATGAAGATCAAGAAGACATGACCCTTCCCATAGAAATCAAATAAGAGGAATGCTCTGGATTCCAATTAGTAGGGGCACAGGTGGGACTAAAGCCAGTTAGGGCTTGAAAGTAGAAGCTCCTGAGAAAGTTTCCTAGAGGGGGCGATGATACCTAAATATGTCTTAAGTTATCAGATCTAAAAGAGAACAGTGAAAGTTGAAGAAAGGAAGTAGAGGAATAAGAGTGTTTTCTTTCATATGCTTTAGAATTTTATCTTTCACATGTAAGTTCATAATACTATTTGAAATCGATTTATTAGTTTGTAGTGATGTATGAATCCAGTGTCAATTTGTTAGTGTGGGTGATTATCCTGACCCTCTTTCTTCAAGAAACCATCCTTTTGTCAATGATACTTAAGTGTTCTACCTACTAGAAATTTGTTTTTATGTTTATTATGTGGATAGTTCAAATTTACGTTTTTTCCAGATAATCAGTTGTCCTAACTCCATTTTGAGAATAATTCATTTTTTCACACCTTTAATGGTTAGATTAATTGATAGATTGAATTCTTACATTCTTGCCCCTTTTTCCTGGCTATTGTTATAGTCCTTTGAAAGCTGTGTCCACACTTGCCAATGCATTCTAGTATAATTTTTGAGATTTTATTGTACATTTAGTGTATGGCAATGTCTTAACATAGTAATAGTCCTGCTTTTCTTCTATTCTTCTCCTTCCCCACACACCAGTTTCAGGTTAGGAATTTAGTTCTGACTTACAGTGCCACCACCACCACCAATCTCTTATCTCTCCTCTCTCTCCCTTTCCCTCACTTCTGCCTTCATTATCAGAAGATTAGATTATAGAGATTATAATTGTTTACATTAGAGTGTTTCTCTTCCTAGAATAATTCCTTTACATTTGCAAGCTGGCAAAAAGATATATACTTATAGCAATTATTTGGCTTTATAATATATCTATTTAACTATTTCCACTCTCACTGCCAGTCTTTGTCATTTCCCAATGCATATGTGCCTAATTTTATTTCTTAGGCAGTTGAAATAGATGATAGATTTCATAAGTAGTTATAAAATGTCAATTTAGAAATAGTGTTCAGATAGCCTGTGGGTAGGATATAGTAATTTATTAGGTGAGGGTTAAAAAAGAAGAAGAAATAAAAGAAGTCTCCTAAGACCTGTCTATTCCTTTGAGTTGTAATGAGAATCAAGTAGTGAGGTACTTGAAGTCACTTTAAAGATTTATAACATGCGTAATACAAGGTGTGTTAGTGTTCATACCTTTGTGAGAACTGAAATTTCAGCCAATGAAATTACTACAATGTACAATGTACAATGACCAGTGAGAAATAATAAGTCATTTTATATCTCTGGAGCTCAGTTTTTTTCTCCATAAAATGGATAGGTATTCCAGTAAGTAGGAAGCTGTTATTTCTAAACTTTTATGATTCTATGAAATAATGAAATAATTCTTACTTAGATAATCATTTTTCTCCTTCTTCTCCCATACTTAAAATGAGATTCTTTACTAAAAGCTTCTACTGGTTTCAATAAAAGGAAAGGAATACCAGGTTAAATTTTATTATTCAGTTGTATTCCATCTGCAGTGCTCTCTGAAATATAAAAATACTTAACTGAGGTCATCTCACAAAATGAATGAATTCTACTTTGTCTATAGTGATAAATCTTTTAGTGCTACAGATCATGCTCGTACAGAAAAAAACTTCAAGGACTGAGAACCCCTAATTTTTAACCACAAAAACAATTAATATAAAATATATCAGTTTAACTTGAAAAATGTGTTGTTAACATTGGAGATTCAGATTTATTTAAATGGAAAATTTCTTATCACTCTGCACTTGCCTTCACAACAGAAATCTAGATATCTAAATTTACCCAGTTAATTGGTAAAGTTAATATATAGTTCTGGGGGAAAAAATGTTCATATTGACTCCAAATGTTAAATATATATGGGATTGATCTTGCCCATTTTGCAATATAGCACATTTGCAAATAATCATAATTAGACATTATTCCACAAAGAACCTAAATTTTTTAATTTCTAGGTTATAATTGTCACTATAATTGACATTCACTGTGATGGTGGGTCCCAGAAGGATAACAGCAGACAAAGGCAAACATGTAAGTTCCTTCAGTGTAGATAAAAAAAATATATAAAAACTTAACTACTCACAAGCAATACATAGGGAGCATTGGATTCAGTGACATGCTCTAAGCAGGAAGGGCTTCCCTGGCTGGCCCCCAAGTGTTCACAAGCCCTTTGATGCTAATAACTCCTGATCACAGTAAGGATTCTATCAGATATTTGAGACTCTCTGCTTCACACATTCCCACATACCTACCCACATCTTTCCCGAAATTCTTATCACTCCTCCCAACTACTGTGGAAGCTTGGTTGTAAGTCCTCTTGCTCTCCAGATATAAATCTCATTAACTACTGTGGCATTTTTCTCAGTGTATTCTATGAACTGGAAAAACTGAAGGTCACTTTTCCAGGCATACCCTCATTTCAGGCCCAAGGTTTATTTTTACAACTAGGGAGTGTTGATCATCCTTAGATTTAAGCATACACGCACACACACATGCACACACATACATATGTGTATGTGTATAACACCTACACGTGTGTTGATAACTGATTTTATAAGGTTATGAAGATTTAAGCATAGCACACATGCATATGTATGTATATATGTATACATATGTAAAAAGTACTGTACTGTTAAGATTATGGGATCTGGAGTCAGAGAAACTCTACTAACTGTATTATGTTGGGCAATTAAAGTCTCAAGTAGTCTTGCCTTATGTGTAAAAAGGAGATAATAGTAGCTACTGCCCAGGGTATCATGAAGATTAAATGAACTAGATCATATTGTGCATTGAATACAGTATCTATTTCAGAGGAAGCACTTAAAAAATGTTAGCTGTTTTTATCACTGTTTTCATGGTTTTAGGATTTCTTGAAAAAGTCATACCTTTTCATTTTCTAGTCCTTTTAGAGAAGTTTCATCTAGTAGTTTTTTCATCTTCCATGAAGTTCTCTTAAAATTTAATATAGCTAAAGAACATAGCAGATCTATAGCAATAGGAAAAAATCAAATACTAGCATGTTTCACCTTTGAGACAAAAATTTGGTTACATCATTCACTGTTCAAAATACTAAGTGAACTTTTACTGGATTTACCAAAGTATTACAAAGTATTATAGTCCTCAAATAAGAGAGTTTTTTTTCTGTTCTGTTAAAATATAGATGTATAAAGAATATTATTCAATAAGAATTACTAATAACTGATTATATAATTTAAACACTGCATGTTTATCAAGTAAAAGACATACAAATCATATATAACATATTCTTACTAAAATTTACCTTTTAAAATTATTTAATATTTCCTTATAGCATTCTATTTCTAGGTGTTTACCTTTAGTACAATATGACAATGATCTCATAATCTTATGTTTATGAACTTGATAGAAAATTTAATTCTTGTTACATTCTGTATTCTTATGTTAATTAAGAATAATTTTGTTTAAAATTTAATTTCCAAGTTACACTTTCCTTTGTTTCATAACCTCTGCTTTTCAAAGTATCTGTGGAAATTTTTTTCAGTTATCTGTTGGTGTCTTATCCTAAGACCCCCCAAGGTTTGGCCCATGCTTCTTGAGTTAAGATGTATTCCCAATCTTCCAGTTAGGTCAACCAAAAAAATTAAGATATGATAGGAGGTCAGTGAAAGAAATTCATATCAAAACAACTACTCACCATGTCATTATGACAGCCTGCTGTAACAAATGTGCCTCTGTTTTAACTTATGACAATTAATTGCTAAAAGTAATTTAATCTGACAGAGGCAGGGTATTGAAAGACTCCTGGAGATGTCATAAAAGCGACCTTTCTGCCCATGTGCTGCCAAAAGCCATTTTTAACAAGGAGCTAAGGAAACAGTGCAACTTCTTTTGTACTTTGTTAATTAGTTATTGATTTGAAACAATGTACTTCCAAATACTGTTAGAGGTGTTAGACGCCAGCAAGGTCACTATTTGACAGTCTAGTCCTGATAATCTTTATAGTGTATGAGAATTCTTTAAAGCCTTTTGTTCTGTTAGCCTAATATGAGATTGTCTGATTTGCTAAAATGTCTGCAGTTTTATTTTATTATGAACTTTTCAGTTTAAAATATTTTATATATTATTAGTCTGATATTAGACTTCATTGCATGATGTGGTTTCAATTTTCAGAATCCTCACTTGTGGATTTAGTCTCAAATAAGTACATACTCTACAGAGAGAGTATATGTGGTTTGTTTGGTGATGCCAAAGAGAACAAGGAAATAATATGTTAGTCTAAAAAAGAGAGGCAAAGTAGGGGTTCTGGAATTCATTTATTAAATCACTTGTTGATCTTTTTTTTTTTAATTTGGATATTACATTTCCTTAATAAAGTATTTAAGTATATAAGTTAAAACTGCAGGGTATGCCTGGGTCGCTCAGTCGGTTAAGCATCTGCCTTTGGCTCAGGTCATGATCCCGGGTCCTGGGATCAAGTCCTGCATCGGGCTTTTTTTTCAGCAGGGAGCCTACTTCTTCCTTTACCTGCCACTCCCCCTGCTTGTTCTCTCTCTCTGACAAATAAGCAAATAAAATCTTAAAAAACAAATAAACAACTGCAGAGTTTTGTACAAGTCAGCCTGCAAGGTAACATAGACAACAGAAAGATCAGAGGGAGAGTGAGCACAATGTAACACTTCTTGTCCTCTAATCTGGAATTGCACTAATTAGCTGTTTGTCCTTCAACAAATCTACTCCACCTCTGTGTCTCATTCTTGCAATGGGAACCATTATAGTACCTACATCATATTATGATAGTGAAGATTGAATGAATTAATCCATGTAAAGTCATTAATCGTTAGCTGCTATGTAGTAACCACCTGATAAATGTTAGCTGCTATTATTGCTATTGTATTGTAATTTAAAAAAATATATATATAGTCCCTGCCCTTAATTTTGTAAGAACTTTGGGAATAAAAGAACATATAAAAGTAAAAAAAAAAAATAATAACAATAATAAAAGTAGGAAGTACAAAAACAGCAAAATAAGTGTATCTGTAAAAATCTGTCAGGGAATCACAAAATAAAAGGATGTAAATATGACACCATGTATGAAAAGCATAGTAGGGAGAGGAGTAAAGAATGGTCTTAAACTTAAGTAACCATCAACTTAATATAAACTGCTATATGGAGAAAATGGTATATACAAACTTGTAACCACAAATCAAAAGCCAGTAATAGATATGCAAAAATAAAATTTCCAAGTATATCCAAGTGAATCTAAGTATATCACTCAAGAAAGCCAGCAAACCATGAAAGAGAGCAAGAGAAGAAAGGCTCAGAAAAGAACTACAAAAAAAAAAAAAAACACAAAATAAGTAACAAAATGGCTGTAAATACATAATTAGCAATAATTACTTCGAAAGTAAGTGAACTAAATGCTCCAATCAAAAGACATAGGGTGAAGGAATGGATTAAAAAAAAGAAGAAGAAGAACCATCTATATGCTGCCTACAAGAGACTCATTTTGGATTTAAAGATACATGCAACTGAACATGAGTAGATGGAGAAACATTTATCACGTAAATGGATGTCAAATGAGAGCCAAGTTACCGATATTTATATTGGATAAAATAGACTTTAAAACAAAGAGTGTAACAAAAATCAAAGGATACTATATAATAATAAAGGGACATCCCAAGAAGAAAATGAAACATTTGTAAATATTTATGCACCCAACATGGGAGAACCTGAATACTTAAAACAGTTAATAACAAACATAAAAGAACTAACACATAGTAATACAATAATAATAGGGGACCCACTTACACCAATAGACAGATCATCTAAACAAAATCAGTAAGGAAACAGTGATTATGAATGACACACTGGACCAGATAGATTTAACAGATATATTCAGAACATTCCATCCTAAACAGCAGAATACACATTCTTTTCCAGTGCACATGGAACATTCTCCAGAATAGGTCACATATTAGGCCACCAAATAAGTTTCAACAAATTCAAAAAGACTGAAGTTATACCATCCATCTTTTCTGACCACAACACTATGGAACTAGAAATCAACCACAAGAAAAAAATGTGGAGAGACCACAATACATGGAGAGTAAGTAAAATGCAACTAAATAATAAATGAATCAATCAAGAAATCAGATGGAGAAAAATGAAAATACAATGGTATAAAATATATTTGATGCAACAAAAGTGGTTCTAAGAGAGAAATATGTAGCAATATAGGCCTGCCTCAAGTAGCAAGAAAAATCTGAAAATAACCTAACCTTACACCTAAAAGAGCCAAAGAGAGGAACAAACAAAACCCAAAAGCAGCAGAAGAAATAAAAAAATAACGATTAGGTCAAAAATAAATGATATAGAAGTGAAAAGTACAATAATAATAGTAATAGAACAGATCAGTGAAACCAGGAGCTGGTTCTTTGAAAAGATCAACAAAATTGATAACCTCTAGCCAGACTATCAAAAACAAAAAAGAGAAGGGACTCGAACAGAAGCACAAATGAAAGAATAGAAATAGCAACCAACACCACAGAAATAAAAAGGATTATAAATGAATATTGGGAAAAATTATGTGCTAGCCAATTGGACAACCTAAAAGAAATGAGTAAGTTCCTTAAAATGTATAACCTACCAACTCTGAAGCATGAAGAAACAGAAAATTACCAGCAATGAAATTGAATCAGTGATCAAAAACTCCCAATGAATGAAAGTCCAGCACCAAGTTGGTTTCACAAGAGAATTCTACTAAACATTTAAAAAAGAGTTAGTACCTATTCTTCTCAAACTTTTCCAAAAAAAATGCAAGAGGAAGGGAAACTCTGAGGAAAATTCTGAGGCCAGAATTACCCTGATACAAATACCAGATAAAGACACCACCAAAAAAAAAAAAAAAAAAGAAGAAGAAGAAGAAGAAGAAAGAAAAAAATACAGGCCAATATCTCTAATGAACATAGATGCAAAAATTCTCAACAAAATATTGGCAAACTGGATGCAACAGTAGATTAAAAAAGTCATTTACCACAATCAGGTGGGGTTTATTCCTGAAATGTAAGGGCAGTTCAATATTTGCAAATCAGTCCTGATACATCACATCAATAAGAGAAAGGATTAAAATCTTATAATCATTTCAATAGATTGAGAAAAAGCATTTCATAAAGTACAACATCCATTTGTGATAAAAGAAATAATATAGTAGGTTTAGAGGGAACATACTTCAACATAATAAATATGAAAAACCCAACAGCTAACAACATACTCAGTGGGGGAAAACTGAGAGCTTTTCCCCTGAGATCACTAACAGGAAAAGGATGTCCACCACCACTTTTTTTCAACATAGTATTGGAAGTCCTAGCCATAGCAATCAGGCAAGAAAAAGAAATAAAAGGCATTCAAATTGATAAGGTAGAAATAAAACTTTCACTGTTTGCAGATGACATGATACTATGTATAAAAAACCTAAAGACTCCACAGAAAAACTACTAGAACTGATCATTGAATTCAGTAAAAATCAGAGGATACAATATCAACATACATAAATCTTTAGTATTTCTATACCCAAATAACAAAGCAACAGAAAGAGAAATTAAGAAAATCCCATTTACAATTACACCAAAAATAATAGAATACCTAAAAATAAACTTAACCGAAGAGGTGAGAGACCTGTACTCTGAAAACTCTAAAACATTGATTGAAAGAAATTGAAGACAACACGAACAAATGGAAAGACATTCCATGCTCATAGATTAGAAGAACAAATATTGTTAAAATGTCTGTATTACCCAAAGCAATCTATAGATTTAAGGCAATTCCTTACAAAATGCCAGTATTTTTCACAGAACTAGAAGAAACAATCTGAAAATTTCTGTGGAACCACAAAGACCAAAGCAATCTTGAGAAAGAAAAATAAAACTGGAGGTATTACAATTCCAGAAAAACAAACTGGATATACCACAATTCCTTTGCAAAGCTGTAGTAATCAAAACAGTATGGTACTGGCACATAAACAGATACATAGATCAGTAGAAAGGAATAGAAGGCCCAGAAATAAACCCAAAATTATATGGCCAATTAATTTTTGACAGAAGAGGCAATAATATGTAATGGGAAAGACTGTCTCTTCAACAAATGTTATTGGGAATACTGGACACCTACATGCAAAAGAATGAAACACCACTTTCTTTCACCCCACACAAAAATAAACTCAAAATGATTTAAGACCTTAATGTGAGACCTGAAACTATGAAAATCCTAGAAGAGAGCACAGGAAGTAATTTCTATGACATGGGCTATAGCAGCATTTTTCTAGATATGTCTCCTGAGGCAAGGGAAACAAAAGCAAAAATAAACTGTTGAGATTATATAAAAATTAAAAACTTCTGTAGGGCACCTGGATCACTCAGTTGTTAAGCATCTGGCTTCAGCTCAGGTCATGATCCCAGGGTCCTGGGATGGAGCCTCACTTCATACTCCCTGCTCAGCAGGAAGCCTACTTCTCCCTCTCCCATTCCCCTACTTGTGTTTCCTCTCTGGCTGTGTCTCTCTCTGTCAAATAAATAAAATGCAATCTTTAAAAAATAAAAATAAAAGCTTCTGCACAGCAAGGGAACCAACAAACTAAAATACAACCCACTGAATGGGAGAAGATACTGTAAATTACATATCCTATAAAGGGTTCATATCTAAAACATACAAAGAATTTATAAAACTCAACACCCAAAAAATAAATAATCCAATTTAAAAATTGGCAAAAGACATGAACAGACATTTCTGCAAAGAAGACATACAGAAGGTGAACAGATACATGAAAAGGTGCTCATCTTCAGGAAAATGCAAATGAAAACTGCAATGAGGTATTACCTCACAACTGTAGGAAAAAACTAAAATCAAAAAGCACAAGAAACAACAAGTGTTGATGAGGATGTGGAGAAAAAGCAATCCTTGTGCAGTCTTGGTGGGAATGCAGACTGGTACAGCCACTGTGAAGGACATTATGGAGGTTTCTCAAAAAATTAAAAATAGAACCACCAACAATGCAGTAATCTCGCTACTGGGTATTTACTTAAAGAACATGAAAATAATAATTCAAAGGGATGTGTGCACCTCTGTGTTTTTTACAGCATCATTTACAGCAGCCAAATTATGGAAGCAGCCCATGTTCATCGATAGATGAATGGATAGTGAAATAAGCCAGTAAGAGCAAGACAAATAGCATTTGATTTCACTCCTGTGGAAATTAAGAAACAACACAAAGGGGAAAGAGAGAGACCAACCAAAAAACAAACTCTTCTGTACACAACAAATATGGTTTCCAGGAGGGAGGTATGTGGGGAGTTGGGTGAAATAAGTGTTGGAAATTAAGAGTACACTTATCTTGGTGAGCACTAAATAGTGTATGGAATTATTGAATCACTGTGTTGTAGATCTGAAACTAATGCAACATTGTATGTTAACATACTAGAATTAAAGTTAAATTAAATTAAAAAACTAAAATACTACTTCAGTTCACATTTTTCATAAATTTAGAATATCCAAATTTGTTTGAATGAATTAGCTTTTATATCACACAGAAGTTATTATAATATGTTTGAACTAATATGGTTTTTATTAGTATAATTTCAAGGTGTTTTAAGAAATTCATTTATAACAATGTAAATCTATATCTGAATCTAAATATATAAATAACTTAGTCACATTCTTATAGTATATCTGGAAGCCTATAATATTTATTATATGCTGCTTGCCAGCATGCATCTGTTCAACCTCCCTATCCTATAACTCGATGAGATAGGAACCCAGATTCTCTTTGTACCCAAAGTTTTTGCTCTATTTTATTAGAAAGAGGTA
Organism: Mustela nigripes; assembly: GCF_022355385.1. Taxonomy (NCBI): domain Eukaryota; kingdom Metazoa; phylum Chordata; class Mammalia; order Carnivora; family Mustelidae; genus Mustela; species Mustela nigripes. The sequence goes on along the minus strand of NC_081568.1, from coordinate 116,568,573 downwards.
TAATTTTCAAGGTCTCCCAGGTTTATCTCTTATGTACAGCTGAGATTTTGAGCATCCAAGAAGGTAAGTAACCACTCAAAGACGTAAAGCTGGTTAAACAACACTGTCTGGGTAAGAACTGAAGTCCTGTGGTGTGAGGGGAAAGCACACATGTGTGTTTATGTATATAAATATATTATCTCCGGCAATTGCAAATAGTAATCTTTGCATAATTCTTAAATTATTAATTCTTTGAAAACAGTTTACTCGTTTTCATTTTTCGTAGTATACTCACGGACAGATCATTCAGTTACCATGTCTTATAAAGCAGGGATATCAGATATTAAGCATTTACATTTGACTCACTGATGCTTTACAGTAATTGTCCTGGCTACACAAAAGCTCTTCAGGACCCCCAGAAAATCGCTGCTTCCCTAATTAGCTCCTCTCTGTCATGCCCTAAATTTCTATAAAAGATACTATGTATGTAATGCCTTACTTTCCTAAATAGAGCATACTGAAAATAATTTAACCTTTTCTTGATGACACAGGTTGACATGAGTTTTTGCTATATCATAATTATAGCTTTAGATTCAGATATAGATCCTATGAATCATACTTAGGTTCTGACTATTCCATTTTGTTTAGAGAACATTCTAGACTAAACTGTCTGGAATTCTTGACATGTCGTCAGTATGCTGCCATAAGGCTCATTAACTTTAGGGTTATCAAATACTCTTCCCCAACACACACACACACACACACACACACACACACACACACACTTACTGACTCCAAAGGTATTTCTTTTGCCTCTCTGCTGAATTATTCATTAGATGGTAGTAGCTAAATCAGCCTTGGTGAGTGAAATGCATGCATGCTTGTGAGCCTATGCATCACATCTACCTTTGCCACTCCAGCTTCTCCATTCAAGCACTGATTGTGCCAGCTCTGAGTTAGCCAGTGTCATTGTCGGACAGATATAAACCGGCTGAGCGTTTTTGTCTTCTTGATTGTTTATTGCTTCTTTGGTGATGGACACTCAGTGGTGAGTAATAATGTAACACAAGGTCTTCACTTAGTATAGGTCATTACTTTCTGCAAGCCTCTAAGAGTGAGCCTACCAAGGAATTATCCCCATCTCTAAGGATTCATGCTAAGATGTTGTGGTAGGCAATAATGGTCTCTAGAGATAGCCACTTTCTAATCCGTGGAACCTGTGACTGTGTTACTTTACATGGCAAAAAAATTTTTTGTGGGTGTGATTAACATTAAGGACCTTAAAATGGGGAGATTTTCCTGGATTAATCATAATCCAGTGTTACCATAACAGTTCTTAAAAGTAGAAGAGGGAAGCAAAAATAAGAGAGAAGGAGATATGACTCTGGAAACATGGTCAGAAAGATGCAAGGCTGCTGGCTCTAAGATGAAGGATAGGAACTGTAAGCCAAGAGAGTAGCCTCTAGAAACTGGAAAAGGCAAGCAAATTGATTTTTTAAATCTTCAGAAAGGAGGGGCACCTGGGTGGCACAGACGATTAAGTACCCAACTCTTGGTTTCAGCTCAGGTCATAGTCTCAGGGTTTTGAGCTCAAGCCCCATATCCAGCTCCATGCTCAGCATGATGTCTGTTTGAGTTTCTCCCTCTCCCTCTGTACCACCGCCACTAAAATAAATAAATAAATCTTTTTTTTTTTTTAAATTAAAAAACAAAACAAAAACCTTGAGAAAAGACACTTTGTTTAACTCTGTCAGACTTCTGACATACAATACAGGAGTATAAGATAATAAACTTGTGTTGTTTTAAGCCATTAAGTTTGTGGTAATATGTTAGTGCAGCAATAGAAAATTTAGACATGTGTTATTTCGCAGCCGGTGCGACAAATCGACCAGGAACGTGAGGATAAGAGGATGGTGAAAAGAAATTAAGAGACAAAGAGATGGGGGCAGGAGGAGCACTGAGGAGGATGTCCAACAGTGCTAAGCTTATTCAAAGCACTAAGGCCATATATATAGTGATAATAGAAGCAATACACCTGCGTCTAGTTAAACAACCACGAGTTCCCATAATAAGTTTCACACTTAACTATAAGCAGACCTCGTGATGCCAAATGGCTGATACCAGTACAATTGTTCTGTATTGATACAGCAAACCTGAAAGTAATTTATGGGCTGTACTAGGGCAACAAGGACCAGCAATGAACTTTTGACCCCAACCGAATTGTTCTCATTTGTTTAGCAAGCGTGTGGGAAGTCACGTAGGCGAGCGCACAACACATAGCACAGACCCTTTCTCAGTGCTACTCAACTTTTCCCATCCTAAACCTTTTGTTAGGTTGTTCGGACTTTAAAGGAGGCACAAGTCAGGGCCTGGTTTGGTGCTCGTCTCAAGCCTTATTGCAGCCTCCCACCGTGTTAAATCCTCTATTCTGAGAAAGTATGTATTGATAAACTCTCCTTATCCAAGTGAATGCTCTGTCCTCCTTGACCCAGCATCTTTCTATGCACTTCCCTTGCTCCTGCCTGTAAGTACTGATGAAGCTCTGCAACTCCTTCATGGTTTTGTCCCTTTCCTCTCTTAGGAGGCCCAACACTTCCCTGGCTAAGGTATACTGTAACTTTTTTCTAGTTATTGGGCTAGGGTCAGAAGCAGAAGTGAGAGTGGAGAGGTCAAGGAAGCACATGTTGTCTAGCAAAGACAGTGGCTTCTGCATCATCTTCAAGCATGTACTAGCTTTTAACTCCAAAGCCTGGTCTACTTCTGCAGGCCCCGTGAAGGTTTAGGGGAATCAGGATTTAAGAGATTTAGATGCTCCCACTCAAATGACTCTAGGTCCCAGTCCTTGTGAATTAGGGCTCTAACCCTATATTGCACATGTAAGAGTCCAGCTTTCTCTGGAGCTCTACTTCCATTACAAAAGTACTGGGTCTACACCTTAGATTCTTTTGCCTTCCTACTGTAGAAGGTGAGAGTCTCTTCATATGCTGCTAAGGATGTTCTCTGGCTTTCACTGTTTTGTGCTCATTAATCACTCTCAGCCTTTGACTTACCCCCACCCCAAAGCGTCTATTGCCCTTAGAAATGGCTATCCAATTCTATAGTCTTTATTAATGATATACTTTTCAATACCAATACATATACCTGCTGGTGTATTCCTTCCTACCAGTATATACTTCCAGCTCATTATTGATGAAAGTTTTGAGTGGTTGCACTGCTACTGTATGCCAGGGTTATCAATGTTCCACTTACTACAGGCATTGAGGTCTTGTTACAGCTAACCAGTGGGCAGCAAATTCAGCTCCACAATTTCTACCTTAGAGTCAGCCTTTTTCAAATTGTTCAGTGGAGCCAACTATCATAGATCATATTCCCTTAGAAGCAGACTAATAGAGAGATGAGCATAATTATCTAATGAGCCAGTAGGAGATTTACTGGAGATTATTCTGTGTGAACACCTGTAGGGAATTGAAGGAATCATAGTTGGCCTTCACAGGGATCAAAGATAGTTCTCCCAAATTGGGACAAGGGAACCAGCACTAATCAGCCATTGGAAGAAGTTGCCCTCCTAGAAGGAGACATAACCATGGCATGTTGGTTCTCTTCCCCTGAAACCAGTGGCAAGAGTGAGTGGTTTGGCTGCAAGAGTTGTCAGCCATCAACACTCAAAGCAGATGGGATAATGAATTCTTCGACTTTGTGGGGGTAGGTTTTGGGGTACTAGGCAGTACATCACAATAAAACTCCCGCCATTACTATATGTATTCATAAATAATGTGTTGCTCAACTTGAAATATTGAGCAATAAGCACAGGTGTAGGTGTTTAAGGAAAGGAAATACTGTTCATACTAGATGAAAGCCCTTAGTACAAGATAAGCTGAACATATAGTTTGACCTGTGCTATGACCTCAGCTTCCCTCAGCATTTACCATAGCCCTTTTATAGGAAAGCCAAGGAAGAATGTAGTCTTGAAAAACTTGGCTTTCCATTGTTGGAGCATTTAGCAGAGAAAAGTAGCAGAAAAATGTCTAGAAGGAGGCTGCTACTATAGTATTTCCTATTTCTCAGCTCCCCATGGTCTACTGCTAGCTCCTAATTTAGTGAAAATAGAATGCTTTTTGTGCGCTATATTTGGTGTCCTCAGCTGAAACAGCAAAAGAGCATGAACGTGAGACAGTCTCATCAGTGTTATGTATACAAACAGAGATCTAAGTCAGACTCATTAAGTCATCATATCTTAGGATGATGACGCAATGGTAGTGGAGGTCATGGTTATGACAGTCCTCAGCATATCTGTCTCTTAAGTTGCACTACTATCACCTAGTCTGGTTGCCCACTATCACCCTGGAATCTTCCTTCAGCATTTTTTTGAAGATTCCTTTTGTCACTTTCTTATTTCTTCTATTTCCTATAGTTCATGTCTTCATTTTTTTTCTAGTTTATTTCTTACTTTGAAAGAGCATATCTTCCAGTTGTTTCTTCCGAAGAGACTAATGAGATACAATTTTTTTCATTTTTGTGTGTCTGAAAATGTTTTTACCTTATTCTTCTATTTGATGATATTTTGGCTGGCTGTAGAATTATAAGTTGGATATTATTTTCCTTTTGAATTTTGAAGACTTCTTTTTTTATCATGTTCTTGATTCTTTTGTTACTGAAAATTCTAGAATTGTTCTGAATCCTAATCATTCATTTTTCTTTTTTAACACTTACAGAATCTTCTCTTTATTCTTGGATTCTAAATTTCACAGTGACATACCTTTATATAGATCTCCATTCATCCAAAGTACTGAGTACTTTGTCAGCCTTTTCATTCTAGCAGCTAGTGTTCTGGGAAATGTTCTTAAATATTTTGTTGTTGATTTCTTCCCTTGTGTTTTATCTTTTTCTTTTTAGAACTGTTTTGGACAATTAATCTCTTACACTTTATCATTGGACTTACTACTTTTCTTTTTTATATCTTTTGCTTCTAGGAGATTTCTTTAATTAATCACCTAATTCCTCTATCAGGTTTTTCCTGTGTTTTGCTTCTAATTTGTAAAAACTCTTTATTCTTTGAATATTTCTCTTTAATAATACACTTGTTTTATGCATGTACTGTCTTCTCTGATCTCTCTAAAGATAATGGTAGTGTTTCTGAAATTTTCTTCTTTCATCGAAGTTTCAGTTTCTTACAAATTGGTTTTTTCTATTTATTCTGGTCTGAATATTTTGTATTGTAGACTTTCTTCATATGTCTAATGCTGTTTGGCAGGCTGTTCTTGTTTATTAGTGGGCATTAAAAAGCTAATTGAAAACTGTAAGCATATGGATGGGGCTTATGACATTCAAGCTTCACTGTAGGCAGTCTGAATAGTCTGGTTGCTGAGAATTTTTCCAACATGCCCCCCCCCCACCAATTTGTCTCTCTCTCTCTCTCTCTTTCTCTCTCTCTGGGTGTGCTGGAATGTTTTCTAGCTTTATTGAGATGTAATTAAAATATAACAATTGTCTAAGTTAAAGGTATGCAACATAGTGATTTTATGTATGTATACATTGCAAAGTGATAACCACAATAAAGTTAGCACATTCATCAGCTCACTTAGTTACACCTTTTGTTTGTTTGTTTGTTTGTTTTTGATGGGGAAAACTTTTAAACCTACCCTTTTAGCAATTTCAAACATACTATATAGTATTGTTAACTGTCGTGATCATACTGTTTATTACATGCCCAGAACTTACTCATTTTATAACTGGAAGTCTGTACCCTCTGACCACCTTCACACATTTCCCCCCAACCCCAACCCCTGGCAACCATCAGTTAATTCTCTTTTTCTATGAGTTGAATTTTGGGAGGGTTTGTTGTTATTTTAGATTTCACATGTAAGTGAGATCACTTATTTTAGATTTCACATGTAAGTGAGATCATGTATTTGCCTTTCTCTTCATTTTTGTCTTTAAAACTTTTAGTGTAGTCAGCCTGGTTTGATTTCTCAAAGAGTCCCTTGGTCTTCTGCCTAAAGACTGGGAATCTGACTGCATACAGTCTGGAGGTCTAAAGGGATGAAGGTTGGGGGAAGAGAAAGAAAGCACATCACCGCATTCTACATTCAGTTTGCATATGTTAATGATAAACCCATTTCAAAATCTCTCTTGTTCAGAATGTATAAAGAGATTTACTAAAGTGTGTGGAATGGAAGATGGGAAAACAACTACTTTCAGGAAACCTCATTTGAACACATATATCCTACTTTCCTTCAGTCCTGAGATTCCTAGAATCCTATCCCTGTGCTTTGGAGAATTTTGCAGCATAAAAGGAATTGATACTCAGCTTCCCTCATGGCCAGTTTGGGATTTGACTTTCATAGATCTGCTGAATTGGTTACCATTCTTCGGTCTGCTCTCTATCTTCCAAAATGCCATAGTGTTTTCTCCCCTGCCTTTTCCTCCTAGGCCTTGTGGAATTATGTCTTTGTAAGAAGAAAAAAAAAAGAAACTTTTACTATAGTTTTTGTGGGTTTAGAGAGAGAGTGCTGACAGTTATTGATGTTTAATTTGCTGTTCTAAGCTGGAACTGAGATCATAAGTATTTAGAGCAAGGGTTGACAAACTTTCTTTAAAACCTTGTGAGTTTAACTAATTTAAACTTTCAGGCTATGTGGACTTTGTCACAACTCCTGAACTCCACTGTTGTAAGGCAAAAGCAGCCATAGATCATACATAAACAAGTGGACATGGCTGTGTTATAATAAAACTTTATTTACAATAGGTTTCATGAACTCTGTTTAGGAAAAAAGATTTACCCTTTTTTTTTTTTTTTTTTGGCCAGCTTTACTAGATATAATTTAGATACTGTAAATTGTACCAATTTTAAATATACAGTTAGATGTGATTGATAAATGTATGTCATTGGGTAACTATCACTACCATCATGGTAGAAAATAATTTCCATAATCCCAAAAACCTTTCTTTTGTGTCTTTTGGCAGTCAGTTTCCTCTTTTCAGCTTTTGACACTGCCAACTGTTAAGGTACATTTTAACACTGTAGTTTTGGCTTTTCTAGAATTTCCTATCAGTCGATTCATATAATATGTAGTCTTTTTTGTCTAGCTTCTTTCACTTAGCCTTTTTCTTTGTTGTAGATGAATAGATGGCAGAAAATTAAGAATAGTTCTTAAGCTCAGTTTCTCTCTCATAAGATGGCAGAAGCTATTCAAAAAAAAGAAGAATATGCTTAACTTTCAGAAAACAAGCTTTTTCATTTCTTTTTTCATATGAACCTGTATGTGTTATCTATATAAGCAACACTCTTGTCCCTTTTTCTTAAAAGCCCTTGGCCATTTGGTTCATTGCTGCAAAGCGGTGATTTTGGTTATGCTTACATAGAAGAAAGGATATTAAATGCACTTCAGCAATACAGTACACAGTGACTAATATTACATATATGGGCATCAGACTACGTAGGTTTGAACTCTGGCTCTGCCATATACTAGCAGTTTTCTTGAGTTAGTTTCTTAATTGTTCTTTGCCTGTTCATCTAATTATGGGGATAATAACAGTACCTATTTCATAGGATTGTTGTCTGGATTAAATGAGTTACCATTTATAAAGTATTTAGATCTGCGCCTGCCTTAATAGAGGTCGTGGAAGCATTACTGTGATTGTACTATAGGTTGCACTAAAAGAAGAAAGCCTAAATTTGTTAGAGTGAGTAGAATCATTAATAGCATAGTTTTGGAATCTAAGTATCCTACCAGCTCTGGCTGCCTCCCATTTCAGGTTACCCCTATTTTATGGCAATTATGGCCCAGTCACAAAGCATTTGGCACCATTTCCATAAATAATGGACCGTAATTGTTTGCTTATCTATTTTTTACTAACTTCTTGTTAGGTAATTATTGTTTAAGCTTCATATTGAACCAGATTTTAAAAAACAACAAAGTAAGGTTAATGTCAGCCCAGTACGATTTAAAAGGATAGGTGGTAAGATAATATAGCATAAGAGTTCAGATGCTAGAACCAGACAGGTTAACTGGCAATCTGTCAAGTTGTATGACATTGGGCAAATTAATTACTCTCTGGAAACTTGGATATTTGGAGTATCTATTCATAATATCATTATAAACATTAAATGAGGGAGAGGATATAGCCAGTTTAAGTGGTTTTGTCCTGTGCAAAATATGGTGATAACTTGGTGCTGAGATAGTAAGAATGGAAATTAGGAGAAGTTTATAAATTCTAGAAACATTTTGGAGGATAGATTGAATTGGATAAATATGAGAGATAGGAGAAGGGAAAAACATCAAGAATGACTTCCAGAGTTTTGGCTTGAACAACTGGGTGGGTGGAGGTACCACTTAGCAAGATGAGAAAGACTGAAAGAAAACAGGTGATGAGGAGTCAAGAAACCAATTTAGATTTTAATTTTGGACATGTTAAGCTTGAGATATGTGAAATTCAAATATGTTTTATACAGTTCTGAATACTGATCTTTTGTCAATTATCTTCATTCTGTTCATAGCCATTTATAATTTATTAATGTAGCCATATTGACAAGTAACATAGTCTTGAATCTGCCTTTTAAGATTGATAGCTGTCAGTAATATCTTGACACCAAAAGTGTCAAGGCAAAAGTTGATAGCTGTAAGATGCTCTAGCTTATAGATTCTTTTATCTGTTTTCATTATGTTTAAGTTTGAATCTTATGAAATTGCCACTTTTTAAGGTTAAGAATACCTCTAATAGTGGTGCTTCATATGGATCAATTTAGTATTTAGAAACAAAATAATGGTGTTCTATTTTTGAAGATGTTTTTATTATATGTATGCTATAGCATTTGTTTTTATGCATTCGTGTATACCCCTAGTCCTTTAATCACTGTTAAACATAAATGCATACACTATTTTTTAAAGATCACACATTTAAAATATGCCAAATGAAGATAAATTTTTAGTCCTAATTACTTAAATGGATTGAAATTAAAATATAACTCATGTAACATAAAATATATTTTATACATAGCTATTCTTATAAATGTTCTGTACTAATGTACAATTTATAGTTTATGTACAGAGGAGTTAGCAGAATCATCTAAAAGCTCAAGCTAAAGCATATAATTTCCTTGTGTGTATCTTTCTAGTCTCAGATGGTGTTTGTGTTTCATTTCTTCTAGAAGGTACCAAATTGGCCAGTTTTTAAAAATACAAATTTTCTTTCATCTTGTACCTGTGGGTTAGTTGGGTAAAAGATGGTAATGTACATTTTTGCATCCTCAGAAATCCATTTGATGTGAGTTTTCTGCCTCCATTTAGATTTTGGTGAGATTACATTTTACCTAATGAAAGTCTTAGCTTTGTAAAAGAACACCCTTTGATTTGTAAATTTTGCTGTAAAAAAAAGTTTAGATTTTCTATAAGTGTTCTTCCTCTGGTTGATGTTTTCAGTGTAAGTAGCAAATCAGTGAAAGAGCTGAGGATTGTGGGTGGTGGTGGGAGTGTATGTATGTGTGACGTCCATGACTCAACTAAAAGTAGTAACATAGGTTATGTGCTAGTTTAACACCCAGAATGCTAGATTTTAGTATTCATAATTTTCTTAGTAGATATGCTTACCAACATAATCACAGAAGGGTTTATATGAAATTAAAAAAAAAAATCTTGACATTTTGACTTTAAAATTGGACACTTAAAAAACTTTCAAATTTGGGGCACATGGGTGGCTCACTTGTTAAGCATCTACCTTTGGCTCAGGTCACGATCCCAGGGTCCTAGGATTAACCCATGTCAGGCTCCTTGCTCAGTGGGAAGCCTGCTTCACCCTCTCCCATTCCCCTTCTTGTGTTCCCTCTCTCACTGTGTCTTTCTCTGTCAAATAAATAAAATCTTCAAAAAATAAACAAATCAATGAACAAACTTTCAAATTCATTAAGCTTTCATTTTACTTTTTCTAATATCTGTTATGAGTTTAAAGTATATATTTTAGGAGCATTCATTTTATAACTTTGTAGCAACAGGTTAGCTGAAGAAAAAAAATCTGTCAAATTTGGCAATGGTTCAGAAAATATGTGAACCTGTCACTGTAAGCAGTCTCAAAGGGCGAAATGCTTTACAGGAGCTAATTAACCTTAGAAAATAATTACACAAATATGCAAATGTTGTTTAGATAATTCCATGTGTTATCAGCTCAGGTAGTCCATCATAAATGCAGACCTTGCAATGCCTAGGTAGTAGAATCTGGCATACGTGATAAGGCTTTGGTTAGTGCATCACTTTTGTTTGGCTTTTAACAATTAATGATGGCAAGAGTACATAAGGAAATCCAACCTGTACTCTGAGTACAGCCCAGTTCCACAGTGTAAATATCCTATGCATTCTGCCACCAGCAAACTCTAATTAACAGATTAGCTGCTTTTCTTTTCATGTGCTTTGTGTGTTTATATATTCTAAATTCATCCAACTTGAAGTTAATCAATACAAAATGACCTCTGGTGTGAAATTCATGGAAAACCTATGGAGAAGATTTAGTATGCTTACATTTCTGTAATTGAAGCATATCAGGAAGTCTTTCTTAGTGAAATGTGTTTGGTTTCCAAAAACAGTGCTAGTAATACACAGTCTCTGGATTATGGTTTGTAAATGTGTAATGGCTGTGGACATAGTATGGGCTGCAGGTTGGAAATGACACAAATTTACCTAAGAACACTGTCGTCTCATTCATAAAAGTTGGATTTTAGTAATACAGTATGTAAGAACTATATGGTAAAAACCACTCTAAATTTATTACTTCCTGTGCTACCACTATTGTACTTAACTGTTGTAGGGGGCAGCAAATATTTGGCAGAATTTCTTTTATCTTAAAATGGTGGGATCTGGCTCTCTTAAAAAGCGAATTGTAGAAAGCTATAATTTTGTGAAAGCTTTGGGAAGTAGTCACATTTGAAAGGCAACTCTTTTATAGCCAAGATTTATCTCCTTTATCACCTGTTTTTTTTTAAATAATATCTTTCTTTAAGTTTTTATTTAAATTCAAGTTGGTTAATATACAGTGTAATATTACACTTTTTATCCAAATGAGAATCTACCGTCTAATTGCTTATATTCTAGAAGGAAGGAAGAAGTGACATGGCAGATTAAAGAAATAGCAGGATAGAGAAGAACCAGGGAAATTGTACGGGATTCAGTTTAAGCTAACTGGCTAATAGTAGAAGTGACAGGTAAACTTGAGCCAACAATATTTTTCAGTAATTTTAAACATAAGCAGGCCAATAATATATATAAATAGATGTATATTTTTCTCTATATTTCTTATAAGATATTGTGGGTCAAAAGTTAGCAAAATCTTCTCCCCTTCTACATGAGAATTTGATCTTTAGTTAACTTTCTAGCTCTGTATCCCTGGAAGCCTGGTAAGGTGGTATCTTAAATTGGTTTTCCCAGGAAATAGATTCTGAAGGTGCATGCAGGAAGTTTGTTGGGGAGTTCTCTTGGAATCAGCACCTGTAGGGGAGTTTAAAAAATAGAATTTGGCAGAAGAGGTTGAATTGCAGTACAGTAGCAACAAAGGCCTCATCTAACTCCATGTGAATCTCTGGATCTGAGATGGCTTTTGAGGCAAGAGCTAGAGCCTTTCATAAGATCCATGTCATTTTGACCCATCATGGGGTGTAAGTTGCCCCAGAGATGGGATTGTAACTTCAAGCTAGATAACTTTCTTTGGCTGAGAACAGTTCCTAGAGTATGCCTCATCTAAAGCTATCAGCTGCTAACACTTGCAACAACTCCAGAAATGAGTACTGTATAACTAAGGGGATTCTTGGAAGCATACTGTAGCATCTACAGTAAGTGCACAGTTGGTAGGGAACATTGCCTATGGTAGAAAATGACCCCTGATTGATAAAGTGCTTCTGAATTAGAGGAAATTATAATGGATTATAAATGCCAAAGCTTTGATCTTCCCTGAGGCTAATAACTCTTGTAATTGGGCATGTCCCTTACAGGGAGGGATCCTGGAACCCTATGCTTGGAAGAGGTTATTAGTTTCTGTGTGATATAAGACTTCTAAGGCAGGATAACTCTTGCATCTGCCTAAGGTGAGTCTGACTCCCTACCAAATTAATATTCCATGGTCCAAAGACAGTAACTCTTGGAAGGCTGTCTGGTCTGCTACAGGAGCTGCTACAAAGCTCTGACTAAAAAGGAATGGCGCTTCCCTATATATTTTAGGGGTTGATAAATGGCAGGTGTGGTTCAGAATAGTCTTGTGTAATTATTTAGTCGTGACCATAGATGGTCCCTCTTAACTGGGTATTGTAGGCATTTTTTTTTTTTTTTGTTGCATCTCAGTTCTTAGAACAGTTGGTTTTAAAATCTAAAGCTAGAGAGTAATATGATAACCTTAAAACCAGGCTGAAAATTTTTAAGTACTTGGGGCACATGGATACTTGAGCTTTCTTTTTCTCACTGCTGACAGGCCACTCTTAACAGGTATTCACTCCATAGATGTTGAGGGAAAGACTCAGCTATGATACTAATCTCTGAAAACAGTAGTCTTATTTGTGAATGGTGGAAAGAACTGTTGGTTCTTAGCTCTCCGTTACTCACAGATGGGTCCTTTGGCCTCATTGGCAATTTCCCTCATATCCTATGAGTCACAAAGTTTTGCTGATTCTTCCTTTATAATGACTCATTCTGTCCCTTCTTTTCCATTCACTCTGCTGTCACCCTGAGTAGTATTTATAGTCTTTATCACTTCATTTATGAATTACTGAACTGCTTACTACCTTGGATGTGTTCTCTGTTTTTAAGTTTTGCCTAATCTGAGCTGCACCATGAGATCCCAGACTGAATTTCATGGTAGAAATTTGTCTAGGGTTTTCAGACTAAGCTCTTCTGTGACATACAGTTGATTTATATCTCAGTAAGCCCTACTGTAAGTTGAAAATGTCGTAAATCAAAAATGCATTTAATGCACCTAACCTACGGAACATCATAGCTTAGCCTTGTTCACTTTAAACATGGTCAGGATACGTTAACTTAGAGTTGGGCAAAATCATATAATACAAAGCTTTTTTATAATTTTATAAACGTATGTATATGTTTTATATTTTATAGTAAAGTGTAATTTTTCGAATACTGTACTGAAAGTGAAAAACAGGAAGGTTGTGTAGATACAGAATGGTTGTTGAGTGTATTGGTTATTTACCCTAGTGATTGTGTGGCCAACAGAGCTGTGGCTCACTACCGCTACCCAGCATCATGACAGAGTCTTGTACTACAGATTGCTAGCTGAGAAAAAGATAGAAGTTCAAAATTTGGAGTATAGTTTTTACTGAATACATATTTTATCGTACCATTGTAAAGTCAAAAAAAAATCATTAAGTCAAACCATTGTAAGTTGGTAACCATCTATATTAATGTGTAACCCAGATCTTCCTGGAGTATGAATAAGCTTCCTGGAAATAGTGAGAAGGAAGGCTTGAAAGGTAGATTTAGAGGGGATGTTGGCTAAGAGTTCCAGTTATTTTGTACACATTGGGGACCAGTTCAGTAAATGGCTTTTAGGGCTGGAGTGTGGTTGATCGGGGCCAGGCTTCCAAAAGATAGATCTGGCAACACAGTAAAGGGAAAAATCTACTAGAAATGAGAGTAGTTAGACATCTTGTAGGAGGACCCAAAGTGATCTGGGAATAGAAAGGATGGGACAGATTGGGTCTCAATGGTGTCAAGGAAGAATTGTTTCTTCCTTGAAAGGAAAGCAGGGAGGACCTCACTGAGGGCAGATAGTATGGATTTATTATAGGTCCATTGGACTGGATGACAAGACAGTCTGCCTTATAACTTTAAGTGTTAACATTCTTATAAAATTACAAACACATTAAAGGCCAGAATCATGGCTTACTTTTCATCATCCTTACATCTTTATTACTAGCACAAAGCCTAATGGGAACAGAGTAATCTCCTTCATGTTTTTATTCTCTCCATATAAAGAAAGATGTTTAGATACATTAAGTTATGTAAGCAAGCTAGTTAGTTCTGCCTACTGTCAGCAGGTGGAACTTTTGTTATCTGCTTCCTGTTTTGTTTTTACATTTCTTTCTTTGTAAGATACAATTAGGGTGACCAGATGTGTGCATTTTCTCTGGGTAATCCCAGTTTAGACTTGTTCTTCTCATACAATAACTAATAGTATCTTTCTTCACTCTTAAAAGTTTGTATAGTAAATTCTGTGGTCTCTCTACATACATGTACAGAAAAGTGCTAAGTTTGTATTAGTTGGTTTGACTGTAACTTTAAGGAATACATCTGTGTAACTGCTACTCCGGTCAAGAAATGCAACATTGCCAGCCAGTAGAAGTCTTTTTCCTGTTCACAACTCTGTCTCTTGTCCTTAAAGTTAACCACTATGCTGATTTTTATGATAACCATTTCCTACTTTTTAAACTAATGGAAGCTAAATTATTAAAGCCAAAAATACCCTACATGGATTTCTTTCCAATTATCCTTCTTTTATTTATTTTATATACTTTAACTGTGGATAATTTCATATGTATGTTATTAATAGGTTTCTTTAAAGTATTTGTATTTTAGTATATGACTACAAGGTTGTAAGCAATCATCCTGAAGATAAATGTTGTATTTTCATCATTTATTTATTATACTAATTTAATGATTTAGTGAACAAGGCAGAGCTCTTGGCCTCAAGACTTTGATAATCTAACAAGCAATTACAATACAAATTATTCATTATAATGGGAGCATGCACAAGACATTGTAGGACATTACCCAGTCTTGAGGGTGATAGGAAAGACTTTTGATAAAAGTTGATGTCTTGTTTGAGTTTGAAAAAGAAGTAGAAATTATGCAGGGTGAAGTGAGGGCAGAGCACAGGACTCGCTTTCTAAACAAAGGAAATAGCACAGAGAAAAGAAAGTTTTGCACAATTAGGTTACTGGAAGTTGTTCCCTGCAGTTAGAACACAGAGAGTGTTCTCTGTGATCTCCTGCTGGGGGAAAAGGGTGCCTTTTGGATCACCTGATATTGCAGAGCAGTGGTAAGAGATGCAGTCAAAGGTAAAAGCCAGATTATGAAAGGTCTTAAATGTCATATTAAGTTTGAACTCGATCTTGAGGGCAATGATTCCGCTTTGAAGCATCTAATAAGAAGTGAGTAACTTGGCAGCATGTTCATATTTGCATTTTAGAAGTTCATTCCTGCTACAGAATTAGAACATTTACATAGGCAATCCTAAAGGCAGTAAAAATGGGCTGGGAACCATTGTAGTCCTTCACTTGTGAAATGATAATGGTTTGAGCTAAGCCAGAGGGAATGAGAACAGAGAGAAGTGGTCGGATTTAGGATACAGCTGGGGACAAAATCAGTGAGATTTTAATGATTGATTATATGTAGAATTGGAGTAAGAGAACAATAAAAATGCCCAGATATTGCCTGGAAGTGGGGAGCAAAGGTGGTGACTTAGGTTTGTAGAGGAAATTTCTAGTGCAGTGTTGAACTGGTTGAGGTTGAAATATCTGTGGGACATCAACAAGTAAATGACTATCAAGCGCTTGGATATATGGGTTTGGAGCATTGAAGAAAAATTTGGGATGGAACTAGACATGAGGGAACAATAGCTTCTAGGTGGCAAGGGAAGTCATGTTTTGGTCCTTAATAGGATATTATACAATTTTGAAGATGGAAAATGTGAATAACTTGTCTTCGTTGTCTAATACCATAACATTTTTAGGGAGTTAGTCTTTGGTGTTAAAGCTTCAAAGATATATTCATACAAAATGTTTTCATGATCTTATCAGTTTGTTCTTTGGGGCTTCCCCCCCACACACACATTATCCAGGTTTTAGCTTTAACCACAACATGTATCAACTAATGAAATAAATATAACAAAAAAGAAATTATTATAGAATTGTTAGAATTAAAGCAAGAGGCATACATTTATTAGGGTTTAGCAAGCTAGGGGAAATATGGAAGCCCCAGGTTTATATGTTTAGATTTTTCCCAGTTCTACAAATAAAATGTGTATGGAAAATACTTTTACAAAAATGTCTATTTTTAAATAATTTAAATAGAGAATATTTGTTAGTCATTTTCTGCTTATATTCAGCTTACAGAGATACTTAAAATATTTGTTAGTAATTTTCTGCTTACTTTTAGCTTATAAAGATACTTAAAATTTTATAAATCAAATAACTTAGATGTATATTTCTTATAATAGAAGTATTTTCAGATACACATGTAGAAATGTAGCTGAATTTTTTAGTGTTAAACCTTCTATCATAAGACCACTATAACTTACTGCTTTGCAATTCCCAAGTATATACATATATATTTTAATATCTTAGATATACCAGAATGTAATTTCCCCTCAAAATATGTTTATTTTGAATATTTTGTTTCTGAAGATCATGGTAGCAATTAAGCTTAGCAGTTATTTACTAATACTTGAATATTTTAATTTATTCTCTTATTTGAATTTTCAGTAGTAGTTCTTTTATATTGATATTATTTTCAATGATCTATAACCATTTTATTTTTAGGCTATGTAAGCAAGCATATAATTTAATTTTTGATTACTATGATAATAATTAGACACAGTGCATAATACATGATAGCTGTTTTCTCTCTAGGAAAATGGTTCTCCTGAAGAACATGCAGTCTATGTGTGGGACCATTTCATAGCTCAGTCTGCAGCTGAGAATGTGTTTTTTGTTGCTCACAGCTATGGAGGACTTGCTTTCGTTGAACTGGTGAGTGCACATGTAACTCTGTTTTAATTCCCAAACTCTTTACAGGCTTGTCCTCCCCACTCACTTTTAATTGATATCATTACTTAAATTACTTTAAGAAAGGTAAAAACAAAATATTGTGAGTAAACAGTAATATTTAGAAGAGTGTATTTATTTCTTTTATTGTGACAGAGCTTTTCAGTGCTAACCAGAAAGCTTTTTGCCTATTCCTTATTCGCATATTACTTCTTAATTTCTATAGTGTAGAGCATTTTCATAGATTTGATGATACTTATGTTTCCTGTGTTATATGTACAACTATTGAAGCATGTGTTATTTGTAAACTGTTTAAAATTTCAAGAAACCTTTTGAATATTGGAGACTCTTTTGTTTAACTTTTATCTCCACAAGTCAGTACTTGATACTTGATCAGAGTTCATATAATTTGTATTTAAACCATTAGAAGGTTTCCATTAATCTGCTAAGTGGAGTTCATTGTTCGGCGTAAAAATCTTTGCATTTCAAAGTAACCTGATTCTTGGAGTGAAGGTTGTGTACATTATAGAAAAAATTATAAAGATTTAACAATTTTGTCTGTATCATATGCAATGTTACAGGTGCCACACCTTTTGCCAGTATGAGTGGCTAATGGGATTTAATCAATACAAAAAATGCACTGATGAAAAATTTATGCCTCCATGTCCATAAACCTTCTGTTACAGGGAAGTAACAGTGCTATAATAAAGTGACAAATTTGATAAAAGTGCATTTGGCAATTTTAAATCCAAATAACATGGACATTAAAAACAGGACCAGCGTTGTTGTCTAACTTCTGTTTGAAAACTTTGGTGTGCATTTCTCTTTGCTGTGGAAATTAAATATATTTTCATGGCCTTTTCAACCTCCCCATACCTTCTTGCTCACCCACATGATTTAGATATAAAACTGGTCATGACACCTGAGAATATCTTAGCTGACCTAACTTCACAAATGCTTATGTACTCTTAAGATCGATAAATAAGTAAATCTTCTATTAAATGGATTTCACTTTTTTAGAAATTAGTCTCAAGTACTTTTAATTCTGCTGCATTTATTTATTTTAATATATAATAGATATTTTAAGATAGCTCTTTAACAGACTAGTTGTGAATGTTGTCTTTCAGTTCTTTTAACCCCTACAAATATAGATCTATACACACACACATAACATATATATGTACCTTACATTTTCTTTGTAAGCCATAAATTACTTAAAACTTGAAATTTCATTGGCTTTGTAGAGTAACTTAAAATGTGTCTGAAAGCCTGCAGGACTACCCATATTCCAGATTACTATAAAACATAAATTCCCCCACCCCCACCCCCTTTTTTTTTTACTCTAAGACAGTTCATAAATGCCTTTTGTGCCTCAGATTTGGAATTTAAGTGAATATTGGATAGTTTTTTAAATGAACTTAAGATGACAGAGTAACAGATGACCAGTATGTCAGTCCTATTTTGCCTGTCCTTCTTGTCACACACTGGTGGATATTTCTCTACTTTTGTTCCACTTTAATATAAAGCACACAGATGTTTCAGAACAAGACTTGACTTCTGACCTTGAGGCTATTAGGGTCAGGGTCCTCAGGGCCTGTGAAATTATCACAAGCTGAGCTAAAGTTTTTCTCCATCACAGGAAGTAACCAGTAAGTAAGAAGTTAAAAAGGAGCTTTGTCAGAGAGACAAGATGGTCTCAGTAAGGGTCAGCTTCTGTAGTCTGCTGTCTCTGCAGGAGGTGCATGCATGGGAGGAGGAATATAATATAACCACTGGCACATCACATATCTGTCAGGCAACACCAGGACTGAGAAGTCTATTTAATGTAATGTACCTTGTTTAGGTTTGAAAATATTAATGGCGATTATCTCAACTTCATAATACTTGCTACTTTTTGTGAAGTAACTTTAATGGGGGTATGTTATTAGGGGCGTACACATGGTGGCAAATGAAGAAAAAGTGGTTCCTGACCTAATACAGATTCCGCTAAGCAAATAACAATAACTAAAACCACTAAGGAGTTTTACATAAATTTTTGACAAAGCTTGATTAATAATATGTTTAAGGCCATTATGTTTCTCTTTAATTTCAAAAGGATTTTTAAAAGATAGCACAGTTAAAGAAACAACAAAATCATTGAAATGGTTTTAAACCTTTGCTTTCTCCTGAAAGTTGAATACTGTTCTTTCCTATTCTCCCTGATATTCTTTGGGGAAAAGTAACAGTGTTTAAAATGTTGGCAAATATTTATTCTCTCAGGATTTTTTAACATGAGTATAATGCTTAAAATTGTTTTACATGGATTCAAAATTTTAATGTTAACTTTACAAGAAAGTGAATTGTGGACATCTTAAATTATCTTTTAGAATTTTGTCACAATAGTACATTGTACCATCAGGCATTAAATCCTTTCAGTCAAGTTTGACTGTTTTTGAATTATCATAAAATTTTATTCCTGCTTAAAAGCTCTCTACGTACTCCCTCTTGAAATCTCGCTATCTCTCTGTCGCTATCTCTTTCCATCCCCCTTCTTTTTGGGGCAGTCTTAGTTTGTAGTATCATGTTTGAATGCATGGAGTTTGTTTTTCTACCACTCTCATATTCTCATATTATAAAATGTATATTGCCATTTAATTAAATTAAAATTCTGTATAATTGTTTAATATTAAATGTGCTGCTAATAGATATCTAAAAATAAATTACTTTTACATTTAGAGCACAAAATATTTGTGGGACTTTCATATTTTTCTAATTGTTGTTTTTGAAAACTGAGAACATTTATGATTATATCCTATTTTAAATTGTTGAGTTTCTCCTGAAAAATGTATTTATAATAAGAGGTTTATTTTCAAAACCAATGCTCATTTTATGGTAGTAAATCTTGGACCTAAGCTCATAAAAACAGTATACAGTTTACTAAAATAATGAGAAAAGTGATATTAATAATATCCTTTTCACTGCATTTATAATCACCATATGGTAACAACCCAAATTTTTAATGCTCTAAACTTTCTGTGATCCTTGTAAAAAATAGCTGTTAAGACAGCTCTAGTAGCAGTTTCAGCATTCAGTCATTAAAGACAATAGACGGAAAGAACTATTTATTTTTATGAATTGATAATGAATTTTAAAAAGTAATGTATCTGTCCAATGTTATCCTTTCTGCATATTGAAATAGATTCAATATAAAAACTTACAGTTATTAAAACTTCATTTACAAAGTCTTAAATTTCTGTTTTTAGAAATTCTCATATATGAAAGAATAAATAGTCATAACTAAAACACATTTACCAAATTCATTCAGAAAATCGTCTACAAATAATGAAGCTTAGTTTTGCATTATATCAGTTGTCAAATTTAAGCTCATTTTTTAAAATTAATTGTCATTAAAAACAATACATTTTTAAGGTTTTCATCATGTCTTTCACTAGCCACTTTAATGAAGTGATTCCATTGCTTACATTGTTGGTCATTTCAAAGTGCCTTGCTCTTGTCTTTCTAGCTGATACTTTGACAAAATTAAGCAACCTTAAAATTTTCTTATATTTGGAAAGAAGTTAGCTTTCACTTGTCAGTGCCCATTTCCAATCTCAGCTCACCTTACCTTCCATGTTTGCAGTGTTCAGTAAATCAATTTGCATTCAAATTTCTTTCTTTAGCCAAAGTGAGAGTATTGATGCTTTTTTTTATAAAACACATTAAACAATTTCAGTAAATGTATTTCATTAGTTTATTGAATCATCTTAGCTGATATAAAATTATCATTTTTCTTCTGGCTTTTATTTCCTTTTCCATATTATTAGTGATATGTTCACAACCACCACTAAAAACATCACTTAAAATGTGTGAAAACTGCTCCTTTTGAAAGTGTATCTCTACCCACTTTTGATTTTGGTTTTTCCATGCTTGTCAGCACTTGATTGGCACCTCACTTGCATGTGAATTAAGGAATGAAGGGAACGCTATTTCCCTGCCATTGTTCCATGCTGGGCTCCCTAGCCTTCAGGCAACCTAAGCTGACCTTCAGCAGCTGATAGAGGACTAGTTTTTGGACATTACTGTGTGAGGACACTTAAGCTCAGTCTACTCTGGGTCAGTCTTTAAAAAAAAAAAAAAAGGAAAGAAAGAAAAAAAACGCCTGAAGCATGATTTGTATTTACGCTGAAGAGAAAATAGAATGCGACTAAAAGTATTTGGGTTTACCTTCAGGGACATCAGCTAACTATAACCTTAAAGAAGCATCAGTTACATTTTGTCTACAAAGAACGAAGTAAATTAGATATTGCTACTAATGTGATCAGTGAGAAAAGCTACTGGGAATCAAGAATTGCGGAGAGGTAAAATAAGCAAGGGATAAGGCAAAGAAAAATCGAGCCATCGTAGTACCAGAATAATTCAGGCCAAAAAGACTTCTTACAGACCTACTTTAAAATGTTGGTAGTAGAACAAAAATAAGTTGCCATTTAAAATGGAACTTGAATTTCTGATTTGGTTGCCTACATGATACAAACAGCATGCTAATGTATGGGATGGATACAACTTGTGTGGGATGCTCTCTTAATTTTTGAGTTATTTTATAGGAAGATGGTTTAATTTATGTAACTATTTTGTATGCTCCTAAAGAGAAGAATCAGAGGTTATTTTTATCACCCGTATTCACTTTTATTTCATGCCTTGCAAGTAGTATAGATAACTATCTTTTGATTGATTGTTGGTAATACTAGTTTTAGGAGTTAGTTGCAAGAATCCGAGTGAGATCCAGTGAAGGGCTTTACCCACATAGAAGCAGTGAGAGTAAGCACGCATTCTAGTTGTTAAGGAGGAGATTCTACATGGCTTAGTGACATTGAATCCAGAAAGCTGAATGAGAAGAAAAAGGGTATGGTATATTCTTCCCCATACACACAATATCAAGAAATATATAAAAGGAATCCAAGCACAGCAGATAAATAATAATAAACAATGATTATGCTGATACATAGGTATTTGGGGGAAGTGTTTGCACATACTGCGTGGTTAATAATAAATGAATAAATGAGATATCAAGTCAGGGTTTTAAAAAAGAAAAGGAGAGAGTTATACATACAGATGAGATTTGTTAGTAAACTTCACAGGAGTTACCTGTGTATTGGAGTTTGATTTTTTTTAACTTTTACTCAAATGATTTTTTTTAAAGATTTTTATTTATTTATTTATTTATTTGATAGACAGAGATCACAAGTAGGCAGAAGGCAGGCAGAGAGAGAGGGGGAAGCAGGCTCCCCGCTGAGCAGAGAGCCCGATGTGGGGCTTGATCCCAGGACCCTGAGATCACGACCCGAGCCGAAGGCAGAGGCTTAAACCACTGAGCCACCCAGGCACCCCTCAAATGATTTTTAATAAGCATTAAGAGGACCACTGTTTGAAGGAATGACTCCATTTCTTCATTTTTATGTTAACTGTATTCCTTTTGTCCCATATCTAACCACCCAACACTTTGTCATTTTCCTCTGAAATATTGATCATGTCCTCTCTTCTCTCTGCCCACTGTTAATTTAATCATTTTACAACTATATCATTGTACTCTTCTACCCGTTTCCTACTGACTCTCTTTACTCTTTATTTCACACTATATAGCACACCGTAGATAATATTATTTAAAAACCCCTTTTACCAGGCTATTCCTGAATCACATTGGCTCCAGTTATCTGCTGAATTTTGTCTCCTCTCTGTAACTGTAAGACCCTCTGTATAATGTGATCATTTCTTTCCAACTATATTTTTCCCAGTGGAAGCTTTGAATTCTAGTCTGATTTCCTTACTTCTGTTGCCCCATCTCAACTATCATCCATTCCTGCCCTCCAAGCCCAGTGTAGTAGAAGAACACAAAACTCAGAAGATGACCTGGGTTTGAATCCTAGTTCTGATACCTAAAAATTATGATGATTTGTGTCCTCATCTAAAAGTACCCACCTCACAACAAAGTTTGAAGATTAAATTAGAAAATTCCTGGTTTTGAGGAATTTAATCAGTTAAATATGAGTCCAGATGTCCACAGGAGGTGCTCATTTTCATTTTTGCCATTGCCATTTCCCCCTTCCAAGTGAAAGAATTTCCCTCCTTACTAGATTTTTCACAAAGTATTCTCACTTAACTCCCCATTTTTCTGTAGTATTTTTATGTTTCACAAAGGAAAACAAGTTTTGTTTTACTAATTAGTTTTGTTTTTGTCTTTTTATCTCTGAATCTTATCTTGCCCAAGTTATCTGGACTCTTGTTCTACCACCCCTCCCCAAGTTTGGAAGCAATATATACTCCAATAACATGAGGAGGCTTAAATATCTGCAAGGTCAATTGATCTGTATAGAGAGTTTGAGCACTAACAGTAACCTTTTTACTAATTAAACTTAATAATTCTTTGTGCCTTCCGTGGAATATTGACTAATTTGGGAATTCTGCCTAATCAATTCTTTCACATCAGACAGTAATACCTACCCTTTCTGTTCCTGGTGTTAGTCTCTCGTAGTTGTCTTTCTACCAGTGTCATCATCCCTTCTGCTGACTGAAGATTGCTTCTCTCTGAATCCCTCTTCAAAGTATAGTCTTCTCAGTCAAAGAAGAAAATTATTAAAGTAAATTATAACTATATCCTCATAATTTTATATAGCAATGTATGCAAATAGTCTAGGAAACTTTACATTTCATCCCCATTTATGAGTTTAATATACTCTTTCTTTCTTTTTTTTTTTTTGTAAAAGATTTTATTTATTTATGTGACAGAGAGAGATCACAGTAGACAGAGAGGCAGGCAGAGAGAGAAAGAGGGAAGCAGGCTCCCCGCCGAGCAGGGAGCCCGATGCGGGACTCGATCCCAGGACCCTGAGATCATGACCTGAGCCGAAGGCAGCAGCTTAACCCACTGAGCCACCCAGGTGCCCTAATATACTCTTTCTTTAATAATTAGCTTACCTTTGCTTATTTCCTTTATTTACTTTAAAATTTTTTTTGAGGTTAATTATTGAGATATAATTGAGATATAAATAAGATTTTTTAGATTTTTTTTCTCTTATTGAGATATAAATAAGATTTTTTTAAGCTTTCTTGAGATCTAATTCACATGCCATAGAATTCATCTTTTAAACTGTCCAATTCAGTGGTTTTTAGTAAGTTCACAGAGTTGTACAACCATCACCACCATCTAATTTTAGAATATTTTCATCATCACAAAAGAAACTCAATACCTATTAGCCATCACTCCCCATATTTACAATCCTACCAGCAATGTAGAAGAGTTCCAGTGTCTCTACTGGAGACACTGTTGTTGTTGTTGTTTGTCTTTTTTATTTCTGCTATTCCAGTGGGGGTGAACTGGCATCTCATTATGGTTTTTATTTGCATTTCTCCAGTGACAAATGATTTTGAACACCTTTTCATGTGCTTATTGGCCATTTATGTATTTTCTTTGGAAAAATATCTTCTAAAATTTTTGTCTGTTTTTTTGTGTTGTCATTATATTGTTGAGTTCTAAGAAATCTCTGTATATTCTGATACAAATCCCTTATCAGGTACATGATTTGCAAATATTTTCTCCCATTCTGTGGGGTAGCTTTGCACTTTCTTGATGATATCCTTTGAAGTACAGAACTTTTTTATTTTGATGAAGTTAAATTCGTCTAGTTTGTATTTTTGTTACTTGAGTTAGTTTTTGTACCTTGTGTGAAGTGTGGCTCAACATAATTCTTTAAGTGGGGATACTCAGTTGTCTCAGCACTATTTGCTGAAAAGACTATTCTTTCCCCCTTTGGCTTTTCTTCTCATCTTTGACCATAAATACATAAGGGGTTGCTTCTGGATTCTCAGTTTTATTTCAATGACGTATGTGTCTCTCCTTAAACGAGTACCATACCATCTTGATTATTGTAGCTTTGTGTAGTAAGTATTAAACTTGGGAAGTGTGCACTCTCCAACTTTTTTGTTCTTTTTGAAGATAGTTTTGGCTATTCTAGGTCTCTTGCATTTCCATATGAATTTTAAGATCAATTTGGAGAGTATGGCCATATTAATAATGTCTTCCATTCCATGGACATAGACTTTCTTTCCATTTATTTAGATCTTTTTTCAGAAATGTTTTATTGTTTTCCATGTACAAGGCTTACACTTCTTTTGTTAAATTTATTGCTCAGTATTTTACTCTTTTTATGCTAAAGTAAGTGAAATTATTTCTTAATTTCATTTTCAGATTGTTCACTGTTAGTGTAAAAATACAATTTTTATGTGTTGGACATATATTCTATAAGTTTGCTGCACTCATTCATGTTCTGATTTGTGTGCATGTATTAATTTCTTAGAATTTTCTATGTTCAAGATCATGTGATCTTGAATAAAACTAATTTTACTTCTTTTCTGATCAAGATGCTTTGCTTTTCTTCTCTCTCCTTTCCCTCCTTCCCCAACTGATCTGTCCAGTATAATGATGAATAGCTACAGTAGCTACAGTAAACATCCTTTTGTTCCTGGTCTTAAGGGGAAAGCATTCATTGTTTCACCACAAGCACCATTAAGTATGATGTTACTTGTGATTGTTTTCATTCTTGTTAGATCATTTCCACTAAGGACCTTGTGTGCTTCTTAATGCTTATATCCCTCATTCACACCAAGATCACGTTGCTCAAAAGTCTGACATGGAGAAAAATTTCACTAATCTTTAATAAGAATCTTCTTGTAGAAAAAAGACCATATTACTCCATTAGAATTACCTTTGGAAAAGGCTTTTTCAGTATCCACATAAATGGGCTGCATCCAGGTCTTATTGCCCTACGACTGTGCAGCTGCAAAATTGGGCACTCTATCTGTTGACTCAACAGACTTCGTGGAAACCAGTGGTAAATTAGCACAATAATATGTTAAGGAGAACCCAGAGAAATTGAAATATTAATTTGTTAGATACAAATCTTTCTAGAAGAAATACTTCCTTTTCATTGGTTTTATAAAATACCTTAATGAGAGATTTTGCATTTTACTGTAAGTATAAGAGCATGATTGACTATTTTAGACCTTTTTATTATGGGAATTGGAGAAAAAACACATTTCAGTTAATAAAGAGGCTATTTTTACTATACTTACAGCATTATGATAATCACTCAATATAAGCATTTCCCCAAATAGGATTCCCAACTACCGTGACACCTCTGATTTGACACCACAAGTTGAAAAGGGCTCTTAGAGGACAAAAATTTTATAAGCAAAATCATTTAACTTCTGTTTTAGAAGTTAGACTTCAATCCTCCTTAAATAAGCGAAGCCAGGTGGACTCAGACTCAAAGCATACTAGGTCCATGTTGGGATACAGCTTGAGAGAACAAAGGTAGAAGCCAGATGTGGGCAGAGGTCTCATTACTTAGAGTTTAGAATGGGTTCAGGAAGAGCTAATTTAGCTGGAGAGATTGACTTTGGAGGGAATAGCAGGTGAACCATTACTAGGAAAGCCTCAGTAGAGCATGGTGAATTTAGGCTTAAATTAAGAGGTATAATCTGGTTTCAGGGAACAGAAAATCAAGGCATTGGGTGATAAATGAGTAAATAAAATGTAGTCACTGGTTCTAAGAGTACCTCTTCTCTCCCCACCATACCGTGCATCACTGCATTACAGGGAAAGGGAAAAAAAGAACAGGATCCAACACTGGGAAAGGGATAAACAAAACAAGATTTAAGGCTTCAAGCACTGGCTAGGAGTTTAGAAATGGAATCCTTTCCTGAGAAAGAAAGAGGTTATAGCAGTAGGCAAAAACATCAAAAGGATTATAAAATGATGAATCAAGGCTGAAGTCCAATTTATGTGGCTTAGGTCAGAATGGGATATAGTAGAATACTGCATTTAAGGTTATTTAGTTACTCAAGGCTTATCCTTGGTGTACTGGTTACCAGGTTTCTATGGCAATAAAGGGGATGAGGTCGGAAGAGCTATCATTTTTTCCTGTTCTCATGGCTCTGAAATGATCACACTATGGGTGTAAAACCTTTTGTGCCCAGAGAAACAAAGTGATATTCTTCTAAGCTGCTGTGTTCTTAACTTTTAGAGTTGGAGACTTTTAACCCCTATACTTATGTCAGTTTTCTCTCTTCTGATATTTTTTGTTATTGGTTTTCAGCACCTTTTCAGTGAATAAATTTAGATCACAGTAAAGGCACCTGGATCTCATAAGTTTGACTTTATAGAAATTATTTCTTGGGTTTGAATATTTTGCCCTCCAAACAATAAATGGTTTAGAAAACTTTTAAAGATACTAATTCATTTTTTTTTTTCATTTGAACATCCCACTCGGGGAGAAATACTGGGAAAACAGCTTAAAGCACATGATACCTGGCTGCAAGAAGGTGATGACATACTAAATAGGAAGCACATTTAAACAGAGTGATAGATAGCAAGATGCTTGTGAAGTGGGGTTGTAGCCAAGATGGTTACTGCCCCAAAATGAAAATCCACAACATAAATTTGGCTTGGTTAAGTATTGGGAAGGATTGTTTCTGTTAATAAATTGATAGGATCTTTTTATCAGAAAATAAAAACTCAGTAATGATGTTTTACCCTCATCTCCTATAAACCCAGAGTTATGGTTAGTTTTTTATTTTATTAATTATTCTCATCCTTGGTCATGTATTGAGTGTCTTAATTCATAAGTATATTTTGCTTTAAGTCATCTCAGAGTCCTTTTCTTAATTGGCAGAGAATAAATAACAAATTCATTATTTTCTGTGATTCCTATTTCTGTGGTTCCTATTGTGCTGCAAGCCTGGCTGGGCCTATAATAAGTATATACTCAATAAATAGGTTTTGATCCTATATTTATATAGAGATAAGTTATCAGAAGTAGATCTCAGATGGTGCTTCCTTGAGTCAGATGAAGAAAAGTAAGGTGTGGGCATTCATATTGAGCCACAAGATAGTGCAAAGCAGGGTGGACGAGAGAACAAAGTTCATTATTTAAGATGTGAAACAGGGACATTTAGAATCAGTATGCTTGAGTGTGTAGGAGGTATTGTCTGAGACCCCCAAATTTTGGACACTTAGAAGGGCCTTAATGGAAATTGGTCAGTGAATGAAGAAAAACAGCTAAGAAGATATTGAAATCTCTACTCAAGGGAAGTAGCCAGACCTAAACCTAACCCCAAAACTAGTTATGTTTTCTCTGATTAAATTGAGCAAGTTAAATCTTATATACTCTAGGAAAAAAAAAAATTGCCTATTTAAATATGTATTAGTGTATTCAGATTTCTTTAGTTTTCAAAACCTTATTTGAATTTTTCCCATAAAGAAGTTTATTAAAGAGTATGAGAATACAACAAAATTTTCTATTTAATATTTCAATGACAATTTTATAATTGAGTCAAATGATTAAAAAGTTCCAATTTCTGGGCGCCTGGGTGGCTCAGTGGGTTAAGCCGCTGCCTTCGGCTCAGGTCATGGTCTCGGAGTCCTGGGATCGAGTCCCGCATCGGGCTCTCTGCTCGGCAGAGAGCCTGCTTCCCTCTCTCTCTCTCTGGCTGCCTCTCTGTCTACTTGTGATTTCTCTCTGTCAAATTAATAAATAAAATCTTTAAAAAAAAAAAAAAAGTTCCAATTTCTAATGTATCTAGTTTATGCCTAATATTCTTAACATCTAATATCTGACATCTACCTTCTAACATCTTATCTCCAAATTTCTGTACTACAGTTATCAGACATCAGTATTAAAAGAAAAACTCAGCATTTATCTTTCTGAAAGAGAGGCACTGGTCAGAAAGATAAAGCACCTCAGCTTTCTCTTACAGTAAATTCCCTATCTTGACTTCTTTCCAGTTATAAGACATCAAGGGATGCTGTATAATTATAAATGTTGATTTTCAAAAAATTCTAGTATCCTGTCAGCTAACAACAGAGAAATCTTGACTTTCTCAATAAAGTGGTGCCCTATGAACAATTGTCATAAAATGATATGAGATCACTAGCCCCTATACATTGCCTTTGTTGTATTACTGCTCAGTTTACCTCAGAAAACATTCCTATTTCCCATGTCATTAATAATGTAATAATACTTTTTATCATATCATTTTTACACACTGAGCCTTAAATTTTCAGTTTTGCATTTTTAGAATATCTAAATATTAGACATATTTTTGTTTACAGTATATCCATATATTAAATGTGTAGTCATATATTAACTATCTTTAGTATATTATAAACCTTCACATCTGGTAACACTTGCATTTCCTCTAAGATTTTAGAAGAGATTTTCAAGTAAAATAGATGCCTTCAAATCTGATGGCTGTATTAGAGCCCTTTCTCACTCTCCTGGAGCCCTGTCATCGCTATTATAATGGAATCTATATAATGTGTCAGCCAGCCATGGGAACCCAAGACATGATTGGGTCAGGAACAGTTCTAAGCAATTCATAGCAGTGTCTTTTTAAATGGACATTTTAAATAGAACTGGCATTTGTGAGTGTCTTACACATCAGAAAGTAACAACAGCATCTTAATGTTCATCATGAGCTTCACTAATACTTGTAATGATACTTAGTGTGCACCACTGTCCTTACCATATACTTTATATAAATAAATTTTATCTCACTTAATCCTTATAAATCTCTGTGAGCTTCGTACTGTTATCCCCATTTTACAGATGAGAAGCATTTAAGTGTATCTTTTCTCCCTTTGAAGGCAGACCTCTCATTTTGTTACCCTGTGTTTTAGTGTGTTTATTCTCTCATCAAGTACCTATGCCCGTATAAATGGTGTAATATACTGATGATGGTGACTCTTATCTCTAAAACAACCTCCTGGTTTTTCCGTATATTTTAGGATTCCAGTCTACATTTCTCTGTTGAAGTATATGATGATTTAGTTTTTATTCTCTGTCCTATTTACTGCTTATTCTTTCTGTGCGTTCCATGCAGACTTTCAATTTTAATCAATTCTTAATTACCCAAACTAATGAAGTAGAAAGAAGGTGTGGAAAATTTAAAATAACAGGCAGTCCTCAAATCATTTATGTTTAAATTTTGAGAATGTTTTGATGTGGCGCTCTGGAAATTCAGTGTAAGCTGAAAAATTGAAAACAGTTTATGAAGATCTGAAAAGCAGATGAATTTCCTTGGCCAAGCCCCTGGTTGGCTCTTCTTTGCAGCTCATTCCATGCTTGGAAATAGACAGCTGTCTTCTAATACCAGCAAAATAGACTTGACCTTTCAAGTCTTACTGGAAAAATCTTGCTATCAGTGTTTGCTCCTTTGCCGTATCCATATCTGTAAGTTACACCTGGAAGTAATAGCTTTATAACACAGCAGCTACCAAGTAACAGACATTGTTTTAAGACATGCTTTGTATATATTAACACATACAATCCTTAAAACAACCCTATTATATAGGTATTAATATTATTCTCAGTTACATATGAGGACACTGAGGTACCAACATTTTAAGTACTAAGATCACACAACCAGTAAGTGATGGAGCCAGAATTTATACTTAAGTTTTCTGGCTCCAAAGCCCATTCTTAAAACCATTATGCAAACTGCCCCTCAGAAGAGAGCACTAGTTTAGGATGCTACTGAATGTGGTTATTAATATTGTTTTAGCAAGGTGTTTTATAACTTAAGTTTAACTCTTTTAGGTGGGTATATTAACCCTGTTGTACAGATGAAAGTCAGGTTGAGGAACTTGTCCAAGTTTGCACAAGAAGGATTAGATCCAGAATTGAAATCCAATTTAAAATCGAAAGCCAATGTGAGAATTAATGAATTTACCAAAGAAACAGTCTTCCCTCTGACGGATTTTTTTTAAAAACTGCGTGAGATAAATTTATTTTAAAATTGGGCATTTTTTAGGGGTACCTGGGTGGCAAATTCAATTAAATGTCGGGCTCTGAGGTCATGATCTCAGGGTCATAAGATCAAGTCCTGTGTCTGGCTCTATGGTCAGCACAGAATCTGCTTAAGTTTCTCTCTCCTTCTCCCTGTTCCCCTACCCCACCCCCAGGACTCGCTTATGCACCTGCACTCTTGTCCTGTCTCTAAAATGAATAAATCTTTAAAATAGGATATTTTTAATTAATGAGGGAACCTTCCATTCAAAAAAATTCTATACTTACATTTGTAAAGTACAAAATTATTTAGTAGACTGAATATCATACTTTTTAAGCTGAGAATATGCTTTTAAAAGCAAAAAATCACGTATTGTGCAGATTTAGATCAGGAAGGATAGAATTTCATTATTCGTTGCCTATCATAATGTCAACACCATCAAATATTAGTTGATAGTATTCTAAAATTGTTTTTCTTTTTTTCCTGCATAGTGGAGAAAATGTAGCAATTTAAATATTGTAAGAAAAAGTTAAATCATAGTTGCTTCATCCTTTGAATTTTACTTACTGTAAATTGGAGTTTACATTTCACTATGAATACCAGACGACTCAAAATTCTTACATTCAAAATTAAAATTGGAACAAGGAAACATTTGAGTCCCTATAATTAACCTGCTACTTCATGCCTTTCTGATTTATTATAAAGCACTGCATTTGATATCTAATACTTGAAAAGCTAAAAAGGGGTGTTATGGTGCTTTGATTTATATCTCCTTGCTTGCTCCATATAAATACTAAAGTTTTCATAAAGCTTTAAGTAAAGAGGATAAAATAAATGAATGACATATTTACATATGCCTTAGGAAAAAAATCTTATTAACACTAAATGGAAACGTAAAATCTTACCAATATAGAAAGCACTGGAGCTGTGAAAACTAAAAAGTAAGCTATGTTTATCCTGCATAGTCTCATATTTCTCTTCATTGGCTAAATAAATGAGTGTTTTAAGATATCTGGTGCCCTTTAAACAGCTAAATATACAGCTTTACATAGTGAACTTTATATTAGATGTCAGAAATTCATATTTTACATAGGACTTTGCTAAGGAAAGTTCATACTTCAGCAACTAAAGGAAAATCACGTATTTTATTTTTAACATTGGAAGTATTTGCTACACACCTTTTAGAAAATGCATCTGCAGCTCTTTTCATATTTAAAATTCAAAGATAATGTAGTAACAGATATTTACTGGTTTTTATTCTTTTGGTAGTGTCTTTATTGTAGTGTCTTTATTCTTTTTATTCTTTTGGTAGTGTCTTTATTGTTGTGTCTATATAGTTGCTGACACTATAATTCTTTTTTAAAATATGATTTTGACTTCTTTAAGGTTATGAAGGGCTTTTTTAAAATGTGAATTCCTAAGGGGAAATAGTGGGATTAAAAACAAATGAAAAATGAAGATATTTAGGAAATAATTTTGCACAAGAACTTCCTTGAACACCCGATAATTGAGCATTTTTGATGTAGCCTTATACAGCATCTGACTTGCCTTCAACACCCTTTAACAGGGATAGAGCTTTGTGTACTAACTTTGTGTACTAAGTAGCTCTTGAGCTCATTATGCATTCTAATCAGATTTTAGAGTGGTTTTTAGAGATACAGATTTTAACTTTAAAAGAAAAACTGCTCCTCTATCAGTAGGTTAACCCCCGATAGAGAATAATCTTTGGTGACTGAGAATGATGATTATAATTTTATATCTTGAATTATTTTTTCTACAACATTTTCATTTATTCCCTGTTCAAGAACTACCTGAGACAGTGTCTGCTTTTTTTTAAGGTTTTCATTTCCAGTTCATGAATACAAACATACTGAAAATTTAAGCTTCTGAAACATCAGCAAAATTCAGCTATGCCCAGAAATTTTAAGAAATCAGAATTTTGTTTGCACACTCTCGAAGGTAATGCTGAGTGTTTCTCCCATGATGTTTTCTTCCTCTTTGCTGCACTCTAGATCCCAGAAAGAGTTTTTAACCAGCTATTAAAAATAACCCACTTTAAGAATCTGCAGGAAGTGTGAGGTATTCATCAGTATATATTTACTGTCTGAAGCTGATATAGCTGTAAGGTTTTTTAGATCCAATTGATCTATTGCGCATGTTCCCTCCCTAGGTTGCAGGACGTGCTTCTATTTGCATAAGGCCCTGGGCAAGGTTCTTTCTTGCATTGATTGGCCTGTCCAAGGCAGCCTGATGTGTTCTTCCATTGATCACTTTGTCTTTTCTTGGAAGACAGTGTTACACTGAGTTCATCTCAAACATTCTAGGGAGAAGGTAAAACTTTACTGCAGATGTCTCAATTTTATTCAGATGTTCCTTTGAGTATAGGCCCTTTTTGCAAGGATAAGTAACTCTTTTTTTCTTAACTAATTTGGATGTTTCTGCAGTTTGAGTGCAGTGTAGACTAGATTATATTGAAAAAGCTACGTTAAAGAAAATTGCCAGAGTATATGCCATTTATCTCGTGCTATTTTTGTTTTTAAAACAGTGTATCTCGCTTCTAGCTTAAAACCATTTTCTTTAAAAATGATCTCTTAAACCTAGGCATAAACTAAAACTTACTGGTATTGTGTTAGGTTACCACTTATCTTTACTAGCTGTGTATATTCCTTAGTTTCAGTGAGACATGCATTGCTTTGTGTGTTTAAGAAAATAAGGAGTTTTATTAGTTTCACAATGAAACAGTAGTCCAGAATGACTTGCCTATTACTATTCATCATTATTAGTAAGTAATGTAAATGTGAATGGTATGTCAAATATGGAAATTATTAAGCAGCTGCATATCAGTATTAACTATGTAAACTTTATTTCATTATATCATAACTTTTGTGGTAGTGTGTTATTTGGTGGTAATGGAAACCTGAGTTTAAGAATTAAGTCTTCAACCAAATCTATGAGAAGTTGAGCAATGAATGTTTTGCAGTTTAGCCCTCTTTATTGGCTAGTCCTTAAATCAACATTTATATTGTCTGCCAAAGAACATATTTGCCTGCACATCTAATTATCA
Organism: Mustela nigripes; assembly: GCF_022355385.1. NCBI lineage: Eukaryota > Metazoa > Chordata > Mammalia > Carnivora > Mustelidae > Mustela > Mustela nigripes. Next base: position 116,534,962 of record NC_081568.1, on the reverse strand, counting down.
AGAAAATGCCCATTACCCCCAACCTATTTACTACATCTTTAGTGAGGAACTGGTGAGACGAACGTAGACGAACGTAGGCTTCTGTCAAGATGCAGGGCAATATCCTCCTCCCAGCCAGCGTGCTGTTTCATCAAAGCCTATGTGAATTTATGAGAAGGTTTACTTTTGGCAAAGATTTAGAAATGTGTCATGGCTGAATTTGATTATTGTGCTGTTGGTAATTAAACTCTGCTACGACAATTCCTTAATTGTTTCAGAAAGCATATTTAGTAACACTTTCTACAAATCAGGACATTTTCATATATGCTCTTTTATCTTCATTAAACAGGTCAGTATTTCTGACAATTGTTAAAGTATAGAAAATAAATGTCACAGAAAACCATCGCGCCCATTATTTCACTCCGTGGTGTCACTGTGGCCTCACTTGGTATATCACAGGACACAGAAACCTTATATTTTAATAATTGTTTTGTAAAATTCGATAGGAAAATATAGAGATCATGTTTCTTTTATTTGCATCAGAAATGCTAGAATTCATACTTTAAAATTAAACCTGGAATGAATTCAGTGTTTATTATACAAGGGCAATAACCATGTCAGGTTGTTAGATAATGTCATTTGTTGTTTTAAAGGTGTCTCTAAAAGCTACAGCATTATTAATATATATATGATATACATGAGTTAGATATATATACATGAGATATATATACATTAGAGATATATACATGAGTTAGATGAAATTTTTTCATCAAGTGGAAATGTCAGTAAACAGTTATTATTAATTTAAATAACATGTGTTAGAAAACAGGGCCATATATTGGAAAAGTTAATCTTGGGGGTGATTGAAGCTTAAATTAAATTAAAATGTGTTAAGTTGTTAATCATTTATATATATATATATTCATATAAATAAGAAAAAAACATTCATAGAGTAATGATGTAATTTTTTCTAAAGTTTATTTTTTTTTCTAAAGTTTAAATATAAGTTTGGTAGTTTGAGGAAATTACTTGTGAAAATACCAATGAAAAAGGCTTAAGAAAGTATTGAAATGAAAAACCTCTCTCTAGTTACTTAAAAGCAGCTCTTCAAAACTGAATCCAATCTGTGGAAACATGGATATTACCTTGCAACTTTTGTTCAGTGCATCTCAACTTTGTGCAAGTATAGCTCTCTGAAATGGAATTGTATAGTGTTTGCACATTTTTTTCCAGCTAAAATGAAACATACATCATCTTGCATAATTTACTTGTCTCTGGTGGTTAAATTTGCATATCTGAATGAGTAAGTATATATCTTAAGCTCTTGCTAGATGTAAAATAATCTCATGAGTGGAGGAGAGCTCTTTTACCTCAGAAGTCAGAGGAGTCTATATTTCACAGCAACCCATGATCAAACAAGCTAATTCAGATGCTGGAAAGTGCTTTTGCTTAGCTGTGTGGAAGAACCATTGACTGCATACAACCAACAAGTGTATGGTGTGACAGGAGATGCATTGAAAACCCCTTATAGGACTGAATGACAACCCCAAGCACATGTGACCATGTGCAACTATGAATAGGTATAAATACACACTTCAGCTGGCCAGATTTTTTGCTCTATAATTCAGTCACAATTGCTGTATTTCTCCTCCAAATTTACAGCACATAATTAGCTGCTTGAATGGACCCACACTAGAGAAATAATAATTCAGTATTTGGTGGGGGAGAAAAAGAGCTTGGCCTCTGTGCTATTCTGTCAAGATGTTGTATCATGCCCACTCTTTTTATTACTGCTCAGGTACTACTCAGGACCTGAGACTTAGAAGAGTCCTCCAGCCTTTCCCGTGCAGGGATATCAAGGTCTGAATATGAAATGTGTTCTCTGTGCTCAGTCTCTTTGTAAGACATATCTGAGGAAACTTGGTGGGGGAGGGAATGGGGTGGGCTTTGTTTTCAGGTGCTGGGAAACAGAAAGATGGTGAAATAGCTGGTAAAAAGTTGTCCACTGAAATCCATTACTTTCCCCCTTATCTAATGAAGAAGCAAGAAATTGCTAAAAAGCTTTCAAGCTTAATGGGTTTTCAAATACAGGAATAATTATTTTTAAATCATAGAAGGAAGGATATACTGATTTCAGCCCTCTTCTCATTTTTTCCCTGTGACAAAGATCATATATTTATTGATGATTTCTAGAAGTTACCATATTTCCAGTGTATCATATTGTAAATCTGAGAATTTCTAGTAACACCATGGTAACTTAGTAGTAAAAATTATTAATCAGTAACTATGTATTAAAGTGTATCTCTTCATAAAATCTCAAAAAATAGTTTTTTGTTTGTTTAATGATACACAGTTTGATCTTTCATCTTTAAGGATATACTTGTAAATTTCCTGTGGCTGTCTATGATAGTATTATATATAGCACTCTGGTTGCTTAAAAACTTAAGTTTTAGTTGTAACTACGATTTTTAATTCACATCAGTATACGTAAAAGTTCTAAATTTTTCAAGATACAATTAAATATAAAAATCAGTAAGATATACTCTGTTTTATGCAAAAGTGTTACTTTTCTGAAAATAAAGCAAATAAATAAGAGGTTATATAATTTCTGAGTAAAATAATAGCCTACTGCCTTTCTCTTACTTTTCCTTACTCCTGTCCCAAGATAGTATTTTAGAAATGGTATGTATTGGTTAATAAGCAAGTACTGACCACTGTTGGTAAATATAACAAGCTGTAAATATTTAAAATCTCTCTGTGACTAAAGAAATAATGTCAAAGACTAATATTTGCTTTCTGCTGTATTTGTTCTTTCCAACTTTTAACAATATAAATCATTCCTGAGAGTGTAGTACAGTTTTGCTTTATCATCCTGAAGAAAATATTTTCAGTGTAATGATAGTTGTTGATTAAAAATATGTTATGGTCAATTATTTGATACGTATTTATGATTGTTTAAGTATGTGGAAGCATTTAATAATCTTTGTGGTATCGTATGCCTGAAGAGATAGTTACTTGAAGGAATACACATATGTTAAGAAAATACCTTCCTTTGAAATTATTTAATCTCTTATACTCTTTTTCTGCCTCTAAGCACTTTACAAGAGTCTTTTTGTTTATAGGTGTTTAGAACACAGATGCAAAAGAAAATCTGTATTTGAACATTCTTTATGTGGGCTTTAGGAAGTTAAAGCTAAAAGCTCACATTGTGAAAATTTATCTTTTTGGTGTCTGTGTACATATACTTTCAAATTCTTTTATCTGAGATGTTCTAGAGAAGACTCAAATGTAATCATGGTCATGTTAATGCTGGTGATAGAATACATGGATTACAAACCTTTTCCATTTCTTTTAACCTTATAGGAATAATAATAGCTCCTACTCACCATTTCTATCCAGCTGTGTGTAAACCTAGCTTCAGTCTTCATATTTCTAACCCAGCATCTTTCTCATTCAACAGGCATGGACCTGTTTATCTTACCCTTTTCTACAACACAGAAAAGCTGGCCCAGACATTTATTCATATATCCCCCAAATCTACACTTACAGAAATGTTTTGTGTTAAGTCTAAAATATTCTGAATTTTTACCTCTGAGGATGGATGCTTTTCTTAACGGTGTTCCATTATCTCTTATCTTTTAGAAGTCATCCCTCTCTTTTTCTTGGGTCTTTTGGGAAGTGATGTGGTCAGTGGCAGGGTGGGGTTGGAAATCTCCTATCACTTTGTACCTACATTAATAACAAATAATCGCCAAATATGTTATAATGAAATTAAAGATGAAACCACAAATATCCATAAAAACAAAGATTTGTAAAAGAGATAAAAGAACACAACTACTTCCTAGAAGTAATGTTCTTGCCTATTGAAGACTTACAGGAAAGTACTTGATGTTTAGTGCTAATTGCAATAGCATTTTGTTCAACCGTTCAGCAAAGTAAAAAATTGGCCCTCTCCCCTCACAATTATACAACTTTGGTTTTTCACTATCACCTATCTAAGCAGGTACCTATTTTTACTGATTTAGGATAAAATTCCCTTTCCTGCAGAAGTTTTAATGATGTAATGAAATAGGTATTAATACAATTAAATTGAACATATGTCCATCTGCTTAACCCGAGATTTTAACAGCCCTGCCAAAGTTAAGCTTCTAAAAAAACTCAACTGTAGGCATTTTACAGCTTTTTACTAAATTTAAATAGTTGGAAGTGTCAAGTTTCTGCTTTAGCCAGAAGTTATAGTAAAAGTCCTAAATACCTATCAACTTTTAACTATCATTTGGACCTTGTGTTTATGCATACTTAACTATTGAGTTTACACCTTCCTCATTTTAAAGATGTAGCAATTTAAACACCCTCTGGAATCCTTTCATAAAAGACTAATTATGTTCCTTGCTTTTAAAACTGCAAACTGGTAGTATGTGCATTACTGGTTTATGTGGGAAAGTAGTTGACAAATGATTTCCTATATAAATGCATGTTTTAAATAGCCTTGAAATCCTTTTTTTTTTTTGCCTTGTATTTTTATGCAAATAAAATCTGGCAATTGTTTTTTATTAATTTGTTTTTCATTAGTAATTTTGTCATCATATATACCTAGTCCTCTGGCTTTTTCTGTCCTTTCTATTTATCATTTTTATTTGTATGTGTGTTTTCTTATACATTGTTTTTGTTTGTTTGCTTTCATTTATGGGTTCTATATCAAAAATTGCTATTAATAAACTAGTAACCTAGAAAGTATTTTATTGAAGGAGAAGCTAAGTTTACCTTTCTTGTCATCTATATCACTCTGTAGATATCCCATTGCTCTTTAAAAATAACTTCTGAGTTTTCTCATAGATTGTATTGAGAAAGATTATTACTCAGTTCGGTTCCATACAGTATGTGTAATTTTTTTATATTTTAATTTTGTGTGTTGCATTTTCTTCTAAAGACAAATGTAGATTTTATCTATTTGTATTTCAAATTTTAGGATCCAGTATTCAGAACATGCACCGTAAAAATTAGACCGTTTTTAAAATCAGTCTTTAATATAGGCTAAGTATGCTAATCTTCGCATACCAGCAAAAAAGAGAAAAAAAATGTTTAAACACTCATTACAGGTTTAATTATAGTTTCGGATGGGTTTTCGGACTCCATTCTGGCCATTCCGCTTTAGCCATTCAGGCCATGCTGCCTGTATTGTGTATTCAGCAGTTCCTATTAGACGTCTTCACAGTGACTGATTCTGCTGGGCTTGCTGACACCCGCTTCATGCATGGCCTGCTGTGCTGGGTGGAATATTTTTTCTGAGCTGCCTGGAACATTAAGGACATCTTGGCCATGTCAGTCTGTGTACAGTGTGTGTATGTGTGTGTGTGTTCATGTGAGTATGCATTCCTGAGCAAATCAGTATTAAATAAATGATTAGGTGGCGTAATTTTATATACATGTAAAAATTTAAAATTTGAATAACAATGGATTTATAATTTATTACTGCATATATTTTTAATAATTTTAGTTCAGTCAACATTACTAAGTTTCCTTTAGCTTTTAGTGTCTGTAATTATTGACACTAGGGGGCACTGCTTATCCTCAGTTGCATCTTTCTTCAGGAAATGAGTAAAAATACTCAGCTGATTTCTGTGCTCCTACTTTAATTAACAATTGAATTTAGAGAACTCTAGGCTATTTAATTCTTTGTTATTTTGGTTTTATTTCTAATGCCTATATGTAGCACTAACAAAGGGGGTGGAGCTATTGATTCTCACAAACAAATACAGTATCCAGTGCCCCATACAGTAACTTTTTTTTCCCCATTGGAAATGTCATTCTTGGCAAAACCAGAAGGGCAAGTTTGCCCAGTGATGAGGTTTAGATCCCTTGCCAGCTGTGCTTCTAGCCAGCAAGTGTGATGAACAGCTTTAGAAATCAAGTGAGAGAAAGCATTCAAGAGTTAGTGTGATTCATTTGGATAAAGGTCAAGAGAAAGATAAGCAAAGCATAAGAATGAAGAGCACAAATAGCAATAATTCGTACCTTTTTTGTTTATAGAATTTCACTGGTCTTATTTGTAATTTTTAAGCACGTACTTAGTTCAAAATTGACCTGCAGTTCTTCTAAAGTATTTTAAAGACTGTATTTAATCTTGTAATTTAGCTGATCACTTAAAAATGAGTAGAGAAAAGTGGATTCATGACTTTTCGTCACTATATTTATAGATTAGAACCATGGCTACTAGTTGATAATCAGATGACAACACAACACAAATGACAACACAAAACTAAACTTTTTCAGTTAGCAATGATCATTTTATATCTTAAAAATTTAAAGGTTTATTCTGTTCATTTTTTAGAATCTTAATGTCTATTCTAAGCCTAAATACTCATGTTCACACTAAGGAACTACCTGTTACCTCTAAGGACATTAGTGAGTTTGTTCCATTTTTAAAATAAAACTCTCCCCCATCCTTCCTTCTGCTGCCCCCCTATCCAAAAGTAGAAAGTAATCAGTGGTCTATAAAATAAAGACAACTATTTTTTTTCTATTCTCCTAATTAATCAGATCTGTGGGAGAACTGGTAAAATTTTTATATTCTTATTCTTTATAGTTGTAGCCAGCCATACATTATATACTAGAAAACATTCAGTTAGATCATGCCCTGGTTTTATTTGCTAAAGATACTGATTTTTAACTGAGTAATTAGAAATTAAGTATTTTTACAGATTTTAAACTTTTGATGGCATACATTTTACATCCAGACCAAAAAGGGACAAAAATATTGCTAGTATAGAGAAGCTTGATCGAAACACCAGTAAAATACCAGAGCATAAACTGATGGGCAGTTTTAAACAAAATTTATAAAATACCGTTGTTTTGTGGGACTCCATATTGGGTTCTACTACATGGGTATTATAACGAGAAATTACTTAAAATTTTTCTCCGAGAAATTGATATGTGCATTATCATGGTTGATTTTTTTTCCTTTCCTAATTTTCCAAGGTGATTTCCTTAATGTTTACTGAACAAGGTATGCTTTTAAATACAATGAGTGACTAGTTTGGTGAGATTTCTGGGGGAAGTAAACTTTCAAGGTTAATATACAGTTCAGAGAGAAATATTATCTGTTAGTTTTCTTACAAGTATTTTTCTTATTATTCCGGTGTAACATAACATAAAAGCATTAGCTAATTTAGCCTCATCTCTCATCTTCAGTAATAGATTTGTCACTTACTAAAAATAGACATCCCCTACTTAGACCTTACCAGTTCGTAAACAAAACACTGATTAGTTAGTATGGGGCAGCTTTTGTTACATTCACCATTTTATAATTTGAAATGTTATTTTCCTAGTACTCCCCATCTACAAGCAATCAGATGCCAGCCCATTTATAATAGGTTTTTCTCCTCCTAGCAGGACGTTGCTTTTGGCTATAAAAAGTTAATTTCAGATCCTGATATACTTGCATTAATTTTTGAGACAGTAGCTGAGTGTAGTACAGCAAAGAATAACATGAACATCACACCACTGTGCTGTAGCTAATCGTTTATTACCTCAAGCCAGAGAAGCAGTGTTAATGTGAAGGCCGCAGTATGTCTATGGAAAAGATGGAAACCGACAAAAAGGTCTTAGAGGTGGCTTCCTAAAGGTCTTGAAAGAGGGGAACAAGAAGAAAGAGAAACAATAGCAACACTATCAGAAGGGGTACATTTCGATACTTACAGTCCTGGACATATTTGGAATTTTTTTATGATTAAAACAAATTACTATCTTGAATAACAGACCCCATCTTCTCTCCAAACATCTTTGCTTCAGAATGGGAAAGCTCATGGTAATGTTATCTTTTCAGAACCATAAGTGTTCTCTAAAAAACATATGACTGAGATGTTCATCAGCTGGGATGTTTGCTGTGATTCACCAATAAATTTGAATAATTTGACATAATTTCTGACAAAGATGAATGTTTCCACATTCATTTCCATAGTAAGGCAGTATCTACATGAAGGAACCAGTTTGACTGACTTTACCTACCATATTGACCAGAAAAAGAACAAAACAACAGCCATTTAGTCCACAGAATTAAAGCAGTTTATGTGTACAAACTACCGTGATGGCCTATCACCCCCAAAACTTGCATAAGACTATGTCACCGTGGAGCCTATAGTATTACAAGGAGATATAGCACTAGGACAAATAACCAAGGACCTCATGGCAATCATGCCTTTAGGCAGTGTGGAGTGGCATAGAATAAAGGAGAAGCATTATCATTTGTGGAATTTGGGGTTACAGCTAAGGCAATCACATGTCTTTTGGAACTAGGGGCTGCATGTAAGTCTTTTCATTTTTTTCTCATCTGTACAGAAAGGAACTGAACTAGGTAATTTCTGATGTCCCTAACAACTTTCCATTCTTCACTTCAATATTATAGGTAGAGCCATATCAGCATTAATTAATATTTACTGGTTTCTGTAAACTGTGATATAGTCATTCTTTCCTGTAAAACACCATAAGAGCTATAACTGCAATGTATTCATGACTATTTGAATGTATGTCTTAAGGCATTAGGGTCTAACTCATCCACTCCCACAGGCCATTAAAAAGTGGTATCAATATCAAATTAACAACTAAAAACATTTGATTCAAGTACTGGAAAATTCAGCATTGAGTTATTGTCTTTTTCTGTGTGAGGAGGAAAATGACTAATAGATCATAGTACGTTCTGGTGGTTACGTAGGAAGAGACAGACTTAGGGAAGCTGACAACTTAGTGACAGAAAGTAGTATGGTAGATTTCATCATGACACCCACAGTGAGGAATGGCAGGTTGGGTTCTTGTGAAAGGGGCTTAGGATCAGAACTATGGAAATTCAACATTTGTTCCTCATGCCTATGCATTGTCTTCTTTTGTGCTCTGTCTGTGGCAGTATCTTTTTTCCCCTGTCTTGTTACACTCCTGATTATGATAACCTTCACTACAAGGAGTCACTGTTTCTTTTTCACTGAAGATTTCTTCTTTTAACTTCTCTTGAATGTCATTCATAGGCCTCCCTTCAGACACATTGTTGTTTTGTTGATATTTGACCTCCGTTCTCTCATACATGTATGTCTAGGAGGACAGCGTAGAAAGTACCGACTGACCCCTTCCCTTTCGCCTTATCTCTTCAATAAAGTTTTTCTGAAAGCACTTTTCTTGTTCGCCCATTTCCGTACCGTGTCTATTTCATTTATAATCTCATTATATGAAACTTATGTGTAATTCTGTTTTGTACATTTTCTTTTATATTATTCACACTCAGGAAAGTAGTGTAAGAATTTCAGTCTGTAGTGCTGTCAGTCTGTCACCTTTCATGCACTACTCTAAAAATTCAAAAATTCAAATGAAGTAATTTACCCTGATATGAAACAGTGACATATAATTGAATTTCTAAATTAGTGAACTCCTGACTCCTTTTTACATCTTTGCCATTTTATAGGATTTCATACTGGCTAAACTGGCTACTTAACAAAAGGTGTAATGCAACAAAAATTCTGCCTCCTACTATAATAAATACTGATGCTTATTAAACATCATGCACTGCACCTAGTACATTTACTTTAGATTTCTTGCAGTTTGGGTTATTTCATACTCATGAAACAGAGTATTTAATGATAGTGAAATATAGACCCTAAATCACTGCCTCAAAGAATGGAATCTCCCCCAAAGAAGTGCTGGTAAACAGACACATGAAGGAAAATGGAATTTTTTTTAAAAAATAGCCCAGAGAATAATTCTCCTTCATTCACACATCAGGCCTTCCTCGGTATAAATTTTTCACTGCCATCTTGCATCAGAGCTGTCATCAGATGTCTAAATGATAGGTTTCAGGGTTCTCCTCTTCCTGTTAGTGATCTGAAGTGCTACTCCAGCGTTTTCCATTACAGTGGATATTGATAGAGGACACTTGGTATATAGCAACTGTTGTTTACAGTTCACTAGTATATGAACTCAGAAGTGCTCTTTTACTGCATATGGTATATGTGTATGTGCTCTATCTGTGAAATGAAGATATAGCCATATACATAGAGGTAAATAGCTACTTTCATTCCAAACCCATCTTTTCTTCCACTTAATGTTTATATGGTTTTGTGCAGTAAATACAATCCTAGAAAGTCCTATCTCAGATGCATTTATTTCAAACTATTTGAACAGACTTACTTAATCACTTCAGAAATGTGGGATGGGCTTTCATAAGAAAAATGACTTCAACATATAATCAGAATCATATTTTAAAATCCCAACTTAAAGGATTGTCCTGTTTGTTGGTCAGTAGAGTGCATTTAAACAGCCCTCATAAGTAGTTAGTCGAATAGAAATTTCTTCCAGCAACAGTATTCACTTGAATGTTTAAGCAGGCACACAAGCTCCAAGTACTTAGCATAAGCTCCCAGGTAGAAGAGCCATCTGGAGATTCTTGTTCAAATATTTTCAAACAATGGAGAAAGTCTGTGACTTATCCTTACTATAATGATGCCACTTTTCCCTTAAAAATGGGTATTAGCCTCTTCCCAATGTTTGGTAACTCTAATAACCCACAGTTGATTAACACATCCTGTTTTAAGAATATTTAGGTGGTCTTGCTTTCCTGTATCACCAGGTCAATGCCTACGTTGGAATCTAAAAGTAAGAGCCCCCCCCCTCCAATTTATGCCACACATCTTTGCATAAACCTGAGCCCTGCATTTGGAGAAATATGATCAAATGAAGATTACCCTCCATTTCTAGAAGCAAAAGACTCAGAACCATCTCAGGACTCAGAGTAACTAAGATCTGGAAAGAATCAAAATCTTAATTGTTTTTATTCAGTCCCCAAATTCATACAGCTCAGTCTTTATTTTCTTTATATCATGAAGGCTGAGATTTGAAAAGCCAACCCAACTGCTTTTACAGTGAAACCTCTCTGTTGAGGCTCACCCTTCCTTTTCCCCTACCAATACCATCAGGTTTGAGTTTATCGTAGCAGACATTAAGTGACTGCTGCATACTTTATTTAAGCTTGGAATTATTTTGCATTCAGATTTGAAACCACAAGGATACCTTGCTTTATCTGACATATATATTTCATTTGAAATCCAGGAAATCAAATCATTCCCAATGGATTTGTAAGATAATTTTGAAATTTTGTGATTTTTATGTCTTTATGCTTTTTAATAGTGTGTCTTCATATTTTGACTTTGTGTTTTTCCCTTATAATCTTTAGGGGGGATAATGCAAAATTTGACAAGATATATAATATGGTATTAGATTATGAGAGATCAAAAATCCAAGAGGGCCGCCTGGGTGGCTCAGTGGGTTAAGCCACTGCCTTCGGCTCAGGTCATGATCTCAGAGTCCTGGGATCGAGCCCCGCATCGGGCTCTCTGCTCAGCAGGGAGCCTGCTTCCCTCCTCTCTCTCTGCCTGCCTCTCTGCCTGCTTGTGATCTCTCTCTGTCAAATAAATAAATAAATAAAATCTTTAAAAAAAAATCCAAGAGAAATGTACTTGATCTCAGAAATATTAGTGAGTTAAATAAATCATAGTGCAATCTTGAGTACAGTAAACTGTTAGGCAGATTGGAAGGACGATTTAGATTTTTTTTTTTTAAGATTTTATTTATTTGAGAGAAAGAACACTGAGGGATAGAGAGAAGTGGACTCCCCACTGAGCAGGGAACCAAACGTGGGGCTCCATCCCAGGACCATGAAATCATGACCTGAGCCAAAGGCAGATAGATGTTTAACTGACTGAGCCCACCCAGGTGCCCCTAGGACAATTTAGATTTGAATGGACAATTTCAGTTATGGCCTGTGGTGGATATTGTGATACACTGCCCAGTTGCTCCTTCAGAAAAGGATGTGTTGCCCCAACTCTTGGGAGTGCTTTCAGCAGACAGCTTTTAGCTGTCAACCCCTTCAAGGATTGCCTTGGCTTTTGTGGGGCCCATATTCAAAGACAGAACAGTATGGGAAATTAAAGGCCAATCCATCTGGACCCAGCTTGGAAAGACTCTGAAAGGTCATTCTAGATCCAGAGCTTCCCTGGAGTTGTACAAGATTGTTATTAGACCTCCTTCTTAACCTGACTTCTCTCTCTCTGCCCATTCCTGCTCTGTTTCCCACCCACCCTCACCCGATGTCCCTGCCACCTTCCTCAGATGTTGATTGTAAGAACACTCCTTTGTGAACATCCTGTGTGCTAAATTCCATTTCAGAGTCTCTTTCCTCAGGAACCCAACCTATGATATGGTCGATTTCTAAATACACCAAACCAGACATCACTCTAACTCGTTAGCCATCACTTTACCCGATCTAGTCCATTTCTGTAGATAGCATCTCTGCTCATTCCACATATAGTTTCTGAGCACCTGTGATACGTCAGTCATTGCAGTGGTGATGTGTTACTGACCTGGCAAATATGATCTTGCCCTCATGGAGCCTACATCTCAGTGGGAAAGAAAGACTGTGAACAAAGCATTACCAGTGTAACAAGTATTTCCAAAGTGAATACGTAAAGTGTTATATACAGATAGCCATAATGTAAGAACATGGGATTTGGAGTTAAAAGATCTAGCAGTCCCACTTAATATTAACTCTGTGAATATGGGCAAGTCACTGACTTTCTCTAAACAGCAATTTCCTCATCTAAAAAACAGGTACATAATCCCTCAACTACTTAAAAAGAAATTGTTCCATCTAACGAAATCATCTTTCTGTAAGTACTCGGAATATTAAAGGGCTCTAAGAACTGATCGGAACGTGCCTTCCATCCTAAATTGTGAATTCTTCCCAAAGGTCAGAAATTTTGTTTTCCTCAACTTTGTAGTAATAGTGCTTTACCTAAAACAGTTGGTAAATTAGAATATCACTTTCCCTGCTAGTGCTAGGTAACAGGGTATACAGTTTTCAAAATATATTGAAAACGGGATAGGCAATTGGAACCTTTTTTTTTTTATGAAAACCTGAATTTTAACGAAAATATTATGAAAGGTATAACATAACTGAAAACTTTAGTTAAAATTTCAAATACAGCAGACATCTATGTGGAAGTTCAGAGCAAAGATTGCTTTTTTTTCCAGGTCTCAGGAGGTATAATTGATGACTGAAAATTGTATATATTTAAGGTATACAACCTGATAACCTTGATATCTGTATACATTGTGTAATATTCATCACAGCCAGGTCAGGCAACATATCCATCACGTCACACCTAACTAATGTAAAGCCTTTTAAGAAAAATTTGTTAATTAACACAATCTCCAATACTCTGCTTATCTACTATATATCTTTGGGGCAGGAAATCTTATCTCTTTACCTTTCTTTTTCCCAGACCAAAATAAAATGGTATGCTTTAAAACTTAAGGGTATTAACACTTTCCCAAGTGGATGCCTATTCCTTGCCTGACCTGATGAAATCTTTTGCCGCAAGTTTTTAAACTGTTCAGTGATTGACAAATTCTGTATATATGGTAGTATTTCTAGCACTTACCAATTGATCAGGGCTCTTAAGTGATTTTTAAACTAAGTGCTGTGAACATGCTTATGACTTACTTGCATCAGAAACATCTCTGGGTATATAAAATACATAGGCTTTACTAAGTTTTCTCATTTTTCCATCTAAGACTCTGTATAGTCCCCCGTTAAACATCTCCTTTGTAAGCCTGCCTTAGTTTATTGGACTGGCAGTGTTTAGTTATCTACATGTTTACAATATATCCCCTTCCTATATGTTTGTTGTAATTTTTATAACTATGTTTTAGAATATCTTGCCTGCTTGTGATCAGCCTTATAACATTACATAATAAAACATTTTAATCAAATAAGTCACCTTGATGAATCCTTACACGATTTTCTTAATATATGACCTCTTTTATTTTTTCCCTTGTAATTAACGTGCTATTTTCTTGATTGATGACGTTTTTCAGACTGTGGCCTTTATTCTCTCATTGTATGTTTTTGTAAAGCACTGGTCTTCTCTTCCAGTTCCCGGATTGTCAGTCGCTTAATATTTGTTTTTTTCTTTCTTTCTTTTTCTTTTAAATCTTCCTTGCCTATGCTTTTTTTGTCGCTGAAGGAGCCTGCACGTGGCAGCATAGTCCAGGCAGGAAAGGAAAAGGAAGTTATTACTGCTCTCTCCTGGCCGCCTGCAATACTAAATCATAACTTGCCATTCCCTAACTGGTGGCTGGAGACTTATCTTCATAAATACATGTGACCCAAGAAGTTTCAGTTTACATACCCTATCCCTTGGGGTTCTTGCCTGTGGAGAGCCTTTTCCTTCCTGAAATTAGACAAAGGTTGTAAGAATTGAAGCTGGGGCTTCAAAGCACAGGAAAAGAGAATGTTGTCTTATCCTGTTGCTACAGTGGGGCTCCAGCTGGCCATGTTTATCTACCCAGGGTGTGAAGCTGCGTGTCCATCTGTGAGGGGCTCAGCGCAGTGCTCAGGCTTGCCCTTAAATTTTGAACTTAGGAACTTCTGGAAGGATTTCTTGTGTGTTTTCCTACATGGTTATTTTTATAGTGACAGCTCTAGAGCTTTTGGGTATATGCTTAAATTGTTAAGCATTGAAACTTTGTAAGATTTACCCGTTCACTAGAGTAACATTTAACTTCTGTTACACTTACATAAAAAATGACCATATAATTTACCATCCAAACCAGAACACTTTTAACAGTGGAAAGGGACACTATTAATAATTATGCCAGGTCCATGGTTATTAACCAAGAGTGTCCTGGGCTAACTAGAATGTATAATCATCCTATGTGTACCTAATTATTTTCTTTACAAACATTTAAGCGAGCCCAAATCACTTTGCGTAATTGAAGAGGTGGAGGAGGGGATGCAGTAATTGTCTGACACGTAACTGCTTTGTGAACTGTGCAAATGTGGATGTCACTGAAGAGTACATAGATGCCATATTTGAAAGAAGAACAGATTTCGGAAATTAAAAATGAGTGTCAAAGTAATAATGATAGTAGCTGACAATATTGATTGCTCACATGCTTTATGTCTGTTATCCTTCAGCGATCTTACGAGGCGAGTACTACTATTATTCCCATTTTTGTTTTCTTATAATGATAACCAAAAATTAAAACTTAAGGACATGGAGCTCCAAAGCTTACGCATGCTTTAAACTACAACACTATAGTTCTTAACTCTGGACATATTTTATATCTCTGTGATTATCTTTTTTAAAACGAAGTCAGCTATACTCCTTCTACATAGGAAACAAAGTGGCGAGGGGACTCTGTGCCAGCTTGGCACTGCTAAGCCATGGCTCCATGCTTTGTTGCTGGCCCATGTAATTCTGAAAGGGTTCACTGATGGCAGGAAACTAGAGCTGACACAGTATGGCTTCAACAATTCTGTTTTAATTTTTAAGCGCAGAGTGCTATTACAGGTCTAGTATTCTGATTACAAGATTTTAAACAAACACAATAATTACCTCTTTCTTTTTCCCCTTTATGGACCTGTGTCTTTTTTAAAAACAGTATTTGTCATTAAATGTATTCTTTTTTTTTTTTTAATATATTCTAAGGTAAGCTTCTGTTACCTTCTACACTGAGAAAGGGGAATGCACAAGTTTACAAATATGGAGTAGTTTGCATTGTGTGCTTTTATGGTATCTATTATAATTGTGTACTATGCGCCAAGTCCTCCAATAGTCACTTTATATTCAGTTCAACTCACAATAAGTCTGTGATTTAAGTGTATTTATCATCTCCCTCTTAACCTGTGATGAAATTGAGACCCAGAAAAGTCGAAGTAATCCACTCGAAGTATCATTATCGGAAGTGGCAGAACAGGGATTTGAACCCAGAGAATCTGATTCCAAAGTCCTTGAATCTAACCACTGCATTCCTTATGAAGACTGCTTACTTGAAAGTTTCTACTTCCAAAGAATAATAATAATAATAATAATAATAATAATAATAGAGAGAAAGAGAGAGAAGTGAATGCAGATTAGAAATGTGAATTGCAAGTAGCATGTGAGAGCTGAATGTCATACTTGTCTGGATTTCCTGCTGGGCAGTTTAGTCCTCATATTTCATCTACTGAAGTGTGTGTATTTCATAGTAATCACTGGAGGTGCTTCAAGAGCCTTGGGTGACAGGACCGAGGTTTTAATATTGCGGCAAAAGTGGTATTTGTTCTGTGAATAGCGCACTATTGGGATTGACATGTACAAAAGAAGCTTCAAGAAGACATTAACAGGAAAGTCTCTGCCAAACCCAGTGTCGGCTGATTAGTCATCTTGGCCCAGTGTACACTTTCAACCCAGTGGGCCTGATAGCACACAGGGCAGTGTGCCATGAGCCAGGAGATGTACAGGCACAGATGTAAAGTGATGGGAGAGGTTTGTGGTAAAGGGGCATCGTTTGTCTAACTACATAAACAGAACACCCAAGTAGAAGCACTGAGTGTCAGTATAATCTGCATGACAAAAAATTGAAAAAGTACCACGTTTTCATACTTTTCAAACCTTTGAAATGACTTAATCTGAAATCTTAACTCTAGGAACTCTAGAGGGAGCTAATCTATTTATAGACACACACACATACACACACACATTTTTAAAGACATCTCAAACATCAACCGTGCTATTAACCAGACTGATGATTCATTCATGCTCATGCAGTAGTAATGATCCTCAGATTTATATATGTACAGTAGTGTCAGATCCTAATCTGATGGAAACATGCATTATTTGATTTCCTTTCAGAATATTCTTTCCTGTACAAGTGATTCACATGCTCTAACCCTCAGAGTGCATATGTGTAACACATGTCAGAATTTTGAAGGAAGGTAATGACTTTTGCTGATGAAAGACATTAAAACATTTCCCTCAAAACCATGCTTAAAGCATGCATGCTAATATAGATATGGGCTTGTATGCACATATATACACACCTTGCCCCAATCCACACTGCCTTCTTTCAGAAGGGCCCCTTGGACTTTAAAATGTAAGACAATTTAAAAAATAAATAAATAAATAAAATGTAAGACAATTTATTCTGAATCCTGTAGCTGCTGAGCCCAAAATACAGGAAAATGAAATTATTCGCTTCTTTTAGGTTAGTGTCAAGGCAAACTCAATGCAGGGTTCACTTCTTTAGGTTGAGAGTATTGAACCTAGGACTGGGTTGGATTCATAATTTCCAAAACCCAAGACCCTCCACTAGAGATATGAAACTACCTCCAAAGGCTCATGGAAGAGCATCCTCTTAACATTACTATCTCCCTGCCTTCGGAAGCTTATCTTCTAAGCTAAGACAAGTGGACAGCAAATTTTTAACTTAATTTCGTGGAAGTAAAAGAGTCTTTGTGTTTTCCTTTCCTAAAAGTAGTTCACAATAGATTTGTAGAGGAAGTGAAATAGGGGCACCTGGGTGGCCCAGTAGGTTAAACTTCCTGCTCTGGATTTCGGCTCAGGTCATGATCTCAGGGTCCTGGGATCAAGCCTTGCATCGGGCTCTGCTGCGCTCAGCGTGGATTCTGCTTCTCCCTCTCCCTCTCCCTCTCCTCCTCTTCCTCCTCTCTCTCTCTCTCTCTCTCTCTCACTTTCATTCTCTCAAGTAAATAAATAAATAAGATCTTCCAAAAAAAGAAAGGGCTGAAGTAGGTACAGAAAGGGAATTAAGAAACTTCTAGGGGGACATGAGGCATTTAGATTTGGCCAGATATTTCTGTGAAGATAGTAGGCGAGTGCTCCATTTGAAGGCCTTGCAGAGAGCATGGCGAGGCAAGTTAGGTGGACGGAAACGGTCTGTGGAATTTCAGGGGAGAGAAAGTCGCAGGAAGGGCTGGCCAGTAGTGCACCTGGAGGGAAGCACAGGTGGATGCTGCTGACTCGGGCCTTCCCATACCATCTCTCTGGTGCCCTGCCCTTCATCTCACCAAATACTCTTGGGCTCTGAGGAGCTCTCTTATTTTGTTACAGTCACTTAATGTTTAAAATGTTACTCTGGAAGAAAACAAATAATACTAGGAGATTTTTTTTCCCTCTCAACTTCAAATCCCATCAAAAAGTTTAATAGTTGGAGCACCTGGGTGGCTCAGTGGGTTAAAGCCTCTGCCTTCAGCTCAGGTCATGATCCCAGGGTCCTGGGATCGAGCCCCACATCGGGCTCTCTGCTTGGCAGTGAGCCTGCTTCCCTTCCTCTCTCTCTCTCTCTCTCTCTCTCTCTCTGCCTGCCTTTCTGCCTACTTGTGATCTCTGTCAAATAAGTAATAAATAAAATCTTAAAAAAAAGTTTAATAGTAAGATGAGCCTGCATACAGATGGTATATGTTTTTAATCTGTTCGGACTATTTCATATTTATTGGGTTAGTGGAACTTTTGTCAGACTAGTAACATGCAGTGCACAGAAGGAATGAGCAGATTAATTGTGTAGATGCTAAGGTGTGAGGACTGTGAAGAGATAGATCGCACTAAGAAGGGGAAACAACAATATCAGGTGACAGCAGCACATACTTTGTATTAATTCTCAAATCATCAATATGATTTATGGAAATATGTAGCTTGCCCTCTTATCCTAGACATCATTTTATTTTAGAACTGTAATTATACTATTTAAATGCTGTTGATAGTCTGGTTTTGCACGTGACTGATATTTATCTTGGCATGATTTTTATAATTCCAACACTCCTTACCGATATGGATTTGGATTTTTTAAATATTTTTTTAAGTGTCCAAATCAGGGGCACCTGGGTGGCTCAGCCATTTAGGCATCTGCCTCCCAGTAAGGTTATGATCCCAGAGTCCTGGGATGGAGCTCCCCACTTGGCAGGGGGTCTGCTTCTCCCTCTGCCTCTCTCCCTACTCATGCCCTCTCTCTCACACTCTCTCTCAAATAAATAAAATCTGTGGTGCTTGGGTGGCTCAGTTGTTAATCGACTGCCTTCGGCTCAGGTCATGATCCCAGAGTCCTGGGATCTAGGCCTGCATCGGGCTCTCTGCTCAGCAAGACGCCTGCTTCTCCCACTCCCACTCCCTCTGCTTGTGTTCCCTATCTGGGTATGTCTCTCTCTGTCTGAAATACTATAAAGAAAAGGGAATTAATCAAATGAGTTCATATATGTAAGAGTAGTATGATATATTACTGAAAAATGGACCCTATGTGACACATATGAAAGAACACAGGACTGCAGAGACAAGGACAATTCAGAGTTGTGTGGCCCTTAACCAGTTTCTCAGCCTCAACCAGTTTCCTCCTCCACAGATGGGAAAAGTAACACAAGTTTTACATACATTTTAATACTATTTCAGAATAAAATAAGAATGATGATGTATTCATTTTGAAATTTGTGAGGCACTACTCAGATGTAAATGTTATACACACAGTATATAACATTATTTTGTTTGTGAAAACAAAAAATATTTTAATTATAATTTTATCAGGTATAACTTACCAAGCCATGAAACTTTCAGAAGTTGATGTCTGGGATATCAGGTTTTTTGTCACTTTTATTCAACTACTAATACCATACTGAAGACATTATAATAAAAAATGGAAGGTCATCCTTTATTTTTGAAAGATTGGTATAGGTATAAACTGATCTTAGTTGTTTGAAGACTTTACTTGGTAGTGCTCCATAGTTCACTCAAGAAGACATGGAGACATGAAAATCACGGGTCTTACTATTTTTAACCCACTGAGCCACCCAGGCGTCCCACGGGTCTTACTATTTTTAGTCACTAAAATTCCTTTAAGAATCTAATGAAAGCTAAGGGTCCTCTTCCAGAAAAATATTCCTATCATCTGCGGATAGATTTTGCAAGGAATTTCAAAGGGGTTCATATCCATGGATCCTAGAAAAAACCACATCTTCACCTTCGATTGAAGTATCAATACAATACTTCGATTGAAGTATAATTCGATTGACTTAGGAGATTTCAGTAGACTTTAGTGTAATGGTCTCCTCCCTTCCAGATTTCTGTTTTCCAGATTATCATAGCCTTCTCTTAAAGACTATTATAGAACAATATATAGAAGTTTTCCTGCCCAGCTGCACCTCCACCCATTCTGTATTCTATCTAGCATCTGTCTCTTAAACAGTCTTCGTTCCTGCATTCAGTCTCCCCCCCACATTGCGTTCCCCAACATTCTCTTTAAGATGTGATTTATTTATTTGAGTGAGAGAGAGTGCATATAAGCAGGGGAAGGGGCAAAGGGAGAGGAGAAGCAGACTCCCCACTGAGCAGGGAGACTGATGCGGGGCTCCATCCCAGGACTCTGGGATTCTGACCTGAGGTGAAGGCAGGTGCTTAGCCGACTGAGCCCCCGAGGTATCCCTTTTCCCCAGCATTCTTCATCAGTGCTCACTCCCAGGGGAGGCAGTAAGAGAGGGAAGGGCTCTAAACCAAACTAACAAATACAAAAAGCAGAGGCTCTGGGCAGAAATGGAAACTGCAAGTAGGTAGCAGCAAGGCTGGAATAGTCTGAAAAACCAAACTATTGAGATGTTTACCAATTTACAGTTCTACCAATCCTAAACATCAAACATATGAAATTATTTTTTTAAAGATTTATTTATTTATATATTTAGTGAATTTAGAGAGAGGGAGAGCACAAGAGCAGGAGAGGCAGAAGGAGTGGGAGAGAAAATCTCAAGCAGACTCCGTGCTGAGTGTGGAGCTGGACACAGAGCCTGATCCCAGGACCCTGAGATCATGACCTGAGCTAAAACCATAAGTCAGACACTTAGTGGACTACACTACCCAGCCGCCCCAAATATTTGAAATTCTTTGTACAGGGTTCATTTGTAGACCGCTTTTTATTGAGATTCTCTAAAATTTGACCATTCTCCACCTCTAATAATATAATATGAAAGTGATTTTTAAACCATAAAGGATTAAAACAGTGTAGGGAATATCATGTTGGATTATGACATGATTGGATGTGATGTGAAGAAAAGTTGCACAGCATCACATCCACTGCATGAAATGTCAGCCAGATGGAAGAACAGACCAAAGGTTTTTTTCCTCTTATAGTCCATCTAACAACTGTGTATTTTCCCAACTTTGTAGAATTTTAATTCTCAGATTTTTCTGCTTTTGCAGTACATCCTTAGCCTATTTGAGTCTTAATTTGATGTCAGTTCACAAATGGCTCTCGATACTCTGTCTTCCGATACAACCAGCTTACATAAGTCAGCATATGTTCACAACAACCACAACAAAATCCAGGGCAAATATTTAAAAATGCAGACATATTCATAGAATACCAGAAGAGCATGCTCTTATTTTGTAACTTTAGCAACAATCGCTCTAGATCTCTAAAAGTGTTACTGTTAGAAAATGAGAGTAAGGACGTGTAGGTTCTTCATGAGCCAGGTATAGTCACTATTTTGGAATTTCGAGTTTTATTATCAAATGTTGGTTTAAGTTTTTATATTCTAGTGCCAACATGATCCATGACAATCTTTTCTTTGAGGTAGCTTTAGTTTTTTTTATTATTTTAATTTGAGTACTTTTGACACAGTGTTACGCCAGTTTCAGGTGTACAATGTAGTGATTTGACAAGTTTATACATTATGCTGTGCTCACCACAAGTGTGGCTGCCATCTGTCCCATTGCATCGCTATTACAATATCATTGACTGTATTCTTTATGCTGTGCTTTTTATTCCCATAACTTACTCATTCCATAACTGGAGGCCTATAGCTCTCTCTCCCCTTTACCCATTTTGCCCAACCCCCCACTCCCTCTTCTCAGTTTTTATATCCCTCCCCTCTGTTCTGATTCTGCTCTTTCTTTGTTTATTCATTTTTTTTTTTTTAGGTTCCATTTATGAGTGGATTCATTTGGTATTTGGCTCTCTCAGTCTGACTTATTTACTTATTTCACTTATCATAATACCTTCTAGGTCCACCCGTGTCATCTCAAATGGCACAGTCTCCTCCTTTTTTATGGATGACAATCTGTTTTTAAAATAAAATCTAGGAGAAGGTAGCAAACTACTTAATAATGAATGTGAGGTATTGAATTAGAGTATTATTTTGTGCTTTTAAAAGTATTATTGATATTGCAAGGTGAATTTTTGCAGTAATATTATGATGCTGATAAGCAACATTGATTTTAAGATTTCCACATTTTATAAGCGGAAAACAAAAGGCCCAAATATTTAAGGTGTGGAAATTCTGCTGAAGCAGCTTTAACAGTGAATTAGATTCCCATTAAGTGGTGTTCAGTGAGAGGGGATGTGCATATGCAGGGTTTGAAGAAATTTATAAGAAAGAGAAACATTTTTCATTCAGAATGCCAACAGGCTTCATTTGGTATCAGAAGCCTGGATTTCAGTGTTCACTGTGTGAGCTATCATCACCACTCAGGCTTCTAACTTTCTTAAAATGCAGTAATATACTTTTGATAGACAATTCAGAGAAATTAATAGCAAATGATAGAGAAATTGCTCTTTTCTAGGGGGAGAAAAGACATTTGATGCAGAGAAACAATGAGGACATGGCTATGAAATTTAAGGCTACTACGTACTATATTTTCAGTGTATTTTTTATTAAGCTTTCATCTACTTGTGTCAAATTAGAGTCCCTCGTCTTAGCAGATTAAAACCTTTTATGATCCTTTTGATATGGAACTGTTATTTTTCACTTTTCTTTATCTTGCAGACCCACTGATAAATTCTTCAGTTTCTTCAGGCCACGTGTCCTCTTTTAAATTTTAGAACCATTGAATTTTAGAGAAACAGCATTCTAAAGAAAGAAGTTAGAGTGTAATACTGTAGTTTGTTGACATAAAGAAATATATTAGAAAGCAAAATGATCTTGATAGGCTTTGAAGAGAAAGATCTTTGTGGGCATTTAAAGCACCAAGGAATTACAAGGCCATGTTGAAGAGCACATTAGTTAAATTGAAGGAGTCGAAGCAAGATACCTTTCATTACTGACATGCCATCTACTGAAAAGAAGTAGAAGTTAGTCCAAAGTAGCTAACAGTGAGCCCTGGATACTAACTTCCCTGAAGCACTGAAATAGGAAGGGGTGGAAGAAAGTTGTGAAAGAAACCCTCAGGGATTCCTCTTTTTTTCCCCTGTGATCCCTTTAATCCTTGAATTGTCAAACCACATGGAAAATAATAGAGCTGTGCAGTTCTGAGACTTAAGTGATATTATCTTTTTAAAAGAAAATATTAGGTCTTTTCACATCTCTGGACAGGAACAGGGCATGCATTTGGTGTAGAAAAGAGTAACCTGGAACAAGAGATGCATGTTGTTTTTCGGTTTTAATGTATTATTATCTATGGCTAAGCAGGCTGCACCCAGTAAGAGAAAAAAAAAATTACAACCCATATTTTATTATTCTATTATTTTTTATTTATTTTATTATTTATTAATATTTTTTTTCCTTTTTGAAAACAGATGATTCAAAGAGAAGCAGATGTAAAAAGTAAGGTAACCGCCGTGGCGCTTACAGACTCTGTTCACAACGTGTGGCATCAAGAAGCGGGCAAAACGATTCGAGAATGGATGAGAGAGGTGAGATGAGATTTTTTTCAGTGACCAGATGAATGAGTGTGAGCCTTTATCTCTTGCACCCCCACCAATTTATATCATCTCCCGCCCCCAGACTCCCTTTCTCGAGGCAGAACATTTAGCGAGAAGAGAAAAAGTAGACATGGTTGAAATACTAATAGAAAACCCTTCTGAAGAACAAACGTGTTCTGAAAGCCCTTCTCCCTCTTTGGGCGTTCTGTAGAATGTTATCTATGCATGCAGTATATGGTAGCAACTTCACTGGAAGAAGGTCATGATCTGTTAGGAGATATTATTCCCTGAGTTTTAATTTTTCCACCAGCCATTTAGCATTGGTGCTGCCCACTGACAAGAAAGAAGCATAAGGTACCATTGGTTCTCATCCTTTCCTTGAAAGGCGATCAGTATGTGCCACTCTTAAACGGGTTGGCTCAATACTGCCAGGAGCAGGAGAAGTAAAAAGCTGAAACAGTATTTCGTCAGACTGAACCTGGGGCTCTGAGAAACCCAAGGGCTGGTCATAGTCCAGCCTCAGGCTAAGCTTCTTTTCACCCTTCCAAGGGCTGGTGAGCCTGAAAATGATCATGACTTACTGAACATGCTCCCATTTTTTTTTTTTAAACTTTCAGCCCATTATTGCTTTTACTTTGGTTGTAGATGTATAGCTGAAACTTCTTTTTTATTTCTGTTTACCTTTCTGATATTATAAGTAATTGACATCATCCACACCATGCTTTATCAGTTGTTTGGTCAGATCATATATTTCTATAAATGAGAACTAGTTGACCTTTCTGATTTTCTCCCACTCTCTCTTGATAGAATACCCAGATATTTATCCAGCTGGCCTCTCACCATAGGTATGGTGGGTAACTTCTAACCACCCTTACAGTGCACTGTAAGGACAAAAGAGTTAATGTTTGGAAAGAGTTTTGAATAAATAGAAGGACTAAGCTGTATAATCCCATAATGGAATAATCATAATATAACCAGTCTCTTTTCACTGTCGTTATTATCCATTAGAAAAGGTACATTCATCATGCAAAAGTCTAGAATGTATTTACTCCAGTCCTCATAATATTATAAATACATAATAAAGGTGGGCTTTTAATCTGTTCTAACATCCTGGTGTTTTCTGACCACGTTGCTTTGCATAGTTTTCCTTTCACAGTTTATCTACATCCTCAATGGTCTTTTCCAAGGGCCTATTTTTTTTTTTTTTTCAAGAGAAATTTTGCATATTTCCTACCTATACATTTTTCGTGGTTTTTATCTGTCCAAGTGGATATGTAAACAGCTCCCAGCATTATACAAAGTAGTAAGGTTGAATAAATGCACCTTTTCCCCACATATAACCAATATGGAATTTAGTATTTGCCCAAACTAGAAGTACCCCGATTCATCATGTTTGAATTGGGAATTCTTCATGTCTCATTCCAGGTGGCACATACAGCAAAATTTATTTAGGTTTATGTCTTTTATAAAAATTTGTATTCAAATTCCAGTTAGTTAACATACAGTGTTATATTAGTTTCAGGTGTACCATAGAGTGATTCAGTGTTTCCATACATCATCTGCTGCTCATCATGACAAGTGCCCTCCTTAATCCCCATCACCTGTTTACCCCATTCCCCCCACCGACCTCCCTCTAGTAATCATCAGTTTGTTCTCTGTAGTAGATTTGGTTCTTTACCCTTTGTAACCTAGACTGGACTAATGCCACCTTCAAAAATCAGAATATATTAATTTGTGCATTTTTTACATTAACTGAAATAGACAATAATTGAATTCCTCTTAATTCAATGAAAGCTCTCATTAATTTCTTTGCAAGTATAGCTTTTATAAATATTTTTAATATTATATAGTTTTATAAATGACTTACTTCTTGAATAGTTCTTTTATTCCCTCAGTTATGCCTGAGGCATGAAACAGCATGAAGAGTTTTTTATTATGACATACCAAAATTCAGACCCCCAACTCAATCACTTACCTAACTCTGTAATCTTGGGTACATTGTTTAATCTTTTTGAGATTCATTTTCTTCATCTATGAAATCTAATACTTGCCTTGCAGATATGGTTGGGAAATAACATATGAAAAGAAACAGCATGGGGGTATCTGGATGGCTCAGTCATTAAGCATCTGGCTGCATCAGGCTGCCTGCTCATCGAGAAGCCTACTTCTCCCTCTCCCAATCCCCCTGCTTGTGTTCCCTCTCTCACTGTCTCTTTCTCTATCAAATGAATAAGTAAAATCTTCACAAAAAAAGAGGAAACAGCATGGACATGGGCATTGTAAGGAAATTCAATACATCATAGCTCTCACTGTTGTTACCTTTTTAGCCCCCAAGTAACATAAAATATATTGATTGTATTCTTTTATCTTATGGATGATTTCCATTATTTCTGTTTTCAAAATATCTTACCAAAGGGTAGTAATTCAGACCAAGGAGTAGGAAGAACTGGGTTGTGATAACGATTCTAGCTTAGTCATTCACTGGGTAAAGGAGTAACTGACAGCTAACATATCCCAGGTACTCTACACTAAGGCTTATTGTCTTGGGAAAGCCATTCCATCATTCTGAGCCTGTTTCTTAATTGTGAGTTAGAGATAATAATTCCTATTCCATCTACTTTGTGAACTATTATGAGAATCAGAGGTGACAACCAAGAAGAAAATCCCTTGAAAAGCAAATGCGCTTCATAAAAAAATAAAATGCATTGTTATTAAAAAAAAAAAAAAAAAAGCACTGTGGTATCCCAGAGATAAAAATTAGTAGATTGGGGCGCCTGGGTGGCTCAGTGGGTTAAAGCCTCTGCCTTTGGCTCAGGTCATGGTCTCAGGGTCCTGGAATCGAGCCCCACATCGGGCTCTCTGCTCGGCAGGGAGCCTGCTTCCTCCCTCTCTCTCTGCCTGCCTCTCTGCCTACTTGTGATCTCTGTCTGTCAAATAAATAAATCTTTTATAAAAAATAAATTAGTAGATCATCACTGATAGAGCTTTGAAATTATCCCCGCTCAGGGAGCCTCTCTAAAACAAGAAGAGAAAGGGAGACTATGGGAGCCTATGCCAGATATCCTTGTAGGAACTCCCCAAAATGTGGACCCCAACCCCCATAGAGAATTTAGTGTGGGTTGGCAAGATTAAAATCTAGTGTTTGTTTCCAGAACTTAGGATAAAACTCTGTCCCCTTTTCTTTCCCCATTTTTAGTCTCTGTCCACTCTCTAAGACCCCTTGAAATAAAGAAGACAAACAGTCCTGGGTTCAGTAAATAGAAAGATCTGTTGCCTTGAGCAGGAGTGTTGGGAGGGGGTTGTGGAAGGGTAACTTGTGTCCCTCAGCATCCCACTTCCTACCACTGCCTACTCCGGCTGTCATTGGAATCAGCTCAAAATCTGAGATATTTTGCAAATTTGTCAAGAAAAACAATTTAGCTAAACTATAATGTTGTCCATAAAAATAGTAAGTCTGGCTACAGATGAAGCCTCAGTGTTTTGGGCCTCTTAATGATTAGCTCCAATATTTGACCAAACCACTTCAAACTTGGAAGTCAGACAGGGTTCAGATTGCCCAGTCATTCTTATTATACTGCAAATTTGTAAAGCTCCTTTTTGTTCTGTAAGCATATTTAAGTTAATGTGGTCAAGGTATCGATGTTAACTATTCATCTACTATAAAAAACTGATATACTTTTTAAAATGTCAGCAATTAGCAAACAGAAGGTTAAGTACTATATTCTTATATTACTTATATAGTATTAAAAGAACAATCTCTTTAAAAAAAAAAAAAAAGGAAGGAAGAAAGAAAGCAAGTCAGGGAGGGCTACTTTTGGCAATTACTCTGAGTGAAAACTACTCCCGAGCAAAAGACCAAGCATACGTACTTCACCATGACTCATGAGGAAAGGTACAAAATAGCCTAAGGCAGATCCTAAGAGACCCGTCCTTCCTCCAGCTCCAGGACTGTAAAGTGGATAAGGGTGGACATGCAGGACGTTATGCTAGGTGAAATAAAAAACCAGACACAGAATGAAAAATACCACATGATCACATGATTACATATGTAATCCAAAAAGTTTGAATACATAGAAAATAGAATAGTGGTTACCAGTGGGGTAAATAGGGAGATGTTGGTCAAAGGGTACAAAGTTGCATTTATGAAGAATGCATAAGTGTAGATATATGGCATTATGACTAAATTCAGTACTGAATTGAATATTGTAAATTGGCCGAGAGAATAGATTGCATGTTCTATCACAGCACACACACACACACACACACACACACACACACACACAGTAACTATGTGAGGAAATAATTAGTTCGACAGCATTAATCATTTCATGATGTATATGTGTATCAAATCATCATGTTGTACACCTTAAATACATAGTTTTAAAAAAAAAAAAAAAGGCTGATTGGGTAAATGTCATTTCCTGACATATCCCTGGCCTCTGAAAGTCTCCAACCAAGCCAGATTTATGGTTCTACATAACTGTTGTGAACCCTTAACCAGCATCATGAGTTCGGAGTGGCAGTCCCCAAAATACAACCCAGTAAATCTTGTTCTTGTCTGAGGACACGATGCCTTCCATTATGAAGCTCTGTCTCTAAGGCATTGGTGGATCTCAGACAAATGAAATAAAAATGAGTAAGAGTCTAAATTCAACCAGGACAGCAAATCTATCTCAAAATACCTTATATAGGATTCCTACTATGTATTTTTCTCTCTAAACATAGTACACTAAGTTTTCATCTTCTTATTAAAAATTTTAATCTGTTTCATATCTGCACTGAAACATTGTTCACCCTTGGTTCAAAGGTCAAAGAGGGCCACTCAGCACTATGGCCTACAGGCACTTCTAGTCTATGTTAATAGTTCCCAACATTTTGGGTTTCACAAAGAAGACAATTTACAACCACAAAATAACTGTTTAAGTTTGTAATTTCAGAATTAAAAGACCTTTAATTGAGAACACATAACTCTAAGAAACACTATGTAGCACATATTTTGCCCCTCATACCCAGAGAAACTTTAATTCCATTTTCCATCCCAAATTCTTGGCTCTGGCCAAAGGCTTCTTTCTGCTTGTGGCTGGGATGAGACGGGGCTACGTCTGAGGCTCAGACATACTCTCTTGATATCTAGGACTGCATGCCTTGCTGTTCGCTCAGGGCATCTGAGAATAAGATCTCCAGGGGTTTGGGACACATTCCAGCATGATTTGACTTTAGGTAGGGCTTTCCTCATCAGCTGCCTCTGTTGCCTTCCTGGACACTATGCCAGTGTTCATCTCAACTGAAGAACTGGGATCGGGGCAGATGGAGTCAGTGAGAAGAGGGATAGAATAAACATTAGAAAAACAGAAAGAGATGTGGTTTTTAAACTAGAGAAATGCATCAGAATAGGAAGTTGGATTTGATGCAGTGGAATTTCAGATTAATTTCAGATTAAATTCATGGGTAAGGGCTGTACATCTTTCTCATATTTCTTTCTTTACATGTATTTCTCTGCACATTTATGTTATTTTATTTTGTTATACTCTGTCATGAGGCAAGCATTTTTATCTTGCTCTGCCCTTTTCTCTATATATTTTTCCCAGGGGGATGAAAATGTTACATACACATGTACACACATGTACATGACACTCATCAAACTTATGATATCAAGCCTTTACAATCCTGCACAGGCACTTTGTTATTCCAGAGAACTTTTGGCTATATTCACCTTAAAGGGTGTTTATTTCTATCCTATTTTTATGGGAAATCAAAGCCTAAACTTCTGCCTAGATAAAAAGTGAAATTTCAGAATCATAAATGTTAACCTATCTTTTGCTTTAAATGTTTGAGTTAAAGGTGACCTCGATAAAATCCATTTTATTCAGTTTTTTAAAGTCAGTGATAACAAGCTAGAAAATGATTAATCGCCAACATATTGTAATATACCATCATTTTTATTAATACTAGAAATATCGTATAAGACGTAGTTTTACATATGTGAGGTGTAGGTGAGCAGTATTAAGACTGACATATCACCTGGGTAATAGCCGACTTTCATCAGATTTGGAGGTACTACTAGGATGAATAATAATTAAAATATATACCTAATCGCTGCCTGTCTGTCGGTAGTGCTAATTGCTGTCATTGAAAAGACTGAATTATTTAAGAGAAAGAGAGAAAAAGAGAAAGTCATTCTTCATTGACGCTATCTCCCTGTATCATTGGGAGCCTATTTTTAGTACCTATAGAAGTCATGATTTTTGAATTTATTAGGGTCTGTGATGAATGATAAAACAAATCATCCATTTACATATCTTGACACTGCTTTGGAGAATACTTATTTCTTACAAGCAAGTGTCACATTGTATATAAAAGCTGGCTAATTGTGTGCTATTCTTCTGCATTATCTAGAACTCTGTGATGTGGTATTCTATCAATAGTAATATTAATTTTACTTACTTCAAATATATGAAATATCTCTCTGAAATCGTATTTCTTTTATAATTTCTGCTCTCTCACATTGTATAATTTTTGCATTCAACTGCTAATTAAGATTAGGAGTGCAAGTTATAGAATACATATTCACTTTAAACCATCAACCTTTTGTAATACATAAAAATACTAATATTTTCTCCATTTTAAATGTAAAAAGAAAGAAAGCATTTAAGAACATTACTAGATGTTGTGTTTGTTTTCATGGTTTTTTTTTTTTTTTCCACACAGTTCAATAGTTTCATTGATCTACTGTTTCTTACAAAAATCTGCCATGCTTTGTGAACTTCACTTTCTAATCTCATACAGCAACCCTTCCTTTATGTTATTCCTGCTCTCCCTGGTCCCAGAACAGTAGGGTTGCCTTGACAAATCTATTCAAAAGCCATTCCTCGGCCTTTATTGGTGGGGACTGGGGCCTTTGAAATTCTCTCCTCACTGCAACACAGCTGACATCTTCTTCCAGACAGAATGAATTAAGGAAATACAATAAGACACTTGATCTACCAGTCAAGGATCTTTCCACAGTGAGGACGGATTCCATGGTGCACAACCAGGGCAGCAAGCATCTAAAAATACACAATACATGCTTGTTTACCAGAATAGCAATCAGCGATTTTTCCAACATGATTGATAGGATGATTTCTTTTAAAATAAAATCTGTCTAGAAATGCAGAGTGTGTGTGTGTGTGTGTGTATGTGTTAGAAATTTTTAAAAAGCCATATGACGTTAATCACATTTTTTAAGCCAATCTTTAAATACAGATTTTAAATGTATGGAAAGGATATACATTATTTTTATTTCATTTGTCATCATTATCCTAAAGATTGATTTTCATATTGAAGGCTTTGTGTCCTCAAACACACAGCTACAATTCACTATGTTGTGTTTCTTTTGAACTACTTGATATAGCCTTCTTTGAACAAGGTTGAAGTAAAAAAGGAAAGAAAGTATGTTTAAGGAGTAACTACAAAATTTATTTCTTCTAGTATTACTGAGACAAAGACTGTAGTTTAAAAAGCAAAACTATTCTTTCACATGATCAAATTAATACTTATTTCCATCTTAAAGTTAAAAATGGATGTCCTTTTCTGTTTCCCTTAATTATAATCTTAGCCTTTTCTTATAAACATATCATTGTTCATAGGAGGTTACGTGTCTTCCTAATATCAGCACAGATAATTTGCTGAATTGTCAAAGATAAACTTTTTTCCACAGCCACAGTGGTCATGAATAATACTAACTGTTTATATAAGAAAATCTTTTACAGTGCATGGAAAATAAATTGGATATGCTTCTAGTGTCGATTATATAGGATAAATTAATCTCTACAGCCTAAAAAGTTTATCTTGGTTTAAAAATGTTTCAACAGAAAATTGTCTCTCTTGCATTGCAGAATTGTTGTAATTGGGTCTCTAGCTCAGAGCCATTAGACACATCAGTGGAATCCATGCTGCCCGATTGTCCCCGAGTCTCAGCAGGTATGTGTTTGATGAGAGATGTATGGGGTTTTTTTAGGGTGAAAAAATATGGTAATGAAATGTGGAATTCTATTTTGTGAATTAAGCATGTTGTTCTGCCTTGAATCTTTGAATGAATTATTGGTAACATACGGCATGGGTCTGATCTGCTACCAGAAATTTGTTGAGTGACTGAAAATAGTAACTAACACATTCAGTGAAGATGAATAGGTGAAGCAATTTGAGAGTAATGTAGACAGTTGCTGCTAAAGCTTTGGGAGACAAGATGTACATAAATAAAAAGTCGATTAAGACAAGGACTAGGGGGGCGCCTGGGTGGCTCAGTGGGTTAGGCCGCTGCCTTCGGCTCAGGTCATGATCTCAGGGTCCTGGGATCGAGCCCCGCATCGGGCTCTCTGCTCAGCAGGGAGCCTGCTTCCCTCTCTCTCTCTCTGCCTGCCTCTCCATCTACTTGTGATTTCTCTCTGTAAAATAAATAAATAAAATCTTTTAAAAAAAAAAAAAAAAAGACAAGGACTAGGTAGCAAAGCAGGATCTCTGAAAATTTGTCTTGCATTGAATACCAACTCAAGGATACAACGGGCAGTCAAGGCTATGAGTTCAGAGAGGTGAGATTGGTGTGGCCGAGAGTCTTTAAAAATACTTTTCACGCAGAAGATTTTGTCTGGACCTTGTGCATATGGTCGGATGTGGATTCTAGAAAGATGTGCAGGATTGACATTTTAGGCAAAAGAAACAGAGCAACGTAAGGAATAAGGGCTGGAATGGATCTGAAAGTGTTCATGGGAAACAAAGGCAAGATGGGCCTGCCTCTTGAAAGAGGGGGAGTGGGGAGTACCTCAGGAAGCAAGTGGGCTTAGGAAGACAGTTGAAGGATGGAATGGCTTTCCAGCCTACAGAGTTTGTACTTCAGTCTCTGATCTCTAGAGAAGAGGAGTTACATTTTTGGCTGCTTTTGGATTTTGGCTTTCACAATTCCCAGCCAGTTTGGATGGTAAACACAGAATGAGCAGTGGTATCTGGTTATGGCTGCAGAACAGAAATGGGCTTGCTTTACCCAGAGATGTCAGAGACTGAGCAGAAGTTTTGAGCATGAACTACTCCATACAAAAATCATAGGGGGCGGGGCACCTGGGTGTCTCAGTGGGTTAAGCCTCTGCCTTCGGTTCAGGTCACGGTCTCAGGGTCCTGGGATCAAGCCCCACATTGGGTTCCCTGCTCAGCAGAGAGCCTGCTTCCCCCGCTTCTCTCTGCCTGCCTGTCTACTTGTGATCTATCTCTCTGTCAAATAAACAAAACCTTTGGGAAAAAAAAAAAAAAGAAAAATCATAAGAGGTAGTTGATCACTAAGCCTTTAGAGTTGCAGACATGTCTACATATTTGAAGGAAATAATTTGGAGAATAGTTCAAATATTAGGTAAAGAACAATTACTGTTAACTATGTTTCATTATCACTAATACCTAAACTTGAACTCAGCTTCACTATCATTATAGCTAAACTTTTTAGGTCTTTTGGTTAAGAAACATATATGCTACTCTAAAAATATATATAAATATATTTAAATATATAAATATATACACACATGTGTGTATGTATATGTATTACATATGTTATATAACATATATAATACATTACATATACATATATAATATATGTGTATTAAATAATTGATTATTTTTATTAGCAGTAGTTATGCTTTATAAAATCACTGAGAATGCTGAATTATGAGTACAGGGTTAGGTTCCTACAAGCTTCTGACCACAGTGTTTTCATCAACCAACCAATATATAACCTTGCTTTATGGATTGAATGTCTCTATTTAAAGACACCTTATTTAATAGATATTGTTGATTCACTAACATTGAACTCACAGCCAACAGCACTAACCCATGCCTGAATGAAGCTTGTCTAATACATTTATTTTCTCCGTAAGACACATCAGTCTTCTTAGGAACACTAGTGCTTTGTGCTTAGGTACACTAGACAAAACTTCAGCACTCTACTTGGGGGCCACTTCAAATTGTGATATCACCAAAAAAAAAAAAACCATAAAAATGTGAAAACATGGCACTAAATAGTCTGCAAAAAGGACATTTGTTTGCAGTGTGAGAACTAAAACTAGAAGGTGAAGCTTGGCCTTATTTGTCCTTAGAAATGCATGCTAGGCAACTCTGAATTTTCACCACTCTACATATGTGCATGTCTGTAAATGACCACAAAAAGTACCCTGAGTATTGATTTTAGGGTTTACAAATAAATTTTAGTCACTAGGTGAATTCGCAAATATGGACTCTCTAAGTAAGAGGATCAGCTATATATAGTAAAGGATTTGTTAAAAGGATTTGACCTGGGATTTGACTGTAGCTGGTAAAGCAGGCTCTGTAAGAATGTCGACTTTGCCTCCTGTGCTGGAGCTTGGAACTACAAAGCAGATGTTTGTTAGGGGGAGACGGATGAATGAATTAGACCCCATGACCATGAACTAGAGCCCGTGAGGATGGACTTAAACTCATGTCCATTCTTTTTGCCTCTGTCCTTGGTGGTTGTCCTTGGTTGTCCTATAGAAGCCAGTGTCCTTTGTCGCAGAGCTAACCACATACACCTGGCCCAGGAGTCAGTGATGCTAAAGGGGAATTCAGGGGAAGGCGGGACAGGTGCAGTCCTGGCTACTGCCTCGTGCCCCTAGGTGAGCTAGCAGATAAACAACAACATGCATGAGCTAGAAATAGCTACTGCTTTAATTTAACCCTCCAAGTGTCCCACAGAAATTCCCTTTATGTAACATCCTAATCAGAAACACATGATTTGAAAAAGAATTCTGGGAAATGTAGTTCAACCTAGCCAACCTGACACATTACAGAGCCTCTACAGTTCCCCCCTTGTCAACCTGGCAGTTACATACATCTCCTTAAACCAGCCTCAGTCTACAAAGACATTTATGAAGTCAGGCAGTGAAGTCAGTGATACCGCTATCCCGTGTGCAGATGAAAACACACTAACCCTTTCCTAAGGAAAGGATACAAAGTGGGCCTCGGTGTCTCAGTCAGTTAAGCATCTGCCTTCAGCTCAGCTCATGATCCCCAGAGCTTGGGGTCGAGTCCCGCTTTGGGCTCCCTGCTCTAGGGTGAGCCTGCTTCTCCCTCTGCCTCTGCCTCCTTCCCTCTCTCTGTCTCTCATACATAAATAAGGAAAATCTATAAAAAATTTTTAAAAAGTGACAAAACCCCTGTAATGTTCTTGGCTGGTGTCCATTCTTCTCACCTTTTGTATCCTATAATTTAAATACTGAGAGATAAGGCTAGTTACTGTTGATACATCTTACATGAGATGATAAAGAAATAAAAGAGGAGAGGAAAACTAAAATAATTTAATATCTTAAATAATATATAATATTATTTATTATATTATTATATATTATATTATTTAATATATATTCAAATCAAAAAAAGAAAGAAATACCCATAGGTATTACATTGCTCATTTTTATAAGTGGCCATGTGGTTATAATTGGTATTTACAACTACCCTAATTCTTTATTCCCTTTGTTCTTAACAAGTACCTCAACTGATCATAGTTTTTGCATGGTGGGCTGACCCATACCTTCATTCCTGAAGCAGCTGGAGGAATGAAGCTATCCTCGCGGAGTTAGATGGTTGTAGTTTTCTATTGACATTAATCACAGGAAGTACTAACAGGTGTCCTTGATGACTTCCTGCATTGTAGACACACTCCTCTTTATCCCCATGGTCTAGTAGCAACTCAATTATCCCTTAGTTATCAAGATCAGTCACTCCCCCAATATAGTAACACTCTTCCACTCCTTGTTAATTCAGTGGTATAAGGAGCCCAAAGTGGCACGATGACAGTCTGAGCTTTTAATTCAATAGAATCATTGTTGTGTCATCTAATAGAAGCATTCCTCCCTATGGAATGAAGACCTTTTAGATCAACAGAGCCTAAAATCATAGGAATGGGAGAAAACAGCTTTGCTAGTAGGTCACTGAGGGTAGGAAAAAGAGAAGAAGCCAGTCCCATTTCCATCCCTTCATTCCCAGACCTGGGAGAAATATCACATGTATTAAACGCTGATGTACGGTACATACCATACCCTAGAGTACATTGTCTCAGACCCACAGGGTGTTGTCACCTAAGATAGCACCATAACTGAGTCTTCAGAAAGTTACTTGACCGTTTTATGAAGCCTGCTACTTAAGTAAGGATAATGGGGAACATGTAGGACCAGTGAATGTTGGCAGACTTCAGGCTCTTTCTTACCCTCTTACTTGCTCTCTCTGATGGAAGCCATCTCTGTGTGAGATACTCTGTGCAGAGGCCCAGGGGCAAGGAACTGGTGTCTCTGGCCAAGAGTCAGTGAATACCTGAGGCCTGTCTACAGCCCTGTGCATGACCTTGGAAGAGTATCTTCTCCCCCCTGATCCACCTTGAGATAAGTGCAGCCCCAGCCAATACCTTGATGATGGTGAGACCCTAAGCCAGTCACTCAGTTAAACCACACTCAGATTCCTAACCCAGAGGACCTGTGAGTGCTAAATGTGTATTTTTTAAATCTGCCCAGCTTGCCGGTTATTTATTCCACAGCAGTAAATCATTAATACAGCAAGTTTAAACGTGAACTCTGGTAGTCACTGAAGCCTAAGTAGGCTTTTTTGAAGCTAAAGTCTTATAAGGTTCATCTTTGCCCTGATACCTGAGGATTTTGAAGCAACTTTCTAAAAAGGCACTAAAAAGTTTATCGAAGACAATTCATTCCTAGCCTGCTTCCCTGACTGCCTCATTAGACTTGCTGTACATTGTATCAGAGACAAGATACTAAGTTTCTTCTTTATCACATTTTGCTCACTGTATCATTTGATCACTAAGTTTTCTCACTCTGCAGCTTTTCGCTGACCAATTTTCTTAGGACAGAATTTGTTACTCCCTGCACCCTTCTATTTCCTATGTGTTTATATTCCAACAAATTTGGCCTAAATCGGAAGGAGATTTTCACATACACTCTCCATCATATATCCATTTATTTCTCTTATATGTATTGGTCATTTATATTATGTCCCAGGTACTATTCTGGAAGTTGGGGACATAGCAGTGCAGAGTAGCTTATCATGACTTATCTTTTTTTACCAGGAAAAAAAAAACCTGTTTCTTGGACCTCTACCTACCACTAGTATGTTCTTCCCTTTGAACCTGTCATTGTTAGGTTGCATCAAATGAGAAAAGATGCAGCACCTCCAGCATTTTCCATACCTACTTATAAAAACTCAACAGTTTTTCAATCAAAATCAATGATATCTCACAAAGAGTTCTTCAAAAATGTTGAATAAGGGGTATGGCATGATCAAAATGGGATTTTGAAGATTAATTTAATAAATGGATAAAAGAGAGGAGCAAGAAACTGGAGACAGCAGACTCAGCAGGCTGTGATGATGAAGCAAGTATATGGGGTGGATGGCTTGAGCTGGACTCCTGGCAGTGAGAATGAAGAGGAAAAGGGAGTGAAGAGAAATAGGGCTCGGGAAGAATTCGCACCGCCTGACAGCCAGTAGATTGGACGTGGAAGCCAGGCAAAGGGAGAAAACAACAAACTGGAGTGGAAAGTAACTGAGGTTATGAAAACATTACCAGAAATATAAGGGAGACTAGAGAGGGAAATCAGTTAAGGGCAAGAGAGGAGGAAACTGTTCTATGACGTATCTAATTGAGGTGATGGCCGTGGAAGTGATGGCAGGAAGTTCAAATGGAAATAACCAAAGTGTGGTGAAGTGCCTTTGAAACACCTATAATTTTCTGAGCAGAAGTTAGTAATAGATATCCAGACTCTATGTTCAATTTAATGAAGATATTTTTTGCCAGCTTTCTAATTTACTGTTTTTCTTAAGTTATAATATGCTTTTATTGTTTGACTAAAGTCTCATGGTCATAGCAGTGAAATTGCCTGTAAAAATACATACTCATTTAATACCATATTTTTCCTTTATTACAAATATGTTTTACTTTATTAAAAAAGATCTGCTGCAGCTCCTAATAGCTTTACTTTATCAATGTTTTATATATATATATTTTTAAAGCAGGTACAGTAAAATTTTTAAATTATATTTAAAATACCACTGATAATTATTATCAGGGCAGTCGTGTCATTTTTATTTTTAAAAGCAGATGTAATACTTGACAACTCCACACTTAGGAATTGGCAGTGTTGTACCCTATACTTAAAGTCTGACTTTTTAGTCATCTTAACATATAGTGAATGATGCGTATTACCATGTCAAGTGACTATTTGCCCTGCATCAGTCTATTGATGGTGTTTTCTACCAGTAAAATCAGCCCATTAAAAACATTGTTATTCGAAGAATTATATAATAGGTTAGTAGGACCTATGTTTATTGTATAACCCACATTCTGTGTTGTTTGTGTGTTGATTATAAAATGGTAACAGCAAATGTCTGCCTCAGTTATCTTCTAGAAATGTTATGAGAACCATTTTTGTAGTATCTGGAGGGCTATTTTGAGTTCATCAGAAAAAAGACACTGTAAAAACCTCATGTGGTACTGTATATTCTTACTAATCATTTCAGAATTTAAGGCTGTCATTTATTTTTAAACTATTATTTTAATCGTATGGGAATGAAAAAGTATTTGCCGACACACTGCCCTTTCCGTTTCCCTGTCTCTATTTTTGAGCAACAAATAACTTAGTTTTTCATGTTTTCCTGTGTTCTGTGACTCTGATAAGGGTCACAAAATATTACACAGAAACCAGAGACACAGAAAAAGAGAAAATACAGTGAAGAAAGCAGAAGGAAAACTAATAGTAGGAAGAAAAGTATAAAGTCAGACATAGAAGTATAGATGCAATAGGCCAAAAGAGACATGGGGTAGCAGTAAGAATGAAATTAGAAATGATCTTCTGTGGCATGCTTCTCCTCAAAAATAGCTAATATAATTTTTGGCTATGTATGAGGAAACATTCCTCCATGGTGAAAGGAAAGCAAAACATAAGTGTTTGACAACAGAGAACGTTACAGAGCACTGTTGTCTTCTGACTTCTTAGAAGTCTGGACACAGCTTGCTTTGGCCGGCTCGTGACTAACAGGCTGCTCTTTGCCAGATTTTTGTAACAGGGGCTAGGTCTGGGTACGTGCTACTGCTAAGACTCGTATCTTTTCAAGCCCCTCGGAATGTGTTCCTTACTTGCCTCTCTGGTTAGGTATGTCCAGTCTGCGTGCATTCATTCAACAGGTGTTTACTGTGGACCAGACATTGTGCCAGGTCCTGGGGATGTAGCAATGGATTACAACAGATAAATGTCCTTTGTGGACTTACGTTCTAGAAAGGGAGACAAATAAAAAATGAGGTAAACAAAGAGAGTTTATGATTGTGGGAACTGGTAGGAGAAATAGAAAAGCAGGAAGAGAAGACCTGAAATATGTGGAGAGCCATACAACTTTAGAAGGGTGGCCATGGAGAGGTTCACTGAGAAGATGACATTTCTGGAACATTCTTTCTAGTTCACCTCCCACTATTTTCACCTCCCACTAATAAAGACAGTACTTGCCCATCTGACTTTAGAGATCTTTCCTCAACTCCAGGCTACCTACTGAGCTCTGAAAGCTGCGCCGTTATTCCCTTCCAGCAGTCTCTTGTTCTGGGTCCTTGAAAGCCTCACCTTATGGTCAGATCCATTTTACAAGTACTCCAAGATTTATGGTAACCATAAAGCATGCATACAAGAAAATCATTAAGGTATTCCACTCTTCCTTGAGCTGTAGCTGTGTACAGAAAGAAAAATAAAACTTACATATACTGCCCTGGGGTTCATCACAGCAAGGTTGCTTATGTCCAGAGGTGAAGGGTCAGAGCCACTCCTGGCTGACCTGAAGGGTGAAGGGGTCAGTATTTTGACATACCTATGACCACTTTGCACCAGGCACACAGGATGGAAGGCCCTGCCTCCTCATAGCTTCATTTTGCCACCTACAGTGAAGGAACTCTCTGAACCTAGATTCACTAAATCTATGTAGTTTAGAGGTGTGGTGCCTGTCAATTTATTTCCTGCTAGAGTTTGTATCATCTTGTATCCATCTATCACACCTTGAGACAGGCTTTTCTCTAATATTTCACTTGACCTAGAACACTTGATATAAATCTGAGCACCTCAAAATTGGAAAGATAACAGCCTAAATGTTAAAAAGAAGAAGGAAAAAAAAAAAAAAGGAAAACGGAGAACCATAGAACCTGTCTTAGGGGTAAAGAATTAAACTTGAAAACTTACAATATTTAGATTATCTCCTCTTGGTTTGGATGTAGAAGAGGGCTGTTGATAATATGTACCTCTTGAGTCCCATTTCCTTACCAGAACAGAAAGTGGAAAATTAGTAGCTTCTATATGAATTTGAGTTGTAGACAACCTGCTAACATAACCCAAATTCTACTTTGCTAAACCAGTGTAGATTAACTGTTTACACTGACTGAACTTAGTGAATATTTGCTAAATATTTACTTCACTTTATTGCTGAAAATATGTCTTGAGGAAATGACACTGAGAAGTTATATCTCTTCTTTGTTAGTGAATAATCATTTGCTTCTAAAGATAGCAATGAGAAATCAACAGTAATTGCTTCTAGATGTGGTGTCATTCAGAGTGTGTAGAC
This sequence comes from Mustela nigripes, assembly GCF_022355385.1. NCBI lineage: Eukaryota > Metazoa > Chordata > Mammalia > Carnivora > Mustelidae > Mustela > Mustela nigripes. The sequence continues at coordinate 116,494,861 of NC_081568.1, read as the reverse complement.
AAGCTGAGTTGTCTAATATGTTTTAAGACACAGCTCAAATTAATTAGGTAATTGAAAATCTATACTTTGCCTTTGTAAACAGATCTTTAAGGCATATTAGCATATATGATACTGTAACACTTTTTCACTGCCTAGACTGCTCAAGAACTACAGCATTCCTCTTTTCCATTCAAAGGTTATGTATCCTAATCCTTTAAGTGATGCTTTCATTAACTAAATAATACTTTTCAGGCAGTTTTTGTTCATTACTGTAAAATTGGCCTTGTAGCCGTTATTCACCAATTAGTTTCCCTATCACTGTTCTATGCTGCCTTATAATTATTAGTTAATGTAAGGGATGTGTATTCTAAAAGTTGACCACCAGAAATTCTTGTGTTTTCAGTGAATCATTCATTGTAATTAGCGAGGATCAGGAACTCCAGGGAAATAACTGATTAAAGAGTCATTTAAAATAGTCTATTTAACTATATATTTATGTACATCACCAATATTTGCCCTGTTTATATATACTTAATCAGATCCAGTATTTTCCTCTGATTTTGATTCTTTCAGTTTTCCAGTAATCACAGTGAATATAACTCATTTCACTTCAGAAATCTCACTTTAAAAAAAAAAAATTAAAAATAGCCACCATGTTTTTTACAGCTTTCTGAACCAATTTGTGAAAAATCCTTCGAAGAATTGGCAGTATAGGTGGCAACTCTCCTTTTACTGAGCTAACTCTTCCCTTTAAAGATTAAAAAATATATAATTATTTTTGGAGTACTTTGGGGTAAATAACCAAATAATATGAATTTGTATTTTTACTTGAAAATTATACATTATGAATCAATTTGCAAGAGTTATTACTTTTACTATCCCTATAGCAGTGTCTCATGGCTTTTAATGTTAGTCCTTAATTGTTGGAAAACTAATTCGGGGACCAGCAGTCCCTAAGACAGAAATGTTCATCCTTCTTACTATATATTAAGTATTGATCTCCCTTCCCACGGCTGTCTGTGCTTCGCTTGTCCTCTATTTCTCCTTCCCTCTGTCAGTTTGGTCTGGGTCACTGCGCTTGATGGTTCTCTCTGTGTCTGTATATTGACCTCTGCTTCTCTGCCTCTCATCTGGTTTTGTCTCTATGTATGATTCTTTTCTTACAGTTTTTGTCTCCTCTGTCTCCCTGCTTCAGTATCCCCCACCTGGAGACTCGTCTGGCAGCCCGTGGCATCACATCTGCCCCAGCCCACATTCTCTGCCTGCCCCCGCCTAACCTGAGTGGTTTGCCTGAGTCCACTGTCCTTCATTCCTCTTTCACTGTGTGATATGTGCCTCCCCCAAGCCACACAGTCCCTGCTCTTCCCCATGCTTTCCCTGTCTGCTTCCGTCTGCACCCTCCCTTGCCTGCTATGTCTGTCTTGTCAGAGACGGACATCAAGTCACCAATAACAAGTCTGTCTGCTGGCAAAATTACCCTGAAAACATTACCCTTCAGAAAAACTCTCTTGCTTTCTAGAAGTGATTCAGAACCTACAGAAGAAATATTCTTTGGTACCAAGATGAAAATTCAAAGTGAACAATAGGTACCATAAACAGGCCAAATATTTTCGGTTTATAAAATCCCAAGTTGTAAATTAATTAATTAATTAAAAATGAGACCCCAGGTTGCTCTCAGTTGGTTATCAGAGCTTGGAATACAGGGATAATATTTTTTTAAGTTTTTGTTTCCTCATATTTTTAAAAATATAGTCCCTTTTAGTTCTACTTAATGATAAATATGGTTTTATTAAATGATAAATTTTGAGAGATAATTTGTTTGATCGGTGAGTTCATTTTTAGGTATTAAGAGTTGATTTAACTTATATGTGATGTCTAAATATTCCTTGAGAATTGGTATGGTATTTCTGTCCATATTGTTTGTTAGTATCCCCTTCAGTCATGTGTATCTAACCCCAAGTATTCAATATGTTATACCACTGAATAAAGAAGTCTTATACCACCTAGTTTACAGATATTTTGAATAATCTTATGGCACAATCCTGGACAGAATTCAGTTGTATTACACAATTTCTTAATTTCTAAGATACTATAGAAGTGACTTTTTGAAAATTTGGGCAAAGTAACAGAAACATGATTTTAAGCTTTGCATAGCAATGATCTCTATAAATGACACGTTTTTAAGAGACCCTAAATTAAAAATTTCTAATAACCATCTAAAATCAATATTGGCTTAGAGATTTTTTTATTTTTAGCGAATGTTTCAGGTATTTTTAAAAAGCAATATGAGTGATTTCAGATTTTCATTTTTATTTCCTTTTACTAAATTGCCTTCAAAGAAATTTAGGGTCTTCTTTCCATTTCAATTTTGCGGCAAAGTAGCCATACCTTTCCTGCTTAGTTTCCAGAGGGAAAGTGATTAAGCTTTTAAAAAGAAATTATTGATTTAAGGCCACACATACAAGTGATTGAATATAACCAATATTTGGGTAAAATTAGTTGGAAATAGTGGGAAAGCTACTTGTGAAACTAGATGATATGTGGTTTGAATTTTATAGTGAAAAGTATAGTCTTCCATAACCTTTGTAGTATAGACTTCCGCAGCACTCGTGTTATAAAAGAACAGTCTCTCAGAGTTACTTGGTTTTGCTTTTCTTCAGAAACAATGTCAAGCATGTAAAATCAGCCTAGGTAGTAAAGCTTACATCTCAGAAAACCAAAATTTAGTTATTTGTACCAATTAGTTAATTAATAACTTTAGTTAATTTATTTCCCCTAAAATTAAAGCCTAATTTCATGTCTTTCCACAAACTTGAGTTATTCTCGGTTCTTTTGAGTCCAGAAACTAACTGTAAATATTTGTTTCTTAATTCCACAGAGATTTATTGAGCACTTAATAGGTACTAGGCACTAGTCTACACTCTTAACAGGATAAAGATTGCTAGAGGAGCTTGTGATCTCCTAGCATAAAGTCTTCTGTTTGCTGCAAAGATTCTCTTCGTTCGTAAACAGGATGATCATTGAAATAGGTAGTGTGGGGAGAAGAGTTAAGGACATATGGTGAACTCCTTCAGAACCCAAGAGTATCTCTTAGTTACTGGCATCCTCCTTTATTGACTGGTACCCCCCCTGCTATCAAGCGTTAGTGCATCTTCTGAAACTACCCACCTTCCTTCCTTGCTGGTATGAGACCCTGACTTTTCACTTCAGATACATGTTTCAAATGAACAAGTTATCATTTCAAACTCTTTTAAGTAAGTCACCATTTACAAGGAAAAACTGTGGTTTTATCATGACTATAGGTAGTTTATATTCTCCTGAATATGTAGGAAAATTAATTCTATAATATGATCAGATGAAGACAAACCATAAGTGACTCTTACTCTCACAAAACAAACTGAGGGTTGCTGGGGGGAGGGGGGTTGGGAGAAGGGGGGTAGGGTTATGGACATTGGGGAGGGTATGTGCTTTGGTGAGTGCTGTGAAGTGTGTAAACCTGGCGATTGACAGACCTGTACCCCTGGGGATAAAAATATATGTTTATAAAAAATAAAAAAAATTTTTAAAAATTAAAAAAATAAAAACTTCCAGTTAAAAAAATATATATATGATCAGATGAATACCTGTAATCACCCTGCCTATAAAGTGGGGATAATACTAGTACCATCTCATTGGGGTATGATCAGAATTAAGTGAAATAATCCTTATTAGACTGTTAAAATTGTCCTGGCATATAGTTAAGACTCATTAAATATAGGCAGTCTTCATTTTGTATGGTCCCAAATACCTAAATTTCAGTTGCCATACTTTAGTTAAATAACAGCCAATACCCCGATAAACAAGGTTCAGATTTCAGTTACCACAGCATACTAACTGTGAATAATTGCATTAAGTACAAATCTCTATGTAAACAACAGATGCACATGATCATTGGCCAATCACATCACTTCTTTCAAAATCTTTCACTGACTGATCACTGCATATCTGTTCTCCAGTTCATGCACAGACAGTACTATCTTCGATTTTATAAAAATGAATGATCAAAAAAGACTTGACCAACAAAGATGAAAGTGCAGCAAAGAAATGGAGTGCTGGAAGTAAAATTCTAAAGTGCTTGTGACGAAAAAGATGAAGATGTCCCCGAAGAAGTGACGGTAGCAAAAAAACACTTCACATGAAATGAACTCTAAGAGATATTTCACGGCATTGCAAGTGCAAAGGATAAAATGTTGGAAGCTCATCCAAACAGGAGCATGAAAATTAGCCAAAAGAGAAAAAGATTTGCTTGAACTCTATCATAAGTTATATGAAGGGAAGGCAAACACTATTCAAACTATTTTTGTAGGTTTTTTACAAAGAAATAAAGCATTTTAATTCATAATGTTTCTAATGCTTTAAATTACAGGGTACTAAATATAACTGGTTTTACCATTTCTTCATTCCCTTATTCATTTTTCATAGGGAGTAGAAGGATTTTTTATGTTTTGACAAAAAAAATCTGTAAAGGTCATCAAACAGCCACAGCTTTTCCCATTGATTATCTTGATCACTTTGCATGGTCTCAACTTGCGTGGTCATTTTTATAATCGTTTTATATTGTGCAAAGCAAGGACTTCTTATAATTGTTATTATTATTAGAAATTGTTTTTTTTTAATATTTTATTTATTTATTTGACAGAGAAATCACAAGTAGGCAGAGAAATAGGCAGAGAAAGAGGAGGAAGCAGGCTCCCCACTGAGTAGAGAGCCCGATGCGGGGCTTGATCCCAGGACTCTGGGATCATGACCTGAGCCGAAGGCAGGGGCTTTAACCCACCGAACCACCCAGGCGCCCCTATTAGAAATTGTTTTATCCAGCAAATCAAGTACTCTGGTTTTAGAGAAATTGCTCATTGCTTTTCTGTATTTGAGAATTAAAAACTTTCATTTCTCTCCTGCTTCTCTCTTTGTATTTTGTAGACTAAGTCCTGATTCTAGTCATGTGTCATGGCTCTTAGAGCCTCCAAATGCATCTTCTGTAGAAATGCAGTATTTATCCTCAGTTTGCTTGTTTTTCAGTATTCAACCTCATTTCTTCATTCTTCTAAATCTTCTAAAATTCCACACTGACCCTTTCCCTTTCATTCTTCTCCTAATGTCCTGTTCTTTCATACTGTCTCTGAAAGATTATCAGTTCTTTAATACATTGTCTTCTTTTCAAAATGGCACCTGCCCTTGAACATATCCTTATGAGAAATGTCTTTAAATTCATTGGTTTCTCATACATTTCTGTCAATCATAAAAAAAAAAAAAAAAAAAAAATGTCTTTCTTGAATTTAAATTATTACAGGAAATTTGATGTAAGCAAAATGTAAAATTCTAGCTGGAAGTTAACCAAGTCAACACTTGGAAATGATGCCATGATTGGCAACAAAATAAAAATTAAGGGGCGCCTGGGTGGCTCAGTGGGTTAAGCCGCTGCCTTCGGCTCAGGTCATGATCTCAGGGTCCTGGGATCGAGTCCCACATAGGGCTCTCTGCTCAGCAGGGATCCTGTTTCCTCCTCTCTCTCTCTCTGCCTGCTTCTCTGCCTACTTGTGGTCTCTCTCTGTCAAATAAATAAATAAAATCTTTAAAAAAAAAAATAAATAAATAAAAATAAAAAATAAAAATTAAAAATAAACGCTGTGCATTTTCACTATATACCTTTTTACACTTCTTATTCAAAAAGATAGTTAAAATTTCATTAAACACATAATGATAATTGAAATCTTGCTTTCAGTTCTCCATTCATAGCTGCTTTGACATAATTGCTTCCTAGAGTTCTGAGGCTCTCAGAAGGTGAAACCATCATCTGCCTGATATTATCTGCACACACATAGGATAGAGAGCTGCAATGAACTCTAAACAAATAAATGTGGATTTGGGCATGAGTCTTTTGCTGAGAAGAGGCTGATAGCCTGGTTTCTTTAAGACCTTTGAAATCATAGTGAGGTGACTTTGAAGAAGATTCACTTTAATAACCTGATTTATTAACCTCACTATGTAAAACTAAGGACGTTGTCAGGTTTAAAATGCTAAAAGGAGGGGCGCCTGGGTGGCTCAGTCCGTAAAGCACCCGACTCTTGATTTCGGCTCAGATCATGGTCTTGGGGTCCTGAGATGGAGCCCAGCATCTGACTCCTTGCTCAAAAGGGAGTCTGCTTAAGAGTCTCTCTCGGGGCACCTGCGTGGCTCAGTCATTGGGCATCTGCCTTTGGCTCAGGTCCTGATCCAGGATCCTGGGATCAAGTCCCACATCCGGCTTCCTGCTCAACGGGAAGCCTGCTTCTCCCTCTTCCTCTCCCCCGCTTGTGTTCCCTCTCTTGCTGTGTCTCTCTCTGTCAAATAAATAAATAAAATCTTAAAGGAAAAAAAAAGAGAGTCTCTCTCTCTCTCCCCCTCTCCTTCTGCCTCTCCCCTGGTGCGCGCTCTCTCAAATAAATCTTTAAAAAATAAAATAATAAAATGCTAACAGGAGTTTTTAATTTATATACTGAGATAAAGTTACTGTATTGGAACTTAAAATCTTAAGTCTGGTACTACCTTTACAATTTTCTGTGGTCATTATTGCATTTCATGTTACTGAATATAAATGTTCATTTTTCCAAAAAATGTTTGAGTTCCTGTATTTGGCTTACTTTAGCTCATAGTTTCTTAAGGAGAGTCTGAGGAAATGCACAGAGGCCCCACATTTGTGATGGTATTGGCACCAATTTCAATTAATTTGGAATCTCTTTAACAAAATAGTAATTGTCACAGCACCTAGAAGACTTACCTCCTATAAACAGAAATTCTGTTCTATTTCTCATTTACTTCTCTGAGGCCATGTCACCTCCTGAATTAGCAGTTTCATTGGTCATAAGCTGTCATTTCTGTTAGGTGTATTTTACTGTGCAGTATAATGGAAAATTTTTCATTAAACAAATTATGTATCTCCTGCTCTAAAGTAGAGTACAAATTTGAATGTAGAAGACAGTGACTAGAATAATCAATGCAAGAACATCCTTAAAGCTTTTCTTGTGTAACAAGGGCAAACTCAGCTAAAAAGTTTGTTTAAATCCTGCTTGACTTAACAAAAACCTTTACACTTTGTCTATCTGGGACTCTCCGTGAATATCCCTGACTCATCACCAGAGCGCCTTTTCAGCTCAGCCCTGTTCAGCTCAATTGCTCTTCCTGCCTTATACAGACATTTAAAATTCTTTGAGGCTTCTGGTGAAGGCGGTAGGGTTTTTATGTTTAATATGATTTTATAGCACAGGAAGTTCGTAATTCATGAATATCACAGCTCCACGAAAGATAATGGAAGGACTTTCCCCTAAATACACAAAATCTCTTTGTAGTCTGGCTATGTGGTTGTGTTACATTTGTGTCATGAGCTTTTATTTCCAAGCAGCAGTTCCGTCACCACAGCGTCATTTTTTTTTAAATAACAAAAAGAAGTAACAAGGAAAAGTCCTTCATAATCTTAATCTAAAAAGAAATTCTGTGTTGCCAGCACTACTGCATTCTGGTTTTTTCTCTACATGTTTGAGAAGAGTAAAAACATGTCGCATTACTGTTGGTCACCAATAGCTGTCCTTTCGCCCTGTTCTTGGCCTCTCTTGCAGAACAGTGCTATTAGCTATTTTGTGAATCTATTTCATTGAGCAATAAGTAATTTTTTTATTTTTTATTTTTTATTTATTTATTTTGCGGTGACTACATTGATGTGGTTAACTTTTGGCAGGTTATTACAACTTCAGTGTTCTTCATCCATCTCCTTTACCTTCAGGTACCCTTTTCCTTAATTGCTTGACTAATCTTTGATGTCTCACTTTGTCTTACACAGCTTTCTACTTAAAGAAGGATTAACAGTTTCATCATTTTAGTGCATTTTGAGGTAGTTCTCTGTGAACTAAATTGTTGTAAAGTGTGGTGCTGATTCTCTCCCTGGAAGGTGGGAGGCATCTTCCCTTGCTATACTCAGCTGCCATAGTTTTCCTGGATGCTTGACTTGACTTCCTAGACCTAGAGAGAAACCTCCAGTGCCCGGTGTATGGATCTTGTCTCCTGCCTTTGCCTTTTGTCTTGCTCCTTGACTGTTGTGGTTCTTGGGGACCTGCGCCTGCCCTCCAGGTGACAGTGCCTTTACACCCTGATGCCTGGTACATGCTAAGTTATTAGAATACTTGCAGGGTGGGGAAAAACATGAAATTAGCACCATCTAACCAGCCTCGCCCTCTGCCTAATTTAGCCATCATTCTTAGAACTTCTGGTCTGCTCTGTTGATTTAATTACATGCAAAAAGTTTGTTTTGTTTTGTTTTTGGACCCTCTGCTGGTGAAATGAACTTTCTCATATATTCTTGAACAAAGCCCGCTCTTCTCTCTGGAGCATAAGCAGCTTTGGGAGAGATGCATTTGGAGAGATGAGGAAACAAAGATCACCTTCCTAGCCAGTAAGATAACTGGTCAAAGGGATGGTGGGAGTCAAAGCCCACCTCCTTCACATCCAGGTGGCTTTGTGTGCATACCATACTGAGAATACTATGCATAGCTCGTGCGTTAGCACATTCTTTGGCCCATGAGTGCAAAACAAATGGTGTCTGTAATGTTCGTAAGTTTCATCTCTCCTAGGCAGTGGAGCCAAGACATGAATTCATCATGGTATTGGCACCAAGATCAATTAATTTGGAATCCCTTTAACAAAGTAGTAATTTACTGTAAAGACAACTGATTTATCTAAGTGGAAACACAGCAAATTCAGGGCTGAGGGAGAGCACTGTGGTCCCTAGTGTATGGGCTAAAGTTTCCAAAGAGATGAAACTTGAAGCAAATCCTACAAGAATGTTTATTATTAACTTCGCCTCCACTATTTACTGCTTCTTACCATTAGTGGATCTTGGCAGCTGGTTTTGCTGTCTTAGAATAGAGAATACTTATGGAGAGCCTAATAATATAAATCCTGATGCTTTCGGAGTTTCTGCTTAAAAGTTAACTTCTCTGAATTCCAAAGATCCTAATAATAGAAAACTGTTAACTTCTCTTTGAGCAAGTGTAGCTGTCCTGTTCTCCTGACAGTTTTTCTTCTTCCCCATTTAGATTATAAATACATGGGAGCCTGGGACCATGTGTTTCTTATCCTTACTTTGTAATTCCCTATGGATAAGACTGGCCCGCTTCGTACATTGTAATCTAATCACTTACTAAGAGGTCTCTGTATTTGCTGAAGGTGATGGATTAGCCTTTCAAGCGCCCCAGTCCCAGCAATGCTGGTTGTCTGGGGCATTCCCATCACCTGCCTTCTTCTGATCTCTATTTCTCTTCCAACCCAACTGTGCTCCTGCTTTTTTTCGCTGATCACCCCATTTCCATAGCATATTAAATATACTTTTAAGGAGATGTCAAGACTTCCCTTAAGAATACGGGCTTTTATTTGTGACAGCACATATGCATTAACAGAAGATAGGCATGTTGGCAAATGAAATCTGACCAAATACCAAGAAAGCCTTAATTGAGAGTACCCAAGTTAATTTTAAAACCCTCCAAGTTAATATAGCTTTGCTTTTTAATTTAGTAAATGGATTTAGCTACTGTTTTAACTCAGTTAATTCAGTCTTTCCTCAAGTTCAGTTCAATTCACTTTTTTTTCCAATTCACAAAAATATTTTTATTCAGCTATTGTTTTTAGACAACTAATGAAACTCTTCTCTGCAGTTCTCTTTTGCAAATGGACTGGTTTCAATAAGTGGTGCTTAATTTATGTAATTGCTCTCTTTATTCTTCTTTGTGATCCACCTTTCATTCTATTTGGCAGACACTGGTTGCTTTGTAATTTTGAAAAAAAAAAAAAAAAAAAAAGAAGTAACACGTAAGTATACCTGGCAAGAATAGATAGCGGCAAAATGATTCTTAAGTGAAATTTTGTATATTGTAAACTGTTTTTCATAGACTATCATCTTGAAACGTACTTCAAAGCAAATACAGAAGTCTTCTCAGCATTAATGCTGCACCCATTCATTTATTTAACATAAAACAGATATTGATTAAGTTCCTGCTCTGTGCCAGATACAGTTCCAGGTGGTGAGGTTGTGACATTGAACCAGACAGACAAGATCCTTGCTCTTTGCCAGCACACGTTCTAGCTGGGGCCGAAGTAGAGATGCAGACAGCAGTCACATACACAGCCTGTCCAGATGGCAGCTGCCTTCCCAGTTCTTTCCCCCTTTACCATTGCTTCAAATCCACATCTACACCCTTTTTACCTGTAGTATTGTGCTGAATTTAGTCTCACACTACTACTACCTCCACCTAGTAAGAGCCGTTTAAGGGCCTCATTCCAGTACAGGAGAGAAAGAATGGAGAGGCTTCTGGCAGCGTCATGTTTCTTGTTAAGCTGAAACTAAACATGCTGTACTTTCAGAATTGTACAGGTGAGAATTCATTCACTCATTCAGCAAACGTCTATCGAACAGTATGTCAGTCAGGGTTCTATTAGGTCCCAAGCTGTATAGCACCTATATGCCCCTCTACAGTACCTCACACTATAGGTGGAGGGAGAGAGATGTGAAATAAATAGTTACTGATAAATATTACAATGAAAACATATACTAGTACAAGGGGAGCACCACAGAAGCAGGCACTAACTGTGGCTGGGAATAGGTTTCATCCTAAGGTCACTTCTAAACCTCATCTTACAGGTGGCTGGAAGTAGAACATGCTTCATTTATTCAGGGAATGTTTACTGAACACCTTCTCTGAGCCAAGCACAACTGTAGGTGCCATAGACACAGCAGTGACCTGGACAAAGTCCCTGCTCTCTTAGCAGCAGAGAAACATACAATAAGCATATAGACTAATAATTATATATTAGGTGGTGATACCTATTAATAACCACAAAACAAAGCTTAATAAAGGGAACAGAGAATGATAAGGGATACTGTTTTAGATCACATGGTTAGAGAAGGCCTCACTAATGAGATGACTTTTGCTCAGAATCCTGAATGAATGAAACCAAAAAGTAAAAGGAAGCCATTCCACATAGAGGGACTAGCATTACTAAAGACGTAATAATCTTGAAAAGCATAGCCTCTTTAGTGCAAAGTGGTGAGATATTCTCACTGAGCATGGAGTAAGATGGGGTGCAGGGACTTGGCCAGAGTGTGGTAGATGAGGCTGGGAAAGATGGAAGGAAGGGAAGAAGGGAAGGAGGGAGGAAGAAATGGGAAAGGTCAAGAACAGTTTCTAGGTCTAAACTTGGGTGACTGGATGAGGGATGATGCCATTAAACAGCTGAGGGAGCCCTGGAGGAGAGGCAGGTTTAGGAATGCAAATAATGAATTTGATTTGGGGCAATGGGAAATACAGAACTGGATATTAGAGGTCAGGCTAAAATACAGATTTGGCTATTACCAGCATTTCCTGGAAATTTAAGGAGGAAGAACAAGAAGAGTTAGTCAACATTGTCAGATACCACAGAGAAGTTTAATAGGATGAGAATTTTTAAAAGGCCATCACATTTGACCTTTGGAAGGTTGACAATGACTTCCAGAAGACTGATTTCAGCGGACTTGGGTAGGGCAAAGCCACATCATGGTTTAGTTGGAAAGTGGAAGGGTAAGAGGCTAGGATTGTCCAGCCAAGATCATTGTCTTCCCCGACTTCCCAGAGCCCTCCCTGGAAGCTTTGAACCTAAGGTCCCACTCCCTCCTTAACTTTCTCCACTTAAGGCCTAGGATTGGATGCTTGAGCTGGGGATATGATCTCAGATCCTCGGGTTTCTGATGGGAGAAGGGTCAGGGGTAAGGGAGCCTAATACTGGTGAATCGGGTACTGAAAGAAGCGTCTTCAGTGGGGAACAGCAGATCAGGCCCATTCTGAGATCTATCGACGGAGGGGAAGAAGGATGAAATACACAGGTCTCTGTTGTATGTGGAGACTAGATCAGGAAGCTGAGGTGGGATGCAGAGCAAACAACTGGGAAGGTTGGGAGTCAGGGAGGGAACGGGACATGAATTAGTCAAGAAAACCCCAATGAGAGAATACAGTCTGGCAAAGCATGGGGGTTCAGGGTTGAGGCTAATAGTAAACTGATGGGCACTAGAAGAAATTTAGACAGAGATGCTTAGGTTTCTTAAGGCACAGGAACTGAAGATGTACAAAGGAGAGGCTGTTGGCAGTACTTGTGAGCACAGTGATAGCAGTGAGGTGACAGTTAATGACCCGTGGGGTGGTCCCAGCAATAACTGGCATAATAGATATTCAGTAAATATTTATAAAGCCAGAAGGGACTATTCCTCCACAGATAATATGGAGGAAAGGGATGAGATACTAGAGTTCTGAAGAGCTGTTAGTAATGCCTAGGTTCCCTTCTGGGAGAGGATGGGGCTGGTGCCTAAGAGATGCCGGATCCCTTAGAAGTACAAAGCCCAAGAGAGGCTTGTACCACGGAGGGACGTGGTAGCATAGACCAGAGTAGGAAACCTACTCCTTTAATCCTGGAGATCTAAGGGATTCCCCGGAAGTCTACCAGATTTCCCCACCACTGCACACTCCTGGACTGTTTCTCTCACCTGCACCTCCATCTCTGCCCACTGGGGGGCGGGGCTCGAGGACAAGGCTGGTGGCTGCTCTGATGCCTCGAGAGCCATCAGTTCCTACCAGACTCGCTGCTCGGGTGTGGTCTTAGCTTATGGCCGGAAACAGGCCCTCAGACTTCTCCCCACTGCCAGGCAGTGGTAGGGGCGGGCCCAGAGGGCCAATGCCAGTGCGGGTTGGTGCTCCGATCTGGTTGAGTGCCCAGGCCGTTCCCAGCATGCTGATGATCCGACCAGGGATCAGCCCAGGCCCTGAGGGGTGGGAGGTGCCCCTGGGTCCACGACCCTACGGATTCTACAGTGGGATGGCACCCCACAGGCCCAGGGTCGGAGCTGGTGAGGCTGGGCCCCGGTTCCGGAGCCCCTCGGAGGGCGCCTTCCGGAGACCCTACATGGTCCTGCAATGCACCCCAAGTTTGGTGCTGCCAGAGGACGTCTCGAAGGTAGAGAAAGAGATGGAGCAGCTGGCCAAAGAGCTGAGGCAAAAGAGGATGGCCCTGGGGTATTCACAGGCCGACGTGGGGTTCGCCATGGGGGCTCTTTTTGGAAGAGTGCTTAGCCAGACAACCATCTGCCGCTTCGAGTCCCAGCAGCTCAGCCTCGCCAACATGTGGAAGCTGCGGCCACTACTGAAAATGTGGCTGGAGGAGGTGGACACCAAGAACTTTCTGGGCATACGCAAAATGGAGATGATCCTGCGGCAGGCTCGGAAGCAGAGACGGGCAAACAGGGAGAATCGCATCCGAAACAACCTGGAGCAACTCTTCTTGCAGTGCCCGAAGCCCACACCCCAGCAAATCAGCTGCATCGCTGACCAGCTCCGGCTGCAGAAGGAGCTGGTCCAAGTTTGGTTCCATAACCGGATCAAGATGGATCGTCAGCCAACCATTGATTTCTCCCCACCGGCGGATGTGGGGGCAGCCGGGCCTCCTTTCCCAGGGGGACCAGTGTGCTTTCCCCTGGCATCAGGGATCCATTTTGGTGCCCCGCACTACGAAGAGCCCTACTTTATACCCATGTATTCCCCTACCCCTTTCCCTGTGTCAGGGACCTTCCTCTCTGCCCGAGTCAACGCTCAGGGCCACCCCAGGCTTTCAAACTGAGGGGCTGTGCCCTTCTGGGAAGGGTTGAACTGGGAAAATGGGTCCCTGTGATTCATTTCAGGGCTGTTAACATTAAGAGCTCCATTCACCGTCTAAATAAGTTAAGAATACCTAAGGGATGAGTTGGGAGTTGTTTAGGAAATTCCGGGGAGGGAAGTTGAAGTTTATTAATTCCATTGTTTTTACCTACCATTGGTTTTAAGTCACATTACAATACATATATGGTTTCAGATATTTTGTTTCTTTTTTTAAATTCATTAGAAATTGTGTCTATTATTCCTTGTGGTTATCAGTAAACATAGGGATTTTTTTTTTCTTATAAACACAATATTGAGTGAAACCTCAAGTCACAGAAGATTATTTCAGTACACCATTTTTTATCAAAACCCAGTAGAACTTTATATAAATACAAACATGGGTTCCAAGATAATAGTAACCTCTGTGGGAAAGTGTGAGGTTGGGATAGGGCAGGAGTACACAAAACCTACCCAGAGCCCTTGATAAAATGCAAGAGTTTTCTTGTTCTCCTCCCTTTCGTGAAAGAGGTGTTTGTTTGTTTGTTTCTAATTCACCTTCTCATTTAGAGTGCTCAATTTTGTGTGGAGGTCTCAGTCCAGCTCTCCACCTTAAGGAATCCCACTGGTGTATCTCCCGACCTGCCACAGTCACTGTATTTGGAATCCCTTTGTTACTGAGGTTGAAATGCTAGAGGGCGCTAGCTCAGCCCCCAGTTCCAGCTTGCTTCTCTGGTTTTCAGCTGTTTGTTTTATTACCTGTTTGTTTTATTTCCCTTATTACTTTTGAACTCAGATATGCTTCTTAAAGAATATCTGCAGTGGTTAAGTCAACATACCCTGGTGGCTGGTCTGGTGGTTCATCCTCTGCCACTTTTCCAGTCTTTTCTATGAAATCGATCTTTTCTAGTTTTCTACTTCTGTAGTGGTGAACTTTGGTTATCATATACTAAACAGAAATAATTAATTTTTCTGTGTTTGTACCTCTGCTGCTGTAAACCTGCATGTAATATTGGTTGCTTTATAATTCCATCACTAAATATTATGTCTGAGTTTATGTCTTCTATGTAATTACTATTCGTGTCAGTTTTTGCTTTCTCTACTTTATTTTTTCTTAATCAGCTTTTACAAAGAATGTATAGGTATTTACAAATAAGTCTTTTTAAAAAATTTTTATCTTATTTACTGCTGTTTTTATTTTCTAATTGATGAACTTTTAGCTTTTATTTTTATTAATTGCTTTTTTCTAGTTTCCTCTGGTTTCTTCCAAGTGTATTTTTCCTTCTTTTTTTTTTTTAAGATTTTATTTATTTATTTGACAGGGAGAGAGATCACAAGTAGGCAGAGAGGCAGGCAGAGAGAGAGAGGGAAGCAGGCTCCCCGCTGAGCAGAGAGCCCAGTGTGGGGCTCAATCCCAGGACCCTGAAATCATGACCTGAGCTGAAGGCAGAGACTTAACCCACTGAGCTACCCAGACACCCTATATTTTTCCTTCTTGTCAGTGTTCAAAGATAAAATACTGACAGTGTACACAGGTTAATGAAAATGGAGATAAACTTCACTTACTTAGCTTGAGATTCCGTAGATGACTAATTACTCATTCTTGGACTATCCCACTAAAAGTCCCATAGCACCAGTCCCATTTCTTCCTTTTCCTAGACAGCCCTTCTGGACAGCCTTGAAAGGGAGAAGTTTCTGTGGAGAGCAAGGTAGTATTTAACGACAGGATGGATTGTTGTCGTTGTGTCAACATTCAGCTCCTAAAAGCTGTGAGGAGGCTCTGACCCAGGCTGCAGCCCCTGCGGAGCAATGGTAATGGGCTGTTCATCTCAGGGAACAGCTCCGAGGGTCTGGCTCAGCACCTGCACAGCTGCATTGTTCACACGGCTGCCGCCCCTCTACTCAGGCAAGCACCACGACATGTCACTGATCAGCCCTCACATAATCTAAAATGAGATTTTTCCATCACTGCTCCTTTGGACTATGAAGAGAAAAAAGGCTAGAACTTGGGGCAACTTTGGCATTTAAAGAATTTCATATTTTTCAAAGATTTAAGATTATTGGCAGAAATCTTAATAATAAAATCCTTCAGAACTGAGAAGGAGCTATCCTTCGAGGTGGGAAAAAACCAACGGTGTGGTGTCAGTGCTGAACAGGGTCAAATATACAGAGATCAAGTAACATAAAATCAAACAATATATACCACATCACTAACAAACGTATCCTTGGTACCATTAGTGGACAGTTGGTAGAGGCAGATGTCAAACAATAGTCCAGAGTCTTCCTACTTGCCAGATTTCCCACTAACCTCAATTAAAAACACAAATTCCAACCACTTAAGATCTTCACCATCATTCTGAAATAGTCTTTATCACGTTGCCTTTATCTTGTGTTTTCCTCAGACAAGGCAAGTATTCTTAGCCTGATGATGCTGAGCCCCTTTAGAGTACAGACGCAATAGTGTGTTTGTACATAGGTGCATCTTTACAGATGGGGATGATAGTTTTTATCACATTCTCAAAAGAGACATGACTCTTTGTAGATGTAAAATTTCAGAATTCTAGAAATACATTCCCTTGGCCACTTCACTTTCAGGAGTTTTCCCTTGACACAGTACTGGTCTAACAAGTAATTTGTAGTTTTCTTTGAATCTGTATTTTCTGGATATCTCTAGCTCAGTATAGAATAGAGGACCTGAATCACTTCTTATATAAGTCTTTCAAATTTGGAACAAATGTTGTATTAATTACTGCCTTTATTGTTCTTATACTTTTATCAATCCTTGACACTTTAATTAATTCCTATCATAAAGAACAATTTCTCTTGTTCCCAGAACCTTTCCTGTCTATTGTCTGAGAAGACTTGAAGTGTTAGCATAAGCTCCCTTATTCCAAAACATTATCTTGCTCTTGAAATAGCATCTAAATATTTTCTCTAATTTCACATTTTTGAAATATACATACTATATATCTTTGTTTACTATACTAAAACTATGTCATGGGATTTATTTTTCAGTATAGCCACTTTTGTTTATAGCTTTCTTCCAGAAATCGTCTTGCTTTCTAAACAGTATTAGTTTGGTAGCAGAACCTATTCACAATGAATTTTTTTAGAGTACAAAATTGTATTATCAGTGTAAGACAGTGTTTTGAAAGTGAAAACTACAGTGCCATTCCAATAAAATCCTAGTGGAATATGAGAGTATTACCTGACAAAGTGATTGTAAACTGAAAGACCAAAACTTAGGAAGATAAGTAAATTTTGAAGAAAAGAGTTAGGGTGGCCTTGTCCTACCAACTGTTATGAAACTACAATAATTTAAACAGTATGGTGGTGCTTAGGGACAAAAATAATGGAAACGAGAATTTGGCTATTCATGAATTGGTACAATCTTCATGAAAGGCTATTGGTAATTCATATAGGAAGTTTTTATTTTTTTATTATTTTTTAATATTTAATTATTTTTAATATTTTTAATATTTTTATTATTTTATTTATTTATTTGACAGATCACAAGTAGGCAGAGAGGCAGGCAGAGAGAGGAGGAAGAAGCAGGCTCCCTGCTGAGCAGAGAGGCTGACGTGGGGCTCCATCCCAGGACCCCGAGATCATGACCTGAGCCGAAAGCAGAGGCTTAACCCACTGAGCCACCCAGGCGCCCCAATATGGGAAGTTTTTAAAATGTGATTTTTCTTTGGCCAATCATTTCTGCTTCAGTGAATTTCTATAAGAAAATAATTGTGTACACAAAAATTTAGCAATAAGGATCATCATTACAGCATTTTTTCAACAATAAGAAATTGTTAAAACCAAATGTTCAACAAAGAGGAAGTAAATGACAAGAAACACCATAATGGTAAAATTGTGTTATAGAGCTACAGTTTTGACAAAGGTCAGAATAGATTATTGAGTGAGGCAAAAGAGTTTATTAAGCTTTATGATTTTTTTTAAGGAAAAAGCTATGTTACATACCTTTTGTATGTTACACAAATCTATACATAAACAAGTATCATTGGTGATTTAATTTATAAAATTTTTTTGCTATATATATTGCACAGTAAAAATATTTAAGAAGAGCTTCTGAAAGAAAGTGCTAGGAAGGGGCACCTGGGTGGCTCAGTGGGTTAAGCCTCTGCCTTCGGCTCAGGTCATGATCTCAGGGTCCTGGGATCGAGCCCCGTGTTGGGCTCTCTGCTCAGCAGGGAGCCTGCTTCCCCCTCTCTGCTCTGCCTCTCTGCCTACTTGTGATCTCTCTCTCTCTGTCAAATAAATAAATAAAATCTTTAAAAAAAAAAAAAAAAAGAAGGTGCTAGGAAATCTGGGTTTCCTAAAAATACTCATTCTTCAAGTCTTTTTATCTCTAAAATGGTACTTTTTCATTATAAAGCAATATTTTGGAATAATAAATTTGACCTTTTCATTTTTAGTCATAATTTGTAGTTTCTTTAAAAAGAAAAGCAGTTCTCTAAACAGAGGAGTATTGGACTATATCAGTTAGAGAGACATTGCTAAAAATTAGGTGTTTTCTGTTTTTTGTTTTAAATCAGATGCCCATTAATGTTAAAGAGCTGTGGTGTAGCTCAGTGAGTGAAGACACCTGCCATATGTCTGTTTTCCTGCACAACATGGTAATTTACAATTACAATTAGTGTGTTTATATACCTCAGTGGTGTTAACCCATATTTAGAATATAATATAAACCCAAATCATTTTCGTGTTTCTGAATGTTTACTTTTCAATTTTAAAAACCATTTGAAAATATCAAAATTCTGGTTTTTATCCAAGTAGAATCCTCCTTACTTAACATATTTGGAGAAACAGAATGGACCTATAGGTTTCTAGGTTTCAAGGCAGGGTCAGTTCCTGTGATTACAGCGCCAGCCAGTTGAAAGATGAACTGTCATGAAATGAATCTACCCCAGTTACCCAGTAAAATCCTTAAAACAAAGCATTAGCATTATCATAATTACACCAGTGAAGAGAAGCTTGACAAGAAGCTGTTGAAGAGCCCTTGTGATTTACCTACAGAGCTGTCTTCAGAAAACAGTGCAACATGTTGGTCTGTTGGGCTGCTGCCCTGCCATCTTACTTTAGCTAGGAATCCTGCTGTGAATTCTGCTAAAGGCAAAATGAGCTACATGGGCATTGAACTTGGGCTTCTTGGGCATTTATCCCCCAGTTTCCAACAAAATTATGAAGTACAAACCAACTCCACTTAATACTGTTGACTCTTCTACTGACTGCCTGCCAAATACCTCGGGTTGGAAAAGGAAAAATTGAGGACTTCCCAAGAATTCACTACATCTCGGATTCAATATTCACTTCTAATACTGTACAACCTGCTCTGCCACATCTTCTTCAAAAGAGTGCCTGTTTAATATTTTAAATAATTTAAAATTTATCTTAGATTATTAATTAATTATTATTAATCAATTATAATTAATTATTAATATATTATTAATAATAATCTTTCTCTCAGGATGCGTGATGTAGACCTTCTTTTAGATTTTGATGCAATGACCAGGGTGGTGTATAAGATGCTTCAAGTTGATTTATTATCTTAGAATGGATGATAATGTTCCTAGAACAGCTGTAAAACTTTGAATACTATTGACTGAGTAGTGGACAAATCTTCATATATACCTTTTTTATTGAAAAACAGTTTGTTTCAATATACCATTTATTAGTTTGCTAAGGTTGCCGTAACAAGTACTCAACAGTTGGGGAGCTTAAAGAACAGAATTTTTTTTTTCATCATTCTGGAGGCTAGAAGGCTGTGATCAAGATGTGGGCAAAGTTGATTCCTTCTCAGGGCTGTGAGGGAGGGATCTATATTAGGCTTATAGATGGTGGCCTTCTCCCTGTGTCTTCCCATTATCTTCCTTGTGTACATATCTGTGTCCAGATATGTTCTTCTCTTAAGAACACCAATCATTGGATTATGGGCCTACCCTGATGATCTCATTTTAACTTAATTGTCACTGTAAATATCTCTAAATAAGGTCACATTCGAGGGTACTGCAGGTTAGGACTTAAATGTATAAATTTTTGTGGGGAAACAGTTCGGCTCTTAGCACCAGCCCAATTAAAATTTCAGCTGGA
The DNA here is from genome assembly GCF_022355385.1 of Mustela nigripes. Classification (NCBI taxonomy): domain Eukaryota; kingdom Metazoa; phylum Chordata; class Mammalia; order Carnivora; family Mustelidae; genus Mustela; species Mustela nigripes. The sequence goes on along the minus strand of NC_081568.1, from coordinate 116,475,065 downwards.
TTTAATTATCATTAACATACTCTGTCAGCAAATATTAATGAATGAATGCCTTTTATAACATGTAGTGTCCTGGGTGCTAAGATGCAGTAGTGACCAAAAACAGGCCCATCCTGACCTTCATGGAGCTTAAAGTATGGTTAGACATCTATATTAAGGAAATAAACATATAATTATAACTCATAATAAATACCATGGGATATCAGGTCAGGGGGTGTCTTAATTTAGATTGATGTTTATAATCCTTTTATAATATGCAAGTATTTCCTCTGACAACATCAGTGTTGACAAATACTCTAAACCAGAGGGACCTATCTGCAGAGAAGTGTGGTCCTATAACCAAGGCAGAGTTTGGGACACAGGCATTCCCATATTAAAATCCCAGCTCAGTAACCTATGGTCTGTTTTACTTTGAATGAGTTACTTCTTTCAACCCAGTTTCTCATCTATAGAATCTGTCTAGAATGTGGCTACCCACAAAATATGAGAGAGTTGATAAAAGCATAAAATTAGGTAATATAAAAAGAAACCCCTAGGACTTCCCTTTTATGCAGTAGACACTCAATAATTTGTCTCACCAGGGGCACCTGGGTGGCTCAGTGGAGTAAGCATCTGATTCTTGATTTCTCTCAGGTCATGGTCTCAGGGTTGTGAGAAAGAGCCCCACGTCAGACTCCAACTCCATTTGGGCATGGAGTCTGCTTAAGATTCTCTCTTTCCCTCTGCCCCTCCCCTTCTCTCTCCTTCTCTAGAAAGTAATAATTTTTTTTCTCCATTGTGTTGCCACTGTACATTGTCTGTGCTTTATTTTTATCTCATAAATCCTTCCTTTGCATCTTAAAAACTTTCCCATAGTAGGTGCTCAATGATTTGTAGCCAAAACTGAATAAATAGAAAAAAGAAAAAGTAGAGACAGTAGTCTCAGTTGCCAGAAACCTTACTCTCTGATATTGGGAAATGATTCTCAAAATTTGTTATAATTGGAAAACAGTTATGTAGTCCCATTTCCTCAGCTGTCAAGTGACAACTAGGTAAAGGAACAGATGATAGGGTTTTGACTCAAAAGATACAGATGAAGACTTTGAAACCCCTACAGGGTTAAATAATCAAAAGGAATGGTCTCCGAAGTTATTTCCAGTCCATAATAATTGTATGAATCTCCATGAACTAGAACAAAACAGTGCACCACAGATTGAATATGGGGGCTATGAGGAGACAAAGTATAGGGAAGGAGAAAGTAGGGTGACACTGGTCTTCGTACTGTGATTCCCATTTAACCTTTCCTTTCTGATGTGCTGTTTCTCCCAAATGTAGCCCTGTTCTGCCTGTATACCTACTATAAGATGTCCATACCCTTTACCTTTTTGGTCCAAAACCTACTGTATTCGTTTGCTGGGGCTGCTGTGGCAAAGTACCACAGATTGGGTGGCTTAAGGAACAGAAATTTATTGTCTCACAGTTCTGGAGATTCAAAGTCTGAGTCTGATCCAGGGATGGGCAGGTTTGGTTCTTTCTGAGGGCTGGAGAATCTGTTTCAGACCTCTCTCCTTGGCTTGTCTCTGCATCCATATTTCCCATTTTTATAAGGAGAGCAGCCATATTGGAATGGGACCCACCCTAATAATGTCATTTATTTAATTACCTCTGTAGAGGCCCTGTCTCCAAATAAGATCACATTCTGGGATACTGGGGGTCAAACCTTCAAAATATAAATTTCAGCAGGACATGTTTCAACGCATAGCACCACCACTCCTGGTAGAGAGAAAATGTCAGTGTGAATTGTCGGGGAGGTATAGGAAGGCAAAGAGACTGGTTTATTTTTTTCCTACAAAGGAGTTAAATAAGAGATGATGTGATAGAAAGGAAAGAGCAGTAGCCATAGAGTCAAGTAGTCCCAGATCTGTATCCTGTCTCCAGGCCATTCACTGAAGCAGTATCACATTCCAAGGGCCCCCGTCTCAGGGACGCTTCAGGAAAAATCATATTTCTTCCATCCCAACCAGTGACTTTGTGGGCTGAAAAATTACAGTAGCTACTTATTTTTATCTATTTTAGGAGAACAACTGTACTCTTACCAGTGAGTTTGAGAGGCCTTATCTTGGGATGAAAATTGTGGATATTTTTTGCTTCCAGTGCTGGTTGGTTTTAAAGGAAGGGAAGGGAACAGAAGGGGAAGGAGAAGGGAGGGGAAAGGAAGGGAGGAACGGAGGGAGGGAGGGAAGGAAGAAGGAAGGAGAAAATTTTGGATATTTTGATAAAGATATGATTCTTACTCTCCAAACAAAAAAATTGATTTGTGAACCTATTGAGAAAGCCCTGTCACTTTCCACTAAGCATTGTCAGCCACTAATTTCATGAAGCTAATTTAACAGGACAGTCAAGTGACTTGCCTTTAATTTGTTATGATTGTGTAATATTTATGAAAAGCAGAGCTGAAACAGCTGATAGCAAGTATTTAGACACTGATTGTTTTTGTAAATAGTTTTAAGACTACTGCTAAATCTAAGTAGACACCGAGTAGGTTTTCTCAGTACATGAAATGTAAATCATTCTTTCTGTAATAATAAGTCATTAAGTACATGCAAGTACTATAGATTATTACCTCATTTCACACATGTTTTTATGGTACTTGTCTGATTGTAAATATGTATTACCTTTGAGATTTTAACTAAAGAGAAGAAGTGGGAAGAGACTTATCATGCAGGAATTTATTGTGTTCTCCTGAAGAGGCAATCACACCAACACCATAGGTAGGAAAGAATATTTTGCTGTTTCTCTGTCACATCATTAGAGTAGTTAATCTAAAGCCATAAATTTTTGTCTTCTGGGCCAAGAAATTTTAAGTAAAATACTAACAAAAATGTTACGCTTTTAAATGAGAAGTGAAAGAATCTTTATCCTTTTTATTTGAGTTTCCAAAAATGGCACACTCCATAAAAAATTGTATCATTTTTATTTTTAAACTGAGTTTCTTGCATTAGTCAGTAAACAATTTATTTGGTGAACATTCTCTGTGCACACAGATACACCATGTGAACATTTAGGAAACAGAAGGTACTTGAATTTGTGAGATTTAAATATTTTCTCACAGTTGATCCAGTGATACTGCAGTTGAAATAAAATCACATATAAATGGAATACCACTTTCTACTAAAAAGCAAGTATAGATTTTCTATCATTGTTTTAATGAGGACAATAACAATTCCATGTATTCAGTAGAACATCTTTTAGATCTTTAGCATGCTTCTGTCCATGTACATTCAAAGACTCACCCGTAAAACTCCATCTGTCCTAATCACAAATATGCATATGCATTTAAATACATTATCTGACCACATATTTTCATAGTCTTGCAAATACTATTAAATTTTGAAAGTATAGATAGAGCAATGATTTCTTGTCTCACTGTTCTAAAAACATGTGCATGTATGTGCTAATATTCATACAAACACATTACATAAAATACGAGCTCTGTAGATCAAAGGTGACAAGTAAAAGATTACAACCAGGGTAGCAGCTTTTGGCCATCTAACCAACTTCCTTGCTGTGGCCCACAAACTCAATCCTGCCCTTCCTCCAGGGTGAACATTCTCACATTCTCCTGAATGAATGAAATGTAAATCTGTACTCCCTCAGTGACAGAGTATCTACTAAGCACCTGTTCAGGGGCAAGCACTGAAGATTCAGAATTAGAACAAGGAGCACATAGTCTAAATAGAGGAGAGAAGTGAGGAAGCCAATGATCATCTCACCAGGTGGCCAGTGATAGAAGAATGGGCGAAAGAACAGCACAGAGAAAAGAGCACAGAACTCACTGAGGGATATCTGGGAACATTATGAAGAGCCAGGACAACTTGAGCAGCTGTTACATGGAAATGACCAAAAGTCAGGAATGACAGAAAAAGTGAAAAGAGTTTGTTTTGACTAAAAATCTAGGCTATGATTAGTTACTACAATTGAGAGTTAAATGCAGTGGTTAAAATCCTGGCAGCCTTAGCAAATAAGTTACATAGTTCTCAGTACATGAAGATGATTACATGAATCTTCCAGAATGTATTAGGAGAAACACTTTATTTTATTTTTTTTTATTCCAGTATAGTTCACATACAATATTACATGTATGTAATCATGTAATATTAGACTACAAAATACAAAATCAGTTTCAGGTGTACTGTATAGTGATTCACCAATTCTATACATCACTCAGGCTTGTCGTAAGTGTGCTCTTAATCCCCTCCACCTACTTCACCTATCTCCCCCACTCACCTCCCCTCTGGTAACCACCAGTTTGTTCTCAGTAGTTAAGAATCTATTTCTTGGGGGGCACCTGGGTGGCTCAGTCGGTTTAGCATCTATCTTTGGCTCATGTCATGATCCCAGGGTCCTGGAACAGAACCCCCATTGGGCTCCCTGCTCAGCAGAGTCTGTTTCTCCCCCTCCCTCTGCCTGCCACTCCCCTTGCTTGTTCTCACTCTCTCTCTCTCTCTCTTTCTGTCAAATGAATAAACAAAATCTTTTAAAAAACAGTGTTTTTTGGTTTGTCTCTTTCTTCCTTTGTTCATTTTTTTTGTTTGTTAAATTACACATATGAGTGAAATCATACTGTATTTTTTTTTCTCTGTTTGGCTTATTTAGCTTAGTGTTACACTCCCTAGCTCCATCTATGTTTTTGCAAATGGCAAGATTTCATTCTTTTTTATAGCTGAATAATATTCCATTGGATGTATATACCACTTCTCTTTTTCTGGTTTCAGGTTCTTATTTAAATTCTAGTTAATTAACATACAGTGCAATATTAGTTTCGGATGTAAAACTTACTGATTGATAACTTGCATATACTTGCTCATCGCAAGTGCCCTCCTTAATCCCCATGACCCATTTAGCCTATCCCCCCTCCCGCCTTCCCTCCAGCAACCTTCAGTTTGTTCTCTATAGTTAAGAGTCTGTTTTATGCTTTGCCTCTCTCTATCTTTTCTTTCCCCTATGTTCATCTGTTTTGTTTCTTAAATTCCACATTCAAGTGAAATTGTCCAGTATTTGTCTTTCTTAACTTATTTTGCTTAACATATTACATTCTAGTTCCATCAACATGGTTGCAAATAGGAAGATTTCATTCTTTTTGGTGGCTGAGTAATATTCCATTGTATATATGTACTCCCTCTTCTTTATCCATTCATCAGTTGATGGACATTTGGACTTTTCTATAATTTGGCTATTGTTGATAATGCTTCTGTAAACAGTGGAGTGGGGCGCCTGGGTGGCTCAGTGGGTTAAAGCCTCTGCCTTCGGCTCAGGTCATGATCCCAGGGTCCTGGGATTGAGCCCCACATCAGGCTCTCTGCTCCGCAGGGAGCCTGCTTTCTCCTCTCTCTCTGCCTGCTTGTGATCTCTGTCTGTCAAATAAATAAATAAAATCTTTTAAAACAAAACAAAACAAACAAACAAACAAAAAACCAGTGGGGTGGGGCGCCTGGGTGGCTCAGTGGGTTAAGCCGCTGCCTTCGGCTCAGGTCATGATCTCAGGGTCCTGGGATCGAGTCCCGCATCGGGCTCTCTGCTCAGCAGGGAGCCTGCTTCCCTCTCTCTCTCTGCCTGCCTCTCCATCTACTTGTGATTTCTCTCTGTCAAATAAATAAAATCTTTAAAAAAAAAAAAAACCAGTGGGGTGGCATGTACCCCTTCAAATCTGTATTTTTGTATACTTTGGGTAAATACATAATACTTCAAATTGCTGGATTATAGGGTGGTTCTATTTTCAACCTTTTGAGGAACCTTCCTACTGTTTTCCAGAGTGGCTCTACCAGTTTGCATTCCCACCAGCAGTGCAAGAGGGTTCCCCTTTCTCCACATCCTCACCAACATCTTTTGTTTCCTATATTCTGTTTTTTGTTTCCTGTATTCTTTATTCTGACAAATGTGAGGTGTTATCTCATTGTTGTTTTGGTTTGCATTTCCCTGATGCTGAATGATGTTGAGCATCTTTTCATGTGTCTCTTGACCGTCTGGATGTCTTCTTTGGAGAAATGTCTCTTCATGTCAGTTATAAATAGTGAAAGTTTGACTTCTTCCTTGCTGATTTGGATGCCTTTTATTTCTTTTTGTTGTCTGATTGCTGAGGCTTCAGTACAGACTTCCAGTACTGTGTTATATAAGAGTGGTGAGGGTAGATATCCCTGTCTTGTTACTGACCATAGAGGAAAAGCTGTCAGTTTTTCCCCACCAAGGATATAAGCTGAGGGTCTTTCGTATATGATCTTAATAATGTTAAGGTGTGTTCTCTATCCCTATATCCCTTTCTCTATCCCTCTATCCCTTTATGATGTTGAGGTGTGGTGTGTCCTCTATCCCTACTCTGTTGAGGGTTTCTAAAGATACAAATGTAGTGATCCAAAGGGGCATGTGCACCCAAATGTTTATAGAAGCAACGTCCACAATAGGCAAACTTTGGAAAGAGCCCAGATGTCAACCAACAGATGAATAATATGGTAGTAATAAGATGTGGCATATATATACAATGGAATACTATGCAGCCATCAAAAGAAATGAAATCTTGCCATTTACAATAACGTGGATGAAACTAGAGGGTATCATGCTAAGTGAAATAAGTCAATCAGAGAAAGACAACTATCATATGACCTCTCTAATACGAGGAATTTCAGAGGCAGGGCAGGGGGTCATGAGGGGTAGGGAGGGAAAAAATGAAACAAGATGGGATCAGGAGGGAGACAAACCATAAGAGACTCTTAATCTCATGAAACAAACTCAGGATTGCTCGGGGGTTAGAAGGGTAGAGATAGGGTTGTTGGGTTATAAACATTGGTGCGGGTATGTGCCATGGTGAGTGCTTTGCAGTTTCTAAGCCTGATGATTCACAGATCTGTACACCTGGGTCAAATAATACATTATATGTTAATTTAAGAAAAAAAGACAGGGAGAAAAAACACACTAAAACTAAAAAAAAATGAGAGAGAGAAGGACTGGATATTGTGCTTTCTCAGATGTTTTAACTACATCTGTTGAGAGGATTATATGTTCTTATCCTTTTTTTTATTAATGTGGTTCATGACTACTGATTTGCATATATTGAACCACCCTTGCAGCCCAGGAATAAATCCTACTTGATCATGGTCAATGATTCTTTTATGTACTGTTAAATTCAGTTTGCTGGTATTTTGTTGAGAATTTTTATATCCATGTGCATCAGAGATAGTGGCCTGTAATTCTCTTTTTTAGTGGGGTCTGTCCAGTTTTGGAATCAAGGTAATGCTGGCCCCATAGAATGAGTTTGGAAGTTTTCCTTCTATTTCTTTCTTTTGGAACAGTTTATGAAAAATAGGTATTAACTCTTCTTTAAATGTTTGGTAAAATTCCCCTTGGAAGCCATCTGGCCCTGGGATTTTTTTGGTGGGAGATTTTTGATTCCTGATTCAGTTTCTTTGCTAGTATGGGTCTGTTCAAATTTTCTATTTCTTCCTGTTTCAGTTTTGGTAGTTTATATGTTTTTAGCAATTTATGCATTTCTTCCAGATTGCCCAACTTGTTGGAATATAACTTTTCATAATATTCCCTTATAGTTGTTTGCATTTCTGTGGTGTTGGTTGTAATCTCTCCTCTCATAAATGATTTTATTTATTTGGGTCCTTTCTCTTTTCTTTTTGGTAAGTCTGACTAGGGGCTATCAGTTTTGCTAATTATTTTGAAGAATCAGCTCCTAGTTTCATTTATCTGTTCTATTTTGTTGTTGTTGTTTTTACTTCATCATTGCTGCTCTAATCTTTATTATTTCCCTTCTTCTGCTGCCTTTAGGCTTCATTTGTTGTTCTTTTTCTGGCTCCTTTAGGTGTTAGGTTTTGTGTTGGAGATTTTTCTTGCTGCTTGTAGTAGGCCTCTCTTGCTATATACTTCCCTCCTGGAACCATTTTTTTGTTTCATCCCAAAGGTTTTGGACCATCACATTTTCATTTTCATTTCTTCTCCTGTATTTTTTTTTCCCTTTAATTACCTGGTTGACCCCCTCATTACTTAGTAGAGTATTCTTTAACCTCCATGTATTTGTGGTCTTTCCAAATTTTTTTCTCATGGTCGATTTCAAGTTTCATAGTGTGTGGTTAGAAAATATGCATGTATACCATTTCTTCTCTGTCAGTGGGAACTTGGGCTGCTTCCTTAATTTGGCTCTTGTAAATAATGCTGCAGTAAACATAATAGTGCATATATCCTTTTGAGTTAGTGTTTTCATATTCTTTGGGTACAAACCCAGGAGTGGAAGTACTGGTTCATATGGTAATTCTGCTTTTAATTTTTTGAGGAACTTCCGTATTGTCTTCCACATTGACTACACCAGTTTGCATTACCGCCAACAGTCCATGAGGGTTCTTTTTTCTCCATATCCTCACCAACAATTGTTTCTTGTGTTTTTGAGTTTAGTCATTCTGACAGATATAAAGTGATATATCATTATGGTTTTGATTTGTGATATTGAGTGATACTGAGCATCTTTTCATGTGTATGCTCACCATTCAAATGACATTTTTGGAGGAATGTCTGCTCATTTCTTCTGCCCATTTTTAAATTGGATTATTTTGGGGGCTGTTGTGTTTTATAAGTTCTTTATAGATTTTGGATACTAGCCTTTTATCGAACATGTCATTTGCAAATATCTTCTCCCATTCACTAGGTTGTCTTTTAGTTTTGTTAAATGTTTTGTTTGCTGTGCAGAAGCTTTTTATTTTGATGGTGTCCCAATAGTTTATTTTCGCTTTTGTTTCCCTTCCCTCAGACATACCTGGAAAGATATTGCTAGAGCTGGTATCAGAGAAATTACTGCCTGTGTTCTCTTCTAGGATTTTTATAGTTTCAGGGCTCATATTTAGGTCTTTAATCCATTTTGAGTTAATTTTTGTGTATGGTGAAAGAAAGTGGTCCAGTTTCATTCTTTTGCATGTATTTGTCCAGTTTTCTCAACACTATTTATTGAAGAGACTTTTTCCCATTGCATGTCCTTGCCTTCTCTGTCAAAGATTAATTTACCATAGAGTCATGGGTTTGTTTCTGGGCTTTCTATACTGTTCTTTTGATCTGTGTGTCTCTTTTTGCACTAGTACCATACCGTTCTGAGTTCTGCAGTTTTGTAGTATAACCCAGATTCTGGAATTGTGATTTTCTTTCTCAGGATTTCTTTGGCTGTTTGTGTCTTTGTGGTTCCATATAAATTTTGAGATTGTTTGTTCTAGTTCTGTGAGAAATGCTGTGTTTTGATAGGGATTGCATTAAATTTGTAGATCATTTTGGGTATTATGGACATTTTAACAATACTTGTTCTTCAAATCCATGAGCATGGAGTATCTTTCCCAGGATATTTTCTTAACATTTAAATTTAAAGATTTATATATCATTCTTGAGGAGACAATGAACAACACAATAGATAATTTCTTTAATTACAGTGTTATTGTTGATGTTGTTAGTTAAGACAAAAAAATATTCTTTGTATGGCTGGTTTTTATAATGACTGATGACAAATAGCCTAAGTCTTAATGCTGAGATCTGAGCTTCTGAAGGCCTTTCTTCTGGTAACTAGAATAATTTAGTACTAACATAAAGCTTACTGATGGTTTGCCTTGGCACTCCGGATCAGCAAATCTACAGAACTTAATAATCAGCAAATCCACTGATCTATTATTCAGTTGGAGTCAATTGCCTCCACCAGACTTTTGGTAAAAAGCGGTTTCCTTTAAGTTTATTGGAAAGGCACCAAAGACAGTGTGTTAAGTAGTAGCATAGTTTTCTTTGTTTGCCAAAATACATTTGATTAGGAACCCCAGTTGGCTATCTTGGAACACTGTTATACTCTCCCTGCCATGGTACTGATGATCAAATAGGTACCTAAGTTTGCATACCAAACAATTTACTTAAGATAAATAATTAATCCATCTGTGATTTATTCTCATATGAAATAAAAATGATTGCTGTACTCCCATATAGAGTCATTCTTAGAACTTCCCCCAAAAAATCCTCATAAAAATCGTGGAAAAGTACTTAGCAAGGCATAAAGAACAATGCAGTGCTTCATAATGGTCTTTATTGTTAAAAAAAAAAATTCACTTATAGATCTTTAGTTATTATTTAAATCCAGTATTGCTTCCATCCATGAATATTGAAATGTTTTCATTCATACAGTAATACTTACAAAACTCCCTAAAACGAATCTTCCGTATCAGTGTAGAATTTGAATACTAAGGTTTTTTGCCCAAATCATGCAGACTCACCAGTTTCAGAGCCATCAATAAATGCATGTGTCTTGACACCCATGCTTTGTCTTTAAAGACCAAGTGACACTTTTTAGCATAAGTTATTTCAGCAGACAAATTTTGTTTTGAAGACAGGCCAGAAATCTATTAGGATGCAACATTGATAGATCTTTTTCTTATGAATATATATTACCTCTGAAAATCCCGAGTGTGTATGATGAAATAGTTGTTTTGAGAGGTCTGCTTAAGGTAGCAGACTCATGTTTGGTACATTCCATTGAGCCGTTGCCTTTTCAGACCCTTACCACCAACAGAGAATAGCCAGAGGTAGCTAGCCTAGTAACTTAAGGTTTCTAAAAGTGCGCTATGTGGGAGTTCAATAAGGATATTTAGAAAGTGGAAGATAAGTAGTCATTCTGAGAACTCAAATATTTTTATTGGAGTTGTTTATAACTCAACTCGAGGTGGAATGTAGCTCACACAAATCATAATGCCAGATGACAGTTATTTTCTAGTCTGTTTTTAAACTGGTTTACTTGTTGAAGTATAAGCAGTATGAAAATTCATTCTGGAAAAGCATTTATTGCCCAATCCTATGGCCTTCTAACCCTAGAAAAATAGCTGCACCTAGCTCCCAATTGTTTATGAGGGGATTGTTTATTCAGGGAATTATCTATAGTAAAACCATCTTTGGCTAGCTTTCCTTTGCTTCCCAGAACATTGCTGTGCCACTTTTCCCCAATACAAAACTCATATGTTTTCACCAAATGCAAGCTACTTTTATTTGTGCCTAGAAAAATATAATCAGGAGAATAAACTTCCTCTCCTCTTCTACTACCCTCCTCTCTTCATTATTTTGAAATATTAAAAAACTAAATGTGAATTATTTTGGATTACTTATCCTTTTTAGAAACTGTTCTAAACATATTAGTAACATTTTTTAAATGCCACTATTAAAATTTACCATATATTTATTTCACAGATTCAGGTACGTACACACAAATTCAAATATGCACACGTGAATATCAGTGTTATATTTTTTAGAAGTTGAAAAGAAGAGACTACAATCTACTCTCTTAAATTACTGTTAATATAGACTTTATTCATTATAAGTTGCATCACTCCAATTCAAATTGTTTACAAACAAAAGTGATTTATTGATTCATGTAAATGGAAAAACCCAGGGATAGCTTTACTTCTGGTACTACTAGATATTGGGGCTCAAACTCTGCCATTAAGAATGTCTCTCCAGGGGCGCCTGGGTGGCTCAGTGGTTTAAAGCCTCTGCTTTCGGCTCAGGTCATGATCTCAGGGTCCTGGGATCAAGCCCCGCATCGGGCTCTCTGTTCAGCAGGGAGCCTGCTTTCCCTTCTCTCTCTCTGCCTGCTTGTGATCTCTGCCTATTTATTATTGCCTATTTATTATTTTATTTAATAAATAAAATCTTTAAAAAAAAAATCTCTCTCCATCTTCTTCTCTACTTTCCTTTGCCTATTGGCCTCATTCTTTCCTTCCTGAAACAGGGCTTTCTTCACCCAGTACAGGGAGCATAGATAAAAACACATCCATCATCTTTTGTTCAGCGTTATCCCAGAGAAAAGTCTCTAGCATCCAGGTAAGAATGTTAGTGAAAACTTATTGGCCCTGCTTGGGTACTATGATGATCCATGAAGTAGCCACTGAAGCCAGAGAGACTAAATAGTAGGACTGGCTGTGACTGGTGAGCCCAGGCTAGCCATGTCTTGAAGGGTTTGGAGCTGAGCATGACATTGTAATTTTTGGTCCGGCAAGGACTATGAATTGAAGAGGAGAGCTTCCCCAAAGAAGGGTTTGGGATATGTCCATCATAGTTGTCCTTATATCAGTTTCTCTAGTTTCTTGGAAAATGTACATGCCACAGTCAGATGCTTATGTCATCTGATGCAAAGAAAAAAGAAAATGTAGGATAACTAAATATGGGAGGATCCTACATTTTAAACACTTGAACTGATCCATCAGCAGATTGTTTTCCCATTTGTGATTTTGAAATATAGACCTAATTATTCAATGTCCTGGGTCCTTTTGCTGCATTTATCAATTACTTCATGAAACCTGTGGCCCACTCTGTGGAGGGCCTATGCAGAAGTATTCATTCCAGCTAGTACTTTGAAGTCCTGGGTGGTCCCCACCCATTTACCCACTTATAGCCTAAGATAGCATAACAGTATCTATACTACAGAACAGTTTGTTTTTTGTTTTTGTTTTTGTTTTTAAGAGTTTGTTTATTTATTTGAAAGAAAGTGTGTGTGTGCCAGTTGCGGGAGAGGCAGAGAGGGAAGGTGAGGAAGAGGGAAAGAATCCCAAGCAAACTCTCACTGAGCACAGAGCCCTACGAAGGACTCAGTCTCACAACCCTGAAATCATGACTTGAGCCAAAAGCAAGAGTCACACTTAACCAACTGAGCCTCCTAGGCACCCCACCATCAAACAGTTTTAACACTGCACATACAGAGACTTAGTCTACTAGTTCTTCATATTAATCCTACTTTAGCCATTGTTACAATCAAATTAATCTTTTCAAGGGAGAGCTTATGGTATTGGGGGGTTATTTTCTTCAGTATTTAATTGCTGTCTTGGTTATACTTTATATAGTAGCTATCTTTTAGCACAAAATAAAAGACTATAATACTCTGTTTTATAGCAATTGTTTGAGATTAGCAGAGTCTTACATACTTATGACAAAATTGTTTCTTAACTCTCACAAATAAATATATTACACCTTGTTATTTAAATTAAAATGTAAAAATTGAGGACCTATCTTGTTGCTCATAAATTATTTTTATATCCAGCCAAATTAATATGAGTTCTTAGAATTTCTTTGCTTTTGTCCTTTTCCCCAGTTCTGCTTTTCTGTTTCTTATTTCACTATTTTATTGTATGCCAGCTTCTTGTCATCTCCCTTAAATCCTTGGTGGAAAAAAGTAAGAATATTAGTTAATCAGTAAGTTACCCAAGCAAACAGAAATTACCAATATATCAGTTGCTCTTTCTCCACTTCTATCCTCAGAGAAGATAGAAAATATATGGCAATGTCCTTTCAATGCTTTATATACAGTAAAATTTATTTAGTATTACATAGTGACTAGATTTCAAAATTAGATTGCTCTCACCCACACAAACATATTCATTAAGTATATTGATAGACAGGTCAGTTTATTATAAAATATTGTATTTCACTTATTATAAGATGCAGTTTTAACTACCTAAACTACAACTATATCTTGCAGTCAGTATTGTAAGAAAGCATTGGGTTATGGCTTAATGGCATTGTTTTTTCTTTCAGATTGGTAGATAGAAAAATGGCAAATCTTAAAATCAATGGCGTTTTGAATCTGATGACACATAGTACTCCAATTATCATTGTTCATCCCCCCCCACCAAGAGTTTCATTTACGTGAAAATTCTGTTAATCAACATCTTTTAAGAAGTCTAGGTTTGTCTTCAAGATTCCCTTTTGTAAAACAAAGTTTATTTTTGTAATGTTAATAGTCAATTCCTGGTGTGTCTATTTTATAAAATCAAAATTTTGTTACCATATTTCATAACTCAGAGCACACTTTGATTAATACAACCATTCAGCCATCATGTTCACAGTTCTTTTTGTATGTACAAAAACCACTGGTGTCACTTAAATATTAGCAATTTATTTTTAGGGTTGAGGTGTAATTTTATATATTTCATTCAAAGTCAAAACAGTGTAATATTGAGAACCTGCAACTCTTAAATGTGAAACTATTTACATTAATCTTGATAATTCAGTTATGACTCTCTTGCCTTAAGTCTCTTTGGTATGTTTCTGTTCTGATTTAGTGCCTGGTTTAAAGATTAATGTTACAAGGTAATTTACTGCAGCTTCACAGATGGTATTTGAATCTTTGTAAATGGGCTTTGGAATCTGTGCACAATTCCATATAATGTTAGGTTAACATCAGTGTAAATGTTGAACTTAAAACGGTTCTAAAAGATCATGATAGAAATTTCATTATTCGTTTCTTAAAAACCATAAATTTTGAGGGGATTTCAAGGGCTAAGTATTTTTACTTTACTAGCATGGTTAAGATACAACCAGCTCCTTCTATTTGAAATCACCAGCCCCTATATGTTGAAAATAAACATAAAAAATAAATTACCTTGTTTTAAACTGTTCTAAAGTTCTAGTCACAGGAGAAGTTACTGTTCTTATTTTTACAGCTTCCTATATGAAATGCTTTATAGAATCCACAAACACACATTGCTTTTAGTGTCTTTCCTTTGATGTCTATAAAAGACCCATTCAAAACTGGAGGTAAGTGCTCCTAATGTGCACAACAGAATTTGGCTGAAGTTATTTCAAGCTCTTAGAGATAACCTTTCTCTACATGTCTTCTGAGGGAAAAACTGGTACCAACAATACCAGTTAAGCTGTAATTAGTGTAACTAACAACTAGTATGAAAGAGCAGATAGAGGTCATTCTGAAGAATGTAAAGGTATTAGCAGGTTAAGGTTGTAGGGCATCCTATCCTCCGGCTTAATCTGTTGCCCTAGCTGGTGAGATTGGTTGCAGTCATCAGTGCTCTCTGACCCTGAGGTGTTGCTCTCTCATAATTTATTGGTCACATGCCAAGTTCCTCTTTCCTGTCTAGTGAGATGACTTTGGGAATGGCAGATTCATTTTAAAGTTCTTGTTACAAATATCTGCAGATCTTCAACCTTTTAACATAGATAGAGGTTTACAGATTAATTTGCCTTAATGTGCTTGTCGTCCCAGCCTTAGACTGGATGAAATTGTCATTTTGCTGCTATACAGAATATGATTTGTTGAGATCATTTAACATGTATTATGAGAGGAACGCTTAAAATCTAACTATTAAATCAGATGTTCTGTAACTGACTCCAATACATACTGAATATTCTGCTTTTTATGGGCCACTTCTTCAAATTTAATTGCCCACCAGTGGCTTTTGTTTATGTTTACAGTCAACTCAAATGCACTTAAAGGATAAGAATTTAACAGAGGAATGACCTTTTGCTTTCATGAGGTGTAGTTAACCCCTCTCTTGTAGTGTCTGGCTTTGGATTCTTTCTCATCTCATTACGTGATACTAAGACATAAATGGGAGGAATGCCATATAACTTTAATCGTTCTTTTCCTTTTCCTATTAAAGTCATGCCTGTAAGATTTCTGTATTTCTATACTTTTTTTCTACTTAGAAAAACTAGAATTTTTTGTGGGGTTTTTCAGGGTTTTTTTGGGTGACTTTTTTGTTTTGTTTTAGGCAGTAGGCAGCTCAAGACAGCAAGCACTATGAAGAGTGAAAAGGAGTCATTTTTCCTTTCAATTTTTTGTCACTATCTTGGTCTCAGGTTATCATTGCTATCATATGTAATTATAGATTTTATTAAACTATAGATTATTTATCATCCATGAAGTAAGCTAGGGAAGTTTCCAGTAACTAAAGTTTTATGGTGGGAGGCATTAAACCACATGACCCCAAAGAAAAGAAAAAAGAAAAGAACATTTAAAATTCAAGTTATCCCAGATCATGTGAATGTCTAAATACTTAAAGAATGTACTATATGTTGGCTAATTGAACATAATACAGTTTTTAAAAAAGGAATGTGTAGACTTAATCATAGTTCTCATTTAAGTACTACAAGAAATAATTAGGATATATTTTTCCCTTGAGTCCTCTGTCTTAGTGTTTTATATGCATACTTCTAGTGGTTCACAGATAAACCGTTTTTTTTTTTAATTTAGTAATTACGTGTTTGTTCTAACATATATTGGAAAAGGTATGAATAACACATGAAACCCATTGAATGCCAGCTTAGGACTAGGCAAAGAGAAAAAGTGAATTGATTTAAAGAAATTTCAAGATATTTTCATAGTTAACAGTGCTTTGTATATATGGCAGAATACATAAAAGTATTATACAAATGAATGAAATGAAGTAAACAATGTTCTGTCTCAATGTGAAATTCTCATATCTTTCCTTCTAGTCAAGAAATCACAAGATACTCGTATCCCTCTATTTCTACATGCTATCTATTGGTTGTCACTTGTTTAATTAATGTATATGTATGTGTGTATGTGGTAGTTTCATCTTTTGTTTCTAAAACCAACCAGCTTCTCTGGACTTTAGTCTCAGGACTAGATGACATCTGAGGTTCCTGCCAGGCAGGGTTATCAGTAGTCAGAAGGTGAAGTTCCTCGTGGTTGGGAATCACTTATGTGTAACTCCATCTAAGCAGTAGTTAGCATAGTGACAATCTCAAATCATCATTAATATGTTTGTTCTTATGAACTGAGTCACATGTTCTAATCACAAATTTAAGAATGTTTTTGCTGGGGATGCCTGGGTGGCTCAGTGGGTTAAGCGTCTGCCTTCGGCTCAGGTCATGATCCCAGGATGCTGGGATCAAGTCCCGCATTGGGCTCCCTGCTCAGCGGGAAGCAGCTTGATTCTTCCTGTGCCTGCTGCTCCCACTGCTTGTGTGCTCTCTTACTCTCTGTCTCCCCGACAAATAAATAAATAAACTCTTCAAAGAATAAAAAAGAATGTTTTCGCTTTCCCTTATCCCTGTGTTTGCCCCAAACTAACAACTTTTTCCCTTGACTAACAAGTTTAAGTATTGTATCAATAATTTAACACTGTTTAAAATTAAAGAACAGGCTGATGCTACTTAAAGTTCACACAGACGCCAGTCTTTTCATGCTAGGATTTCTTGAGCAATGACACCAAGGACAGTATTGGAAAGTCTTATTTTTTCCCTCTTTCGTACTATCTTACGATTAACTATGAGAGGAGGACATCAAAGCTGAACTGACTTCAAAGCCTGTAGCACTTACAGGTCCCAGCTGGTACCATACCCAGCCGCTTCTCCCAAGTAGCAGTTCATCTTAGAGCTGCCATGCGAGGTTCCACCCCCTTCTTCCCGCCTTCCCCTTTTTCAAACCTATCAAACTATAAACTGCTCCTTCAACCAATCTCAGAAACCAGTCTGGGGGTGGGAGTGGGGGAGGCGCATATTAGCTTAACTTCAAGATTTCCCCATTGCAAAATAGGCCATGTTTATTATTCATTCACTCACTCACTCATTCATTCAACTTTTCCCCAAATTGTGCCTTTTACCACAGGGTCCTGGGCACTGTTCACACTATGTTCTTCACTAGATGTGTTTCAAAAGTCTAATACCCACATGTAGGTAAGATTGTGTATACACCTTCCACTTTAATTAGGCATCACAAAATGAAAAGTTAAAAGAAGAGTCTGGTAGTTGGCCCTGAAAATCACTGAAGTTAAAAGAAATGAAATAAAATATTGGTTGTCCATCAGAATGCCTGAAGTATAATTTTTGGAAACACATGCTTTCTCTAGTGAGAGAAATAGAGTTTTACAGATATACAGTTTCCTGACTATTAATTAAAATTAATATTTTAATTAATTTTTAATATTAACTTTAATGTTTGAGCTTGTCCTATACTCATAACCAAGTAGTTACAAAAATATTACACAGGCCAGTTTCTTGAGAACTGTAGAACTAGCATAATCTGAAGATTGGGTTTGTTTGTTTGTTTGTTTTAAGATTTTATTTATTTATTTATTTATTTAGAGAGGTCATGCAGAGGGTGGGTCAGAGGGAGAGAGAGAATCTCTAGTAGACTTCCCACTTCTGAGCGCAGAGCCCATCACACAGCTGGATCTCGTGACCCTGAGATCATGACCTGAGCCGAGATCAAGAGTCAGACGCTCAGCTGACTCAGCCATCCAGGCACCCCATCAGTTTTTCTTTTAATAGTCACAGCTCTTGATATCTAGTAGGTAGTGTCCAGATCTTCAAGTTGTGGCACCAAGTAAGTTTTATGATTCAGCTGTTCTCAAACTCAAATCATAAATGGTGTTCTGAATACTTTATGACAAAGGCTTTGATTGTGGATTATGGACATTAAATAGGCTCAATATAATGATTATATTGTGTCAGACATGGAATGGGCTGCCTTATGAACTAGTGAGCTTTCTGTCTTTTGAAGCATTTGGGTAAAGGCTTGATAGCCACTTTTCGCAAATTTGATAGAAAGAATTCTTACCTTTGGTAGAAATTAGATGAAATAATCTTTGATGTCTATTGCAATCCTTACGTTCTGTGTTTTAAAATTAAAGCATGTGAGGAAATGAAATTGAAAAGTAAGTGATAGCAATAGCATGTGGCTACTGACTGCAGTCCAGTAATTAGATGGATTTTACAAAAAAAGATTCATAAATGGGGGGGGGTGCCTGGGTGGCTCAGTGGGTTAAGCCGCTGCCTTCGGCTCAGGTCATGATCTCAGGGTCCTGGGATCAAGCCCCGCATCAGGCTCTCTGCTCAGCAGGGAGCCTGCTTCCTCCTCTCTCTCTCTGCCTGCCTCTCTGCCTACTTGTGATCTCTGTCTGTCAAATAAATAAATAAAATCTTTAAAAAAAAAAGAAATATTCATAAATGGGTATCTTAAAAAGACTTGGAAGGGGAAAGGCACAATGGCCTAGGTAGATAAGACTAAACAACAAAATAATCACTTCTCTTCTAGTGTTGAAGGTTGGGGGAGAAAGAAATGTACTCTAAAATGTTCAGAAAAGTGAGCATAAGAAAAATGAGAAAGGGAACCCAAATGGATGTTTAGGGTGCTAAAAATAGAAGCCAAGGGTTTTATATCTGCATTACTTAAAGGAATAGAACAAAACAGGTAGAAAAATTAGAAGTTCAGATTTTACTGAATTTGAGATGGATAGTAGATGGACTTCTTGACAGGTTCCATTTGCCTTAGGAAGGATATTTAATAAGCACCTTCTGCAAGGTTATAACGTGGCCACAGCAACTTGCGACCAAGATAGCATTTACACACGTTAGAACAAGATCCTAGAGTCACACTAAGATATGGTGAAAAAAGTGCTTTGAAGGTTTAACAGTAGAACTAGAAGGAATATGTTGATTGAAAGTGGTAGAAGTCTTACCTGTAGGAAATGTATCAATTGATGGTTCCCCCCAGTTGTGCTTTGAAAAGTATAATAATTGGGGACTACAAAAAGCATAGCATGAGTATAGAATGATGAAAATCACAAACCAGTATGTGGCTTTGGGGCAGATGTTGAACTTCTCTAGATCTCTCATAGTTCTAACATTAGTTAGGAGATAATTTTCATGATCCTTTCTGGCTCTGAGATTCTCTTCTAGAGGCCTAATTCAGATCAAATTAAATACATACTTCGTGGCCTGAGAGTTCAAACACACTTAATGTTTCAGCTTACAACACCTGGTTTACTCTGCCTTGTAGATAATAGTCATGATAGAAAAGTCAGGGTAATTTTGTGAAGTTTCCAACATTTTGAGGTATATAAAAATTAAGGGGAAATCTCCTGTGTGGACAGATAAGATGTGAAGATACCAGCAACGCTGGAGAAATTAAGTAGTGCTGAGAAAAATGAAGGCAGACCCCTCCATTTGAGTTTAAAGAAATGATTAGATGTATAAAAAAAGGCCTCCAAGAGAGAATCGGCGATGTTGCCTCAAGAGCAGAGAACAGGCATCTATATCAGAAATGAATCTGGAGGTTTCATTTATTGGCTATAAAATGATAGGGAAATCTCATTAACACATAGATGTTTTCTAGTGAAAGTAGAAAGGTACTACCAAAGAGCCTTTAGAGAAATGAGAAGAAACTAGAAAGTATAAAATCTACAAAGATGAAAAATGTGGAAAAATAATTTGAATTGCCATTTAAACCTAAAATCAGTAACATGTTAAGGTGGTTTTACTCCCCAGAAGCAAAATGTTTACCTCTTACTTAATTTTTTGCTGTTGTTCAAACAATTAAGTGCTTTCCAAAAATGTTAATTCTGTCATTTCCTGGGAATAGATTATGTATATATTGGGGCCACACAACTAAATGGCCACTGTATTTGACTATTAGTTGTGGTTGCAGATTTTAAAGAGTCTACTTTAATACACAAATTATGATTTGTATGCCTTGGTATAATGTTTTTCCCCCAAGCTCTGGTATTCTGGGTTTCCTGAATATCCATATAAAAACATTACTATTCTGAGCCACGTTACATCCTCTATTTTGAAATAAGAATATGAATTACAATTGAGTCTTGAACAATAGGTGTTTGAACTTCATAGGTACACATATACATGTATTTTTTACATAAAAAGAGTATACTACTATAAATGTATTTCTTTCCCTTATGATTTTTTAGTAACTTTTTTCTTCTCTAGCTTATTATATTGTAAGAATACACTATGTAATACATTTAACATACAAAATATGTGTCGTTCACTGTTTCTGTTATCAGTAAGACTTCCGGTCAACAGTAGGCTATTTGTAAGTTTTGGGGAAGTCAAAAGTTACATGCAGATTTTCAACTGTGCAGGAGAATGGTACCCCTAACCCATATGTTGTTCAAGAGTCAACTATATATGGAAATGATCATTTATAACAACATTAGTATTATTTAACACTTAAGATCATTATATTGTTATTTTCTGGTTGGGAACTTTATGCCTATCCTCTTTCAAATGGTATATTTATCTTCAAATGAAGATTATTTTCTAAACAACACATTAATTTGCAAGTTAGAAATAAGTGTAATTGTCTGAATGTGTTTTCTGTAATAGTTTATACTTTCAGTACTGATCACTGACATGCTCTCCCCGGCTCAGTGCCATTAATTCATTCACTACTGCTTTTGGAATGAAAAGAAATTACCAAAGAATTTTTCATATGTGAATTTCTCTGTGGATTGTTGAGCCTTCTTATTTTTCTATGTGTTTGGCATTTTTTATGATTCCTAAAGCTAATTCTCTCCTTAACAACAACAACAACAACAACAACAACAAAAAACCACACTGTGGCAACAGTTCTGAATCCTTTGGCTGAAGTCCAAGTTCCTGGTTGTTTTGCCACACTTAGTTCCACATCACTGAGTTAAGAAGGCAGGAGAGGCACTGCTCTGTGCTGACCCGTTGGTCGTGACCACTCCTACTTCATTCTCAACATTTTCCTACTAATCTCCTTCTACTTCTGCAGTAGTAAAAGAAGACGTAAAAATCTAGAATCAATTAACCAATGCAGTCTCTAGGGATCCATTGGGATTTTTTTTCCTTAAAATGTTATAATTTAAAGCAGTTGCTCAATAGATAAGATCTCATCCTGTGTTTCACATGTGAAAAGAGACATTCAAAAAAAGTCTCCAAAACCTAAATTAAATACATATATCAAGCTATTACCATTAGATAGTATATATTTCTTTGGTCTACGGAATTTACTTTAGCCTTTATTAAAAAAAAAAAAACTGCCTCATGAATGGCTGATTGTACTGTGCACATTGAAGGAGAAATGCCAGAATCCTCTAAATAAATTGTTATTATGGAATAAGGTGGAACTTCGACTCTGAATTTATATAATTCATTCCATTGTAGTTTTTTTTCATTGAAGAATACATTTCTCTGCCATAAATTGCACTGAGTATGAACAGCAGAGTCATTTGAGGTTCATTGAAAATATAGGAGAACATCATGTTTCCTGTCCTTTTGTTAAACTTGGCATATTGATTTTTTTTTGCACAGCTTGCAGCACAGAAATGTGATATA
Source organism: Mustela nigripes (assembly GCF_022355385.1). Classification (NCBI taxonomy): domain Eukaryota; kingdom Metazoa; phylum Chordata; class Mammalia; order Carnivora; family Mustelidae; genus Mustela; species Mustela nigripes. Next base: position 116,453,174 of record NC_081568.1, on the reverse strand, counting down.
CAGCTATGGCAAGACAATCTAACCACATGTGAATTTGTTAAGTACTGCTGGATTAGCAGAAATTGTCTGACTGTGCAAATAGCAAGATTTGACTTCTCCGGGAACTCTTTATGACTTAATCAATTAAAATAACAAGTTTTTATTTTATTGCCCAGAATAAATCATTAGCAAAATTCATTTTATCCTCATCATTCATTTGTAGGATGTTTACATTCATTTTGTTTATGTGTTTCAAGCAAAGTAATAAATATGTAAGATTTGAACTGAAAGTTCATAGTCAAATGTAAAAAAGACAAAGATGTAACGTGTTACTTATTGTTTTAATAATGATTCACAAATTTTGTTAAGAATGAGATTCTAGATTTTTATTTACATTTGCCATTCCTCTCTTTTTAAATATCTCTTTAGTGTTCATGCTTTTGTTCTCTTTAGGCTCAAAGGCAGCAAGGATTTGGATTTGTCTAATTCGTCTTACTGCATTTAAATATAGAACCATGTGGAAAAGGAGTCTGTGAACTAGGGCTCATTGCTCTTCTCCTTATCTTATGAAACCCCCTCCTTAAGTTCGTCCATTATACAGCTCACCTTGCCTGACTTCAAAGAGTAGAGATGGAGGGAGGAGGAGCGATAACTCAGCAGAGTGGGTTAGCCATGGTTTCTCAGAAATGCCAGTGCTTTATCTATCAGGTTTATAAGGTTCTCTGAGTTCTCTTGGAAGCAGATAAACCATTGTGTGGTTTTCTGTAGAACAAAGCTGACAGTCTGTCTAAAGCTGGGAGACATCCTTAATATCATGTATAAGTGATCATGTTGTCACCTGCCTTTTAGGAAGACACTTTTTGTATAACATCTCAATCTCCCCAAATTTGGATTTCTTTTATCAACATTTTTTATCAGCCTTTTTTTTTTTCAAAATTTGCTGTACTTCTCTCATTACTTTTAAACAGGTAGATATCTTATGAGATTGCATGCCAAATTTATTAGAAACAAGTCTTTTTAAATTATCTGGTAAAAGCACAAAGCATGAGTTGTTCGCTTAATAAAAAGGGGGGGGGGGTCAGAGGAAAGAAGAAAGTGCCACTGGTTTGTGTTAGGTGACACTGTGCCCTGCTTGTCTAATTTGATTACACAGAGCCCCTGAAGCCTCAGGCAAAGCTGATTTTAGCTATAATCAGCTTCTTAACCTTTTGAGAACTAACGTAAACACTACCTAGCAGTGGTTAATTATGTTGCTCTGCTACATACTACAAAGTGCAAAGGTAAAAGTGTAGAACTACAGTAACACATGTTGTGACAAAATTTAACAAGATGACTTAAGGGGATTGCAACAGAATGCAGTTATGTATTTGTGATAAAGTTTAAATTAATAAAGAGACGTAAGGGTACTTTAAAAAAATGTTAAGCTCTAGTTTCTGCTGACGTTTTATCATAAGTGCTGAACATTCATGTACTGCCTTTTCCATTTTCCTGTCCTCACATTTGTACTTTTCTCTGAAATCCTCTTTTGATTATACATATATGTATTAGAAATATAAGTATATTCTTACAGTGTCATTCTTTCATTTTCAGAGTAAACAGAAGTGGTTGCAATATTCATATATGTAGAATAAAATCCTCTTGGTTCGTTTTTATAGATAGTAAAAATTCATTAGGGGAAGAATGGAATTTCTTTATAGTTAAACGGGATATTGTGGTTACATGGGCAAGAACTAAGTTTTTGATTTAAAGCAGGAGCTCTTGATGCAAGAATCTGATGTGTCATATGGGAAATTAATATGTAAGATGATTTTACTGTCTGTGCTTGGTGTAACTCTAGGGTAGTGATGTGACTAATGGGGTAGAGAACCATAAAGATTGACTAATGTACTTATCAAGGCTATCTCTTCAGTCTTATTTGCGGGGAAAACTGCTAGGAATATTCTCCTGAGCAAGGGTTGCAGGTGACCAGGAGAATATACGGAGCCATAAGCCATACCCCATATTCCAAACCTCTGTACCAGCAATTTCACTTGGAAATTTCATGCCTTGAATAAATTCTGAAGGGTAGAATCTTAATGCTCCCCAGGGACACACATTATAATCAGTTACTCTGTGTGGAATTAACTTAAAATGGAGTGGGAGGGGAACGTTTGGACTAAAGATGAACTATTTTCTTTTTAAATCCAAGGTCAGTTTCTCATAAATAATATGAATATGCTACATGCTTACAGTACACCGTATAGTTTATGTTGTGCTTATAGTAAGCTTAAAAACCGTATGTAAAGAAATAGACCTGAGGGGCACCTGGGTGGCTCAGTGGGTTAAGCCGCTGCCTTCGGCTCAGGTCATGATCTCAGGGTCCTGGGATCGAGTCCCGCATCGGGCTCTCTGCTCAGCAGGGAGCCTGCTTCCTTCTCTCTCTCTCTGCCTGCCTCTCAGTGTATTTGTGATTTCTCTCTGTCAAATAAATAAATAAAATCTTTTAAAAAAAAAGAAATAGACCTGAGATGTGAAGGCTGTGGCCTTTCACAGTTTTGGGTTTTGTGTGTGTGTGTGTGTGTGTGTGTGTGTGTGTGTGTGTTTAAGATTTTACGCATCTCTTTGGCAGAGAGAGAGATCACAAGTAGGCAGAGAGGCAGGGGTGGGGCGGGGGGGTGGGTGACAGGCTTCCCGCTGAGTAGAGAGCGAAGCAGGCTCAATCCCAGGACCCTGAGATCATGACCTCAGCCAAAGGCAGAGGCTTAACCCACTGAGCCACCCAGGCTCTGAGGCACTGAGTAGCATTTGCTGGGCAGCCCAGCCAGCTCCTTTGGGTAAACGGCCTCATGGTGAATAAAGGTGGCCTCATTCATAAGTAACTTAAATTCGTTAACCTAAGAGCCACCCAGAAGGAGTTCAGTAAGTTTTGCAGCCACATATGATACTGTGGGATAAGTGAAGCCAGAGACCAGATAACTGGATACTTTGGGCTTCTCAGTTTTAACTGATCCATTTTCTCTGGTTTGTAATCAGCTTATTGAAGGAAACTATTATATAAACATCCCCAGGGCCACCAGGGTGGCTCAGTCAGTTAAGCGTCTGACTTCATTCAGGTCATCCTCTCGGGGTCCTGGGATTGAGCCGCATATTGGGCTCCCTCAGCAAGGAGTCTGCCTCTCTTTTGCCCTCTGCCCCTATCCCTGCTTGTGCCCTCTCTCCTCTCTCTCTCTCTCTCAAATAAATTAATAAGTAAAATCCTAAAAAAAAAAATTGACGTCCCCATTGCTGCTACTATAGGTGTTTTTCAGATGATACACTTTTTATGATATGGCACATCCTACACAAGTATGATGCTTGTTGAGTCTTCTGGTGTGGATGAAGGAGACTGCTCAAGGCTGGAGGGTTCAGGCACAACTGCTGCAGCTGCTCCTGGTCCCCTTGGCTGCCCCGCAGACTGAAGCATCACTTCTCTGCATGCATATAACCCACTGAGGACCCACCATGGGCTGGGGGGTGGCTGATTTAGAGGCACAAACTCATTAAATCTTATGAGATCCTCTCTTAGGAGGACATATAGGAGAAATCCTTTCCAGAACTGTGTTTTTCCCCAAATAATTATTTCTCTTTATCTTAACGGTCAATGAAAATCTTATATAGTATGTTAGTCCAGTGGTTCCCAGACTTTGCTCCATAGAGCATTACTTAAGTAACCAGGGCCTCTCTCCTATTACAATACAATCACAGTGTCTAGGGTGGGAGCCACACATCAGCCTTTTTGAAAGATCCCCCAGGTAATTCCCAGTGGTTTCCCAAGTTTGGGAACCACTGACATACCCATTTATTCCCCTCCTAGCCTTCACCATTGGGAGGCGTAAGCCTAAATTTGCATCGCATCAGTAGCAACTCAGTAGGACTAAACACATCCATTCATTATTTTCTCACCCATTTTTGCTTTTGCCTTGACTTCTTCAAGGGCCTTCATATAATTTTATAGTGTATTTATTTTTTAAATATCATTAGTGAAGTACCATTAGCATACTATAAAATAACTTCATCGTAAATACACAATTGAATCATTTTTAGCGAATTTGTGATTGTGCAGTCATCACCACAATCCAATTTTAGAATATTTCCGTCACCCCAGAAAGTTTGTTTGGGTCTATTTGTTGCTTCCACCTACAGCCCCAGACAACTAGTGGTCTACTGTCTCCATATATTTGCCTTCAATATAAATATCGTATAAAAGGAATCAAACAATATGTGGTCTTTTGTAATGATATTGTGAGTAGAAGTCTTAATGTCATTTTCAAATTATTTATTGCTAGTATAAGAATTAAAACTGACTTTTACAAATTGATTTTGTGTTCTTTAACCTAGATAAAACTTATTAGTTCTAGAATTTTTCTTAGAACCCAACGCAGGGCTTGAACTCAGGACCCTGAGATCATGACCTGAGCTGAGATCAAGAGTTGGATGCTTAACTGACTGAGCCACCCAGGCACCCCTAGAATTTTCTAATACAGGAGGATATCATCCATGAATAAAGACAGTTTACATCTTTCCAAAATTCATGCCTTTAATTTCTTTTCTTGCTTTACTACACTCGCTGTAACCTCCTGTACTATATTGAATAGGAGTGGTAAGAAAAGCTGTAGGTTTTTTTGATTGTTTTAAGGACCGTTGTTGCTGCTGTTTTTTGTTTGTTCATTTGTTTTTGTTTCATTTTGTTTTGTTTGTAATAGAAACTTGTCTGAACTTAATCTGCAGAATCTGTCTCCCCTTCAGTATATACATGCTGATACCTGGATTTTTTTAATTTTTATTTTTGTTTTATATTAGACTTGCTTCTTAGAGATGGACCCTTTGCTGCATAGTTTAATGGTCATAGTTTTGTGCTCAGTCATCCCAAGCCAGTAAGGCTCTGTGGATAGTTGAGTGTGTGAGTTGCAAAGTGTATTCAAAGTTCATGCAGTTTTCAAGTCTTCCCCCAACTTTTATTTTCAACAAGGCTTTCCTGGGACTTCTGTGCCAGCACTCAGCTTTCCAGAAAGAAGGGATGTGCCAGGGATTAAATCTGGTCTCTCGATGGCTTTCTCACTTCTGGGATCTCCCTCTCAGATCTCTAGCTAGTCCACTGGTCTATTGTTAACCCCAAGTGAGATCACAACTTCAATTTGGCAGGGCCATAGGTTCTTGAGGTTAATTCCCCACCAAATTTTCTTTATTTGCTGATAATACCACTGCACCGGAGCTTTTCTCCTACTCCAAATCGAAGTCAGGCCCTGTAGCAGCAAAGCTGTGGGTTTTCATAGCCAGTCCCACCCTGGAAGCATTACTCTCCATTCCGAGCTGCCCGCCACAGATCATCACTGTTCTGACCTGTAGTTCAGCAGTTTTTCAGGAAGAAACACTTTGGTTGATTGAAATGCCTTTGGTTGATTTCTGGAGTGCTGAGATGGTTGTACTTGACAATTCTGTTGACTTTTATAGCTGTATTCGCGATTTGCCAGCCTCTTCACCTGCCATCACTGGAAATCCCGCCTGGGTTCTTTTTTGTAAACCAAAACCCTTTTTGGATCCAGGTGAAATAGTCAATACATAATTGCAGAATAAGGTAAAATATAAAAGTAAAGCAAGGATAAAGGAAATATAAAAATAGGAATCTAAATTCCTGTGGAGCAACAATAATTTTTAACTCCTCTGACAGATTTTCCAGTGTGCCTAGGAATGGAAGTTGTCTTGATCTTTCAGTAGAGTTCTACTCTGTCAGAAGGTACAAAATCCAAGTCACCCTTGTCATTGAGGTGCAAAATAAATGGGTGAAAAATAAAAGAGGTATGTATCAGACCAAAAAAATAAATAAAAAATTATATATATATATATATATATATATATATATATATATCAAGTTGGATCAGTGTGACCCTGATCCTTTTTGTTTCATTTTATTTTGTTTTCTCCTAAAGGTCAGATCCCAACACTTGTACAACTTTAGACTGTAGGAATGCTTTGGAAAATGTGCAGTGATAAAACTGCCAGATTGAAGGTTTCTTAAGTGCTACTGTCCAAAATCACTAGGCATGCTTGAAACTAGTAATTCTTGTCAGAATATACACTCTCAGTGTGTGACTTTTATCTGCAGGTGGCAGAGCATATGTTTTAGCACCAAAAAGTGTAAGGTGGCAGAGAGAGGATATTTAATGTGTTGTAACCTATTTTTATTTTTAATTTTTTTTCTTACAGCTGATTAGTTCCGGTCAAAAGCAGGCTAACTAAATAGTTTCAGATCTTCAGGGCTATGTTTTACATTAGGGGAAAAATGTTTCTAAATATAATTGTGTCATTTGTTTTTATTTAACACGTGAATCAAGGTTATTGGACCAGCATTTCCCATAAAAGAAAAATACAGTGGCATTTTAGGTAACTGAAGTCCAGAGACTGAGCTCTTCTCTTCAAATGAATTTTCTGATTAAATTATAATTAACTCCTTAAAAACGGTCACCTTCGTTTTTATCCTTATTATAACAATTCATTTTCCTGCTATAGAGAATAGTTACTTAGGTAGAGCTAGCAATTATAGATAGCAAGCAAATATCAGTTAGCTTTTCCTGACTGATGAAGTTCTTATTACATAATTCAAAGTTATTTTTCTATGCATTAATCATAATTAAGACCTTAGCTAAGGGCAAGAGTTACAAGTTCAAACCCCGGCTTATTGGTGGAATGAAGGAGGGCAAGCATAGCATTGTCATATTTTCCAATTTTCTCAAAAAAGCCAGACGTCCGTATATTTATTTGAAATCTCTCAAGTTTTAAGCGTTACAACTAAGTTAAATTTTAAAACTATGATATGGGTTGAATAACATAACTACCATCCAAATCACGCCCCCATGGGCAGCCGGTTTGCGACCTCCATTTAGGAAGAATAGTCATAGCCCATTCTGACCACAGCCTCAGCCTGATTTCCTGTCATGTATCCCATGCTCACAAAAGAATGTGTATATAATGTGCTCCCCAAATGGTTATCTTCATTATTTTATTGTAGAATTCTGAGGTAGTATGTTTTAGTTGAAAATGTACTGAACTAGGCATCCAAAAACCTTGACCTGTAGTTAATAATATTCCTTAAGCCCTTCCTATGCTGGCCAGGCCCTGGTCTAAGCACTTTAGATGTGATCACTCATTTGATTCTATTTCTGGTTTTGCCTTTTTAAAGTTTATAATGTTAGGTCAATCATTTAACTTCTGTAGATCTCTTTCCTTCAAAACTTGTGAGATTGGAGATACATGACTAAACTTGACAATCTGTAAGAACTCTTTCAACATGAAAATTCTTTCATTTGGAGAATATGAGGTTATTTCAATGACACAAAAATAAATTGTCAAGCAGACTATAATGTTAATTTGTATGAGTTTATGGTACGTTACCACATATAACTCAATAAAGTGCATGTGTATAATCTTCAGTTCACTTCCATTCCTGCAACAAGTATCACACTGTGGAAATTTCAGTTAATTTGAGAAAGAATTATAGTGCCCACTGACCATGGGATTAAAAAGGCCTGAACCCCTATGCTAAAGGAGCTTAGGATCTCAGTGAGGCAGTACGTCATGCAACTAAAATTTAAATTAGAGCAGAAAGTAAGTACCCAGACAAGGGTGACACACAGAAGGGCTCTAAGTATTCCAGGGCTAGAAGAATGGATGTATGAATATGTGTGGCATGTCTGTTGGAGATGAGGCTTGAAAAGGGGGGATGATTTGAATTAGAAGATGTGGAGGATCATTTAAAGGAGAAAAATATCTCAAAGTTAAAAATTGGAATGTTACCACACCAAAGAAGTGGAAGGCCCATTGCCCTTATAATGCTTACAGAATAGTGAGAAATTTTACATAAAAGCCAGGTAATTGTTATAATGCTTTTTCTAACTTTTACTCTTAGGAAGGTTGATGACTGTAAGGAAGAATGTATCCCAATACAACTCTTGCAACTTTGACAGAAAGCACAAATACTTGAAGTGCAGTTGTTAAATAAAGTATTTTGTTTGCAGCTAACTCTCAAATGGTTCAGGAAAATAATATATATAAAAGCAATGTAGCACATGCAGCAAATGTGGTAATTATTGAATCTGATGGAAGAATGTATGGATGGTTATTGTACTATCACAACTCTTCTAGGTTTAATTTTTTTTTTCCAATAAAAGTTGGGGAAGGAATAAGAGAGTGGAGAAAAGATTGAAGAAAAAGTTCTCCAAATAAGGATTAAAGAATAAATCTAGAGGCGCCTGGGTGGCTTAGTTGGTTAAGAGTCTGACTCTTGATTTCGTCTTAGGTAATGATCTCAGGGTCCCCACGTCCAGCTCCTCACTCATCAGGGAGTCTACTTAAGAATTCTCCCTCTCCCTCTGTCCCCCTCCTGATTGCATGCCTTCTTTCTCTCTCAAATAAATAAATCTAAAAAAAAAAAAAAAAAAAAGAATAAATCTAGCAAACACTTAGAATTGAACCATCATGGAAATAAAGAATCTTTTTGGTATAGCTAGATTGCTAAACAAAAATAATTGTACCCTTAAATGCTTATGTTAAAAAAGAATGAATGCTAAAAATTAATGCATTTTTAATTAAGAAGTTAAATATACTATAAAATACATTTAAAAATCAAGTTTGATATAGCAGTTACAGTTTAGACATATAATTAAATACTTTATGGATATTTGGTAAACTTACTTCACTTCACATTTCTCAAATCTGAACAAGTAGATCTTGCATTGTGTCTGTAGGCAGAAAAAAATACTTTTGCACATCAAGAAGAGTAAATTTTGGGGCACCTGACTGGCTCAGGTGGAAGAGCACACAACTCTTGATCTTGGGGTTATGAGTTAAGCCCCATATTAAGTGGAGATATTACTTAAATAAATAAACCTTTTTTTAAAAAGAAGGGCAAGTATAAAGCAGTAAACACTTTATTTATTGAAAATTAAATCTCTACATTTTGGTAAGATTTTGTTCACTTATCTAAAACAAAGCAGAGCCGCTTAGCTTCCATTGAATTTTGAGCAAAGTAAGTTTAGTCCCCATTTGTCCTTGTCTTGTTTTGCCAGAATTATAAATATATCTATAATAATATTCTTAACTAACCAGATGATTGAATAATTTCCCACTTCAGTGAGACACAACCTAATCAAACAGACAGAAATTTCATGAGTTTAAAAAAAGCACCTATAGTAATATCCAACTTCTAGTTTCAGAAGGAATTTGTTTCACTAATGTCTTTGTTCACCAGAATTGAAGTAAGTAAAATAAAAAAGAATTCTATCCACATTTTTAAATTGAAGTAAAATTCACATAACGTAAAATTCACCACAGTAACCATTTTAAAGTCTACAATTCAGTGACCCTACAGTACATTCACAATTTTGTGTAACCATCACTACTATCCCATTCCAGAAAATATTCATCACTCCAAAAAGAAACACCATGTCCATTAGACAGGCACTGTCACTTTTACCTTCCCCCCAGCTCCTGGCAACCACTCATCTGCTTTTGTCTGTATAGATTTGCTATTCTGGACATTTCATATAAGTACAGTCATACAATGTGTATCTGCTTCTGTCTGGCTTCGTGCATTTAGCATAATGTTTTCAAGGTTGACCCATGCTATGGCCATGTATCAGTTCACCATTCCTTTTGATTGCCTGATAATATTCTCTTGTCTAAATATACCACATTTTGCTTATCCATTCCTCGATTAGTGGACATCTGAATTGTTTCTACTTTTTAGAAATTATGAATAATGCTGCTATGAATATTCATGTACGAATTTTTGTTTGAACACCTCTTTTCCGTTCTCTCGGTTATATATCTAGGAGAATTGCTGGGTCATTTAGTAATTTTATATTTAACTTTTTGAAAAATCACCAAACTGGTTTTTTTCTGGCCACGTTTTTAATGTAGACCTATAAGGCCAGTTGGTGGGGAAGAGAACCTTATAAAGTGAGAACTTCCAAAGTCTCCTCAGAATTTAGCAGTAATGTCAATTACAGAGCAATCTGAGTAGAGCTCTCTATTTTGACGTTGGTAAGCATTCCTCTGCCACCTGAATTGAGTTTTCACTGGAGGGCTTTTAGTCTATGCTCTCGGAGTGCTAGTTGAGTAATTGAAGAAATTGAAGAATGGTTGGAGATGTGTAACTAGAGTCGGAGCTTTTGCAGTGTTTTTTCCCTAATCTTTGTCTTCAGTTAAAGAGAACAAATGCTTTACCTTTCAGTTTAGAAGTATAATAATCTGGAAGTTTCAGACCTTCATCTGATATGCTTTAAAGTAGTTTTAAATTAGGGTAGTCTTCTTAGTGCTCAATAACTGTTTTAAATTTTCTAGCATGTCCCTGAAGAAAAAAATCAACAAATCTCCACGAGAATCCATGCCAGAATATTTCTCAACTTCTAGCCCTTTGTATTTAGAAGGTTTGCATTACTAACATTTCTGAGAAGTTTAAGAATTTCTTGAGAAACTACAATATTGGACTTTTTAAAAAACTCAGTGTTTTACATATATGCTTTGAGGTGCTGGCCTATGGTTAGCTTCCCCCTTGGAGCTGAAATATTTTATACTTGGAATTAAGCCAAATCTCTGACTTGCATGCTTTCAACTTATGTTGCCTGCATCCAAGTCCTGGCATTTGAATGGTCTTTTTCCTTCTTCTGACTACTTTCTAACTTGAAGAAAAATAACACTTTCCTTTTAAGACTTGACTCTCTCCCCTCTTCACCCATAAGCAGATGTCTTCATACTATATGTACCTGCAATGCTATGAGGAGAGAGAATATCTTATTTTCCAACTCAGGAGGATTACCCTTAAATACCCTCTAGCCTGGGAATCTCCAGAAGAACTGCGGGGAATTCCAGAAACCTTTTGAAATTCTGTGCTGAATAGGAGTTCTCTAGTGGGGAATCATAGCTTGTATCATATTCTCAAACTGGTATATGATCCCCAAAAAGTGAATATCTGGTAGTTCTAACAATGCCTGGAAACAAAAGGGACACACTTGGATGGTGTGTGATCAAGCCATGAATATTTTTCAGACTTTCAACTGCAGAGTCAAAGCAATACCAGTGCGAACTGGCAAGAATCAGTGGTGCGAGGTTTGTAAGGTCACACTGCAAGTCACATTGCTTACTTGAGCAGAAATAATCCCTTTTGCATACTGGCTTTCCCCATCATCTTATACTTACAGAACTTGTCATTTTTAGAAGTAGGAACAGACCTTTAAGAAAACTTACCATTCCATTTAATATTTTGCCAATCCTCAATTATATGCATGTCTCTTAGCAGGTGTCCTGCACCTTCCTTAAAGCTATTTTGGGGCCCTCACTACAACAAGATGCTACTGAAAGTGGCGGAAGAGCTTAGTTCATTGCTTCTGGACCTTGGATAGTCGTAGGAGATCTCATCCAAAGCCCACCAGCTTTATAACCTCTGAGCTACTGATAGACCGTGGGGGCTTCAGTGGATGATCCAGTGGAGCTGCTGACAGGAAGCTGTTCTCAAGGGTCTATCAAGAGTAGATGCTTATGATGCTGAAACTGGTTTCTGGGAATGAGTCAAAGTGGCTGGGACTGTTAGGGCACTGAAAGTACCAGACTCCTTGCAGAGACAGAAGAGCCAGAGGTAAGGACAGACAGAAGAGTGTAATGCTATTATCCCTGCTCACACTGGAACGTCACCTCCTACCCTGAGGCCTCCAGTACTTGTACAGAGTATCTTCGCCCGCTGCCAAAGTATTTCTTTTGACTATTTGATCATATTGTTCGGTTGTCTGAAATACTTTTACCTTCCATCTGCCCTTTACTGATCTCCAAAAACCACCTGTGGTCCCACATAAATATCGAAACATCTTTCTTCAGTTTTAGTTTCTGCACTGTGGTCCTTATAAACAGATTCCAATTCTTTAAGCCAAGTTACCAAAGAGAGCGTCTTCCGGGGGGAAAAAAAATAGTAAGAAGCACAAAGGATTGTTAGCTAATTATTTTAACTGATGTGTGAGGGAAGAAGACAGCTGACATTGTTTGCACACCTGCTGTGTCCCGTTCACTTTCTGTGTATGGTCTCATCTACCCCTCATGATACATCTTTGTAGTGACTGTTAGATATTTTTTACAGATGAAAAAACCAAAGTTCACATAGTTTGTAAGTGAGAAAGGTGGAATTCTGTTCCAGATCTGATAGGTCTGAGCTGCACTGCTTCCCCTCCATCCACCAGAGACAAACAGCAGCAGAGGCATTTCCTGAAGGTTTGTGGTGGCAGTAGCTTCATGGGAGAGGGCCGGGGGATTTGTTTTCAAGCTGCACTGTGTGTTTACAAGTATATTGTCAGGGCACCTAGGTGGCTTGGCCAGCTAAGCATCTGACTTCGGCTCAGGTTGCTATCTCAGGGTCTTGGGACCGAGCCACACGTTGGGCTCCCTGCTCAGTGGGAGTCTTTTCCTCTCTTCCTCTGCTACTGCCCCTGCTTTTGCATGTGCTTGCATTCTCTCTCTCAAATAAATAAATAAAATCAATCTTTAAGAATATATATATATATATATATATAAGAGAGAGAGAGAGAGAGCACGAAAGTGTGTAGGGTAATTTGGGGGGTAACTAATCTAATTTATAAGGACACTAAAGTCCCCGGACATTTGCAAGTTTGTCCTTGGTGCTTCCCCCAAAGGACTATATGGGACTGATTAGAATGGAAATGAAATAAACAGCTAATAAATAGGTCATTTTTAATTTCTAGTCTTTGCTTAAATTATTTTTGTTTTTCTTTATTGCAGTGAAATGTCACAAATAAAAATCCAGAGATTTTATTACAATTTTAATATGGTTGAAGGTAGAGCAAACATGGTGAAAAAATCCAAGAGGAATATTAATAATTAAATAATGAAAAGGTTAAATTAACTTGAAAATGTCCTTGAACTTAGACAAAAATATGTACTACAGATACGGGTCTGGATCCCCTTTGATACTTACTTCTGGGAATCCCAAGTAGTAAAAGGAGCATATTAAGAAGGAAACCTTAGAATAGCACTGGATTGAAAGTTAATAGAATCTAAGTCTTAACCCCACTCCGCCCCTACCCAACCCAACCCCATTCCACTAGCAGTTCTGGCTCATTCCTCCCCTCATTCAAAAAATATGTTTGATTCCTATATGTCAAACACTATTCTAGATGCTAGAGATTTGGCAGGAAAAAGGATAAACAATATTCCTGTTGCATCAAGCTTAAATTTTAGAAGAGAAAATAGACAAGAGGCAGGCAAATTATATAGATAAATGTATATAACTCTCGTTATATATCCTGCTATATTCTGTAGAATGTTATACATAATGTTTATATTTATAGAAAATTTTTATAAAACAGGGCACCTGAGTGGTACAGTTGGTTAAGATTGGGATTCTTGGTTTTGGCTCCGGTTGTGATCTTGGGGTCATGACATTGAGCCCTAAGGGGCTCTCCACTTAGTGGGGAGTCTGCTTGAGACTTTCTCTCCCTCTCCTGCCCCTCCCCCAGTGCACTTACCCACTCTCACCTGCTCTCTCAAATAAATCTTTTTTTTTACAAAAGTGCTACAATACAGGGCACCTGGGTGGCTCAGTGGGTTAAGCCTCTGCCTTCGACTCGGGTCATGGTCTCAGGGTCCTCAGATCAAGCCCCATATAGGGCTCTCTGAATAGCAGGGAGCCTGCTTCCCCCTCCCTCTCTCTCTGCCTGCCTCTCTGCCTACTTGTGATCTCTCTCTCTCTCTCTGTGTCAAATAAATAAATAAAATCTTAAGAAAAAAAGTGCTACAATAGTATAAAATATTTTATAGACAGTGGTGTTAAGATAAAAATTAAGTAGGCTAAAGGGTGAGACAGTGCAGGTAGTGTAGTAATACAGAGCTGTACTTTTTTTTTAAGACAAGCAGACTGTGCACTGAATGCAGAGCTGCACTGGGGTCTCCACACTGGGCTTGACATGGGCCTCGGTCTCACCACTCTCAGATCCTGACCTGAGCCAAAACCAAGAGCTGGTCACTTAGCTGGCTGTGCCACCCAGGTGCCCCAAGTGTACTATACGTGGGGTGGTCAGGAAAGCCCTCTGAGAAGCTCTTTGCCACTGAAGGGGACTCAGTCTCTTTATACCTAAAATGAGAGCATTGCTAGGTTATCACTAAATGACTGCAAAATTCTGTGCTTTCTGTAAGGGACACATCTTTGGGTCAAATAATCTTTTATATGTATAAATTATGGTCTTTGTTGTCCATTGATCTCAAAGTATAATAAGAATGTTCATTGATTCCCAAGGTTAATTCCGTGTTACATTCGGGGAATTTACACGGAGAGTTAAATGCCTTCCCAAAGGTTGCATAGTAGTAAAAGAAGGATTAGAGCTCTCAATTCCTGCCATTCTCAGTGTGAGAATTCCATCGCACGATACAATATAATAAGAAGTGGAATTGAAATGTCAAAGCAGTTCAAAGTACATTAAAGATGTGTAAGCTATGATGGACTAAAATATTTACAAATAAGGAATTGGATAAGTATATCCCACTGCACTCATTTATGGGAGGCAAGTAAGCCATGTGATATGCTTTGAACCAGTAAAATAGCAAATCCCCCCCCAAGAAAATCTATAATTTTAATCAAAAGTTTGTTTCGGTCATTGAGATTCTGTTATTGCTGCTTACAAACATTAAAGTCAATCAAAACATCAGTAGCTTTGCAAGATCAATATTTTTAATATGTTTGCATTGCAGTACTGCAGATTTTTGGCTAATGGATCGCACCCATATTGATTTCCATGGGAAATGTTAGTCTGATACTGAAATAATTAAAAAAAAACACAGGGATTATTGGTTTGGAATTTTGAAGGAGATAGAAGTATAAAAATTGGTTATTGACTAAATTGCTTGGGGTGAGTGAACCTTGGGCACTTGCAATAAACTTGTAGCACTCAGTCATTACTGAATACTACCTTAGTCCCTTAAACTGAAAATCGATCAATAACTTATTATAACAATGCAAATTGTGGTGAAATAACAGACTAGCATGTAAGAATCACATTTTATCAAAAAGATATGCATAAGCATTTGTATGGGCGTATTGAAAACATCTACTAAAACTTAGTGACTAATTATAACTAAGATTTCTGCTGAAGATCGTTTGAGTAGCATTTTTAAAGAGACAAACTGCTACAAAATAACAGTAAAAAGAAGCATACAATTATCATGGAATGAACAATAATGAAAGTGGGAACACTACAACATGTCAACTGACAGTTACTGTTATTTTGATTCAGAGCAAAATTACAATTGTTAGTCTGTTCTCAAAGCATTGGAATGATGTATGCAAGCATTAGAGTAGATACAAACTCATTCCCCACAATATGAATCTAACGCACATTACATATCTCTTGCTTTTTAGCCTTTAGTTAGGAAAAGTCATATTTTCATCCAGAAAGTTTATTCTGTTCTTTCATTTGGTTATCATTATAAATTTATGAATCCTTTGCCTCTCAAAGGCAATCTCTGTTTTAAAGAGAACATTTTTTAATGTTTCAATATAGGTTCAGACTGGTATAATAGTACTTACAAGTAGCATTTATGTATTTTGTTGCATATTTTTATTTACTTAATTTTTTAAATTGTGTTATTTCTATATTATAGAAACATTTATGTGCTTTGAGATTAAAAGATAAAACTGAAAATTAGCTATCACCACTGTTAATTTTTGTTGTGTTCTCTATGCGCATAGTCAATTTTTTTTAATAATAAGTTGAGCTCTCTTTACAAAGAAGAGAGTGATCATGATTCCTCTCACTGCATGAGTTGCTAAAATCATATAGTACATGGTCAGTCCTTTTCACTTTGGTGTTAATCTTTGCTCACTATTTTTGCCCAATGTCTTCCATCCTCTTCTGACTTCTACTTATCTTTTATCATTGTAACTAGCATTACCCCCAAATTCTGTTGATAAAATCTTTTTTTTCCTTTTCAGTTTGAAATTTCTATCTGAGTGAGACACATCTGTATCTCCCCCATCATTTAACTGTTAGGATATTGTGTTTTGATGGATCCAGCCTTCAGAATGATTTATGAGACATGAAGTTTCACTGTTTCTAATGTTATGTACATCATACCTGAAAATAATCAGGTTATGCAGTAAAGATATTTACATGTAAACTGTATAAATATTCATTCAGTTTGCACTAAATCATTGAATGGCTTTCTGCCATAGATATTATTAGAAAAATTATCCTTTACGTGGCCATTAAAATGATGGGATTCTAATTCCCTAGCCTGCCATTTCCACATTTTTCCTATACAATTGCTCTTCCTATTGTTTATGTCTTTCTAAGAATTCCAGTTGGAATATTTATCACTTATCATTGTCACAAAATGTAATTTCTTCAACAGATAGGATTTGTGCAGTCCCAAGTTACACTTTACAGTTGTCTAACTAGTCAGGGAGCTGGGCATGATGAAAATGGGGAATCATCAGCTCTTAGGAATCAAGCCAAGCAAATACATAGTTCTGTAAGTTTCTATAGCCCACTTTCACACCCACATGTACATCTGCTCAGAGCCCTTCTAGATTTTTCTTCTAGGTCATTAGGCGCAACTTCTACTCAGAATGGGTACCATCTAACAACTATCTGGAAGAAGTCACGTAATTTGTGATTTGGTCCAAAACATCTGACTCCTCACTGTGAAGATATTTAAATTTTATTTTCATGGATCCTCGTCATTTGACAACATCCATTGCATCCAATGGAGAGCACTCAAATTAAAAGAGGTTATTCTCCATTTATTAAGAATGTCAGAAGACAGAAGGAAAAAGTATTCCAAGAGCTGCTTCTAGTACAAACTTTTTATATGAATGGGCTGGCGAATCCCAATGTCAGAAGTTCATACCACAGTATGAACAAGATGACTTGACTTTAATTTGTAGACAAAACAGACTTATTTCATTCTAGATCATGCTGATAAAAACTCATTCTGTAGTCACACTATTTAGATAGTCCATACCAAGCATTACTTATAAGCAGCTGGAAAATACCCAGAGGTATTTATTCATTAATAAATTCTTTTACAGGCATGCTGCTCATAGAGTGTGCAAGATAGTGGTTATGAGCATAGACTCTGGAGCCATACCATCTGAGTTGATGTCCTTTCTCTGCCACTTTCTGTCTCAGTGACCTTGGACAAGTTGCTTAGCCCCTCTAGATTTTCATCCCTTCATAGGGTGTTGTGAGGATTAAATACATGTGAAGCATTTATTACTTGACTCTGTTCTTATATCTATGCTGTTGGAAGCAGAAATGAAAGATGTTCAATCTCCAGTAGCTTTCTCTCTAAAGTCCCATTCCTATAGTCTGGGAGAGGGTCTTCTATCCTCTGTCCCCGTGGCTCCCTGTACCACCCTTAGAAGTGTATATTACTTGTATAGTATCTATTTACTTGTCCCGCCCACCACCATTAAAGTGTAAAGCTTCAAGAGGACAAAAACTGTATCTGTCTTTTCATCATTATCACTTCAATGCCTAGCATATGGTTTGTACTCTATAAATAATTATTAGGTCACTGTTAAATGGAATGTAATACAAGAAGTATCACAAATGTTAGAATATTCATCCCTAGTTTTGCTTTAACTATGCTACCATCCTGGTTTCTACAGAGACTGACATACAATGAGTGATTGATTTCAACTTCTTTGCACTGGCCTCTGCCTAGAATGTTTTACCATTAGATATGCACAGAGCCCACCCCATCATCTCCCTTAGGTCTTTATTTAGATGTCACTTCAGTTCCTTTCCTGATTACATCATCTAAAAATTGCATTATCTCTCCTTTCTCTGTTCTGTTATATATCAGGTAGGATTTATGTTAGGCCAGCCCCTCATGGATTGAGTGATTTGTTATGTTTATGTTTTGTTATTGGCCTCCCCTACATCTTACTGGAATGTAAGCTTTGTTGGTTTTGTTCACATGTATCTCCAAGCATCTAGAACAGTGCCTGGCACAAAGTAGGCAGGCACTTTTAAAATACCTGTTTAAAAAATAATAATAATAAGTAAATAAAATAAAAATAAAATACCTGCTTAATTAATAACTACAGTGCATTCATGCTACCAGTTTAGAAATAAGTGGAAGCAAAATTACTGTTCAAGGATAATCAACAAAGAATTAGAAACAAGCTGGGGTGCCTGGGTGGCTCAGTGGGTTAAGCCTCTGCCTTTGACTCAGGTCCTGATCCCAGAGTCCTGGGATCAAGCCCCACATTGGGCTCTCTGCTCAGCAGGGAGCCTGCTTCCCCACCCTCTCTCTCTGCCTGTCTCTCTGTCTACTTGTGATCTCTGTCTGTCAAATAAATAATAAAAATTTTTTTAAATCTTTAAAAAAAAAGAATTAGAAACAAGAAACCTTGAGTTCCAACTTGAGCTCACTCATTTGTGCTTTTGACTGTGCTAAATATATATACTTCACCTCCCTGAGTCCTTAAATCCATCCTCCAAATTCTAAAAATCATCCTTACCAAAATATTCCCCCCAGCAGCGACCCTGGGGAATGTATTGCAACTTATTTCATAAAATAATATACATCTGAGGTTATATCTTTAAAGTAATAGGGGATTCCAGTATTGGAGGCATTGTTTTAAATGATTAAGCCTTAAAGCAAACTGGTTCTTTAAGAATGTGAATATGAACTTTCCATAGAACATGAATGAGAATCTGTGAGATTTTAATTAAGAGTAATTAAAATACCTATATTAAAATATGTTTCATTCTACCAGCTTAGTAGGGGTTTTATTTTAATAAAAAGTTTATTTTTTACATGTTACAGCATAAAATGCTACCTTGCACCAGTATCAGCAGGGAAAATGTGGCATGCTGAAGTAATACAAAACAATGTGATTTATAAATTAATTCCCTGCATTATTTTTTTAAGCATTTTTTTCATTAAGATTAAACTTTCATTTGGGTGTTTAATTGAATTCATTCTGAAGACATCCCAAAAGCAAAAAACTTGAACAAAAAAAATATATAGAAAGTAGAAAGGAGTTCTATGTTAGGCACGTATTAAGGAATAGAGACTCTGTGACATGCACAAGGTGAGATTTTCATTCGGCTAGCTGTTTATAGGATTATTTACCTACATAAATGATATGTTAGGGGTGCCTGGGTGACTCAGTGGGTTAAAGCCTCTGCCTTCTGCTCAGGTCATGACCCCAGGGTCCTGGGATCAAGCCCCTCATGGGGCTCTCTGCTCAGCAGGGAGTCTGCTTCCCTTCCTCTTTCTCTGTCTGTCTCTCTGCCTACTTGTGATCTCTGTCTGTCAAATAAATAAATAAAATCTTTAAAAAATATTAATAATAAATGATATGTTATAAAATGACTTAAATAAGCTTACAGTAATAAGAAGGAAAGTCTTGGGGCACCTCGGTGGCACCATCAGTTGAGCAACCGAGTCTTCGTTTGGGTTCAGGTCGTGATCTCAGGGTTGTGGCACTGAGCTACACATTGGGCTCCTCGCTCAGTACAAAGTCTGTTGCGATTCTCTCTCCCTCTCCCTCTGCCCCTCCTGCTCATGCGTGTGCTCTCTCTGTCTTTAAAATAAATAACTAAATCTAAAAAGAAATCAGAAGTAAAGTTTTAAAAAATTTTAAGAAGGCAAGTGATTGGTTGCTTGGATAAGCAAGAAGGCCAGGCATTGTATACCAAAACAAGGTAATTCCCAAGTCTTTGTAAAGGGGAAAGATCTGCAGAAAATATTAAAACCCAAAGGAAGAGCAAACAAATGAGAGAATCAGTAGTTATTAGGATAAATGAAATGAAGCTTTCTCATAGACTAAGATTTGAAAAGACGGTTTACATAAGTGAGTAAGAACTAAATAAATATGAAAAAAGAGAGATGGGTGATGCTTTTACTCAACATGACAGGAGTATCTAACCAAACTTCAAAATCTTTTTTTTTTTTTAAACATGGGGATTGAACTCACAACACCAACATCAAGACTGAATTGAGATTAAGAGTCAGATGCTTAACCAACTGAGCCACCCAGGTGCCCCACTTTTTTTAAGGTATTATTTATTTATTTGTCATAGAGAGCAAGAAAGAGAACACAAGCAGGAGGAGAGTGGCAAGCAGAGGGAAACGTTAGGTTCCTGGCTGAGCAAGGAGCCCAGTGGACTCCATCCCAGGACCCTGGGATCATGACCTGAGCCAAAGGCTGATGCTTAACCAACTGAGCCACCCAGGCATCCCCCAAACTTGTCTTTTTTTTTTTTTTTTAAGATTTTATTTATTTATTTGACAGGGATCACAAGTAGGCAGAGAGGCAATCAGAGAGAGAAGAGGAAGCAGGCTCCCTGCAGAACAGAGAGCCCAATGCAGGGCTTGATCCCAGGACCTTGGGATCATGACTTGAGACGAAGGCAGAGGCCTTAACCCACTGAGCCACACAGGCGACCCCCAGACTTGTCTTTTTAAATGAGAGTGATATGAAGAGAGAAGAGCCATGAGCATGGCAGGCATTATGGTATTTTTATTCAGGTTTTCCCCACCAAAAACAAAAACAAAAAATAACAAAACAAAAAAAAAACCCTCTCCCTTTTCTTATCATTGCATTCCCTATATCAGTCTCTCTATACCAGTGGTAAGATAGAAATATTACCTAGAATGAGTAACATATTGAAATAATGACATCCCCATCCATGCAACAATATTTACTGATCATTTACTGCATATGCAGTATATATTCTGCTGGTAGAAGCATAAAGGACAGTAGAAAGGAGATAAAAATCAATAAATTTAATAATTTAAGGAGAAAGGAATAAGGATCACAAGGGAAATATTGGTAGAAAGTAATAGAGAAATTTGGAAGAGGGTGTGATTCTTTTTTATTTAAGATTTTATTTTATTTATTTAAGAGAGAGAAATGAGAGAGAGAAAGAGAGAATGAGAGCAGAGGAGTCAGTGGGAGAAACAGACCCCCTGGTGAGCAGGGAGCCTGATGTGGGACTTGATCCTGGGACTCCAGGATCATGACCTGAGCTGAACAGTTGCCCAACCAACTGAACCACCCAGGCACCCCAGAGGGTGTGATTCTAATTACAAGTTCCAACAGGACATTCAGGGATTGAAGACAAGAAATCCATTAAGCTGAACTTTGAGAGATGGGTAGTTCATAAAGATTTCTAGAAGGAAGAAGAATTTTTCAACTAGGATTGTCAGCATGAGCAAGAAGTAGAAGTATAGAATATGTTACATAATCATTGACAGTAGCAAGAAGGGAGTTTCCTAGGCACATGGTGAGTGTAAATGAAGAATAAGAAAAAAAAAAGTTGTAGGTAGAAAGGGCATCTGACAGAGAACATTATATGGTAGGCTAAGGAGGGGTTTGTGAGTTTGTGTGTGTGTGTGTGTGTGTGTGTGTGTGTGTGTGTGTTTCTTTAAGCACTGGGGATCAGAAGTTTGTGAGGGAAGAAATAAACTATCAGCACTATACTTCAGAAAAAGTAACCCAACAGCTATGAGTAAAAACATATTAAGGAAAGGCTGGAGATAGAGAGTATGCAATCCAAAGGTCATTTTAGTTCCTGCAAAAGGTAATAGGCCTAACTGCTGGTGATGAGAGTGAAAAGGAAGAGAAGATAGAATCCAAAGACTTACCGACATAGAATCCATGGGACTTGGCCATGAGAGTCATCTTCAGTTTTTCTCAAAATAGGTCAGTTAGTTATGTAGTAGAATCACGGAAAGAATGAGACTTAAAACAGGGAGGTTTTAGGGGAGGTTCAGGAAAGACTTCATGTATGGGAGATGTTTGGAAGTCACGATACTACAGTGGTAAGCCAAGAGCAGCTTTAATCCACTGGGCATTGGAGAGGTTGATAAAGAATGAATAGAAATTGAGTGGGACGCCTGGGTGGCTCAGTTAGTTAAGAATGAATAGAAATTGAGACTTGGAATTAAACTACTTAAATTCAAACTTCATATATTTTTAAGTTATTTTCAGGATTCAGATGATCTTGCCCTCTTCCAAGATTACTAAACCTTTAGAAAATGTTCCTCTGGAAGCAAATGATTAGTTTTGCAAGTCAAAAGGAGGTGACATAGACTGCGGCAAGAAAAAGGTGGTAACATAGATTGGGAGATGGTTAATATGGGCATAATCTAATTTTGATGGGCAATATGTAGAGTAGATATAAACCTAAGTCTTGACAATTTCTTCTGATTGGGTACCATGGTGACAACATTCCAACTGTGTCTATTTTGTAATAAATGCTGCCAGTTGTAATCTATGTATTACTACACAGTAATCAGTCTGATAGGTTTGCACTAACTTTTTGACTCCATGTACCCCTCCAACATATCCTTTCTTAGGAGGTTAAACATAACTTGGTCTGTTTGTTGTTTACACAGTAGTTTTGTATCTTCTTCCACCCAGGAAGTAAGTGCATTTGAAGGAGGGATAGGCTTTTGAAAAGCCCCCTTAAGCATTCAACTTTTTTTATGATTTTGAAACTGAAGAGAAAAAAAGAAAATATTAAATCAAGAAAAAAGTCAGGCTGTTACATTGGCTCATGAGGGTCTTTGTTCTTCAGTCACCCAAACCACTTCCAAGTAATTCTCAAAAAGTCTTCATGACTTTATGCATAGTCTCAGATTCCTATCACTTCTGGTGTTCTAGTGATCTATGTCTGCATAAAAAACCAGCCAAAAACTCAGTGGCCTAAAACAACAATTTAGTATCTTTCATGGTTCTATAGGTTGACTGAGCTTAGCTGGGAGGTTCTTGCCTAGGATCTCTCATAGAGTTATAGTCAGATTCCAAGTGGGACTGGACTCACCGGAAGGGTCAGTGAGCTGGACACCTCAAGTGACTCATTGACATGGCTGGCAGTCAGTGCTAGTTATTGGCTGGAAATTCAGATCAGGCTGAGCACTGCACATTACCTCTCCATATATTGGGCTTAAACCATTATGTGCTGAGTTCTAAGAGGGAGAGTCTAAAGAACATATAAAAACTTGGAATCATAGAGAGTAATTACAAAACATATGACTTAACCTCAAAAGTCAGGCAGCATCATTTCCACCATATTCTGTGTTTAAAAACAAAGTCATGAAGTCAACTCACATTCAGATGGAGGAGGCTATGTAAAGACATTAATACCATGAAACATGGCTTATGGTGAGGATGGACAGGGGCTGGGGAGAGAAAGTCTCTTTGGGAACTAGCCACTACACACAGTAAAACAATAAAGAAGGATTTTCAGGGGGAAAATAGACCAGTATCCAGTAGGTATGGGTATTACTCAATGATGTTTCTGGTGAAATTGATGGTACTTATTAACTCCCTTCCTTTTAGAGAAGTTACTCATGTTTCATTCAATTCTGATTTCAGATTCTAGATCTCTTTTCCTAGTTTCATTTCTTTAAAGATCCTCAGGTCCTTTATCAGTAGACCTAAATCCTAAATGTCTCTCCAGAGGTAGCCAGATATGATAACATATGAAACACTTCTCATATTATATTGTTCTCCTTACCCCTTTGTCTCTGGTCCTTACAAGACATAGGCAAGGGCCCATTTTATCTTCAAGGGGTATCCAGCTATTATTAATGTAAGTACTGTATGCTTGTCACAAGCAGCACAAAGAAGCATATGCCTGCTTCTACTGTTAAGGTACAGACAAAACAAAAGAGGAGAAAAAGGCCTGTATTGGTTAAGGTAAAGCTAAGCTGCTCTGACAAGAGGACCATAGCTATATAAAGGATAGAGAAGTTTATTTCTCTCACACATAGCACTCTAAGGTGGGCATTTCAGATGGGCACATGGCTCTACCCCACACAGCTATGTTCACGGACCAGATCCCTTCCATTCTGTTTCTCTGCCATCACATAGGTGGTATTGTTACCTGCATGGTCACAGCTGGGCTGCGTGTTCATCACTATTCAGGATCACAAGAAGAGGGCTATGAGAATATACCCACTTCCTTAAGGAACTGGCCAAAAATGACACCAATCAACCCCACATTCATTGCTTTGGAAAAGACTCTGTCAAGTGACCACACGTAACTGCAAGGAAGGCTAGGAAACACAATGTATTGAGCATTTATGTGCTTTGTTATAATCGTTTAAGCCATGGTTTTCATGAACAGTTAGCAGTCTCCACGACGACATGTAAATAAATTATTACAGAGCAACGTGCTCAGTATTACACTAGAAAAACATACAGAGTGCTAGGAATGCACAGTGGAGAATCACCTACTTGAGTGTTTAGAGATGGTTTTCACAGGAAGTAAAATTTGAACTGTTTCCAGAAGTAAAGGCTTAAGGAAAATAGGGCATTCTGTGCCCCCCCCCCAATAAGATCATATGCCCAGGTATAGAATACAGAACAGT
Source organism: Mustela nigripes (assembly GCF_022355385.1). Taxonomy (NCBI): domain Eukaryota; kingdom Metazoa; phylum Chordata; class Mammalia; order Carnivora; family Mustelidae; genus Mustela; species Mustela nigripes. The sequence continues at coordinate 116,428,787 of NC_081568.1, read as the reverse complement.
GTAACAGATTCAGGGAATGGGAGAAACTTTAGTATGGCTGAGCACAGGAGCCAATGAGATGAAGTGATATAGGAAATGAGGTAACCCCACAGGGTAGAGGGTAGGTGTTACAGGAAATGAGGTAGCCCCACAAGGTAGAGAGCTTTCTGCTAAGGCATAGCTTCGATTTTATCCTCTTGGGATAATGGGAGCCCTCAGAAGTTTGTAAGTTGGGACTAGCATGATCAGAGTGATGGTTATGGTGTGAGGATAGACTGGAGGAGAAGAGATTAAACAAGAGGAGGCTTGTTAAGAGTAAATTCAGGGGTATGTAATGAGAATTAAATCAGAGTGGTTATGATGGAGGTGTAGGAAGAAGGAATGAATTGCTTGGCAACAGAGACTACAACTTGCTGCTTGGATAGAAGGCTTGAGAAAGAGAGATGAGTGCTTCCTACTTTTGTAAGGTGGATAGTTGGTGACACCATTAACCATTACAAGTCCAAGAGGAGAAAAAAGTTTCCTAGAAAAGGATTTTTCACTGGTTGTAATTTTGGGTATCTGCCAGATATCCACATTTCTGACCCATTTTTGCTGTGTTTGGCAGTAAGGGAAAGAGCACAGGGTGAGTCTGCGGACTAGCTTGACTCCAAATAAAGAGCTTTATTTTTTAATTATGCGAACAGACATCTAGGAAAATGCTGTGTCTTAGCACTATGGGGAACCACTTTGGCCTTGTCTAGTCTGTGACAGTAAGACTTTAAATCATCACCCCTTTTACAGTGCCAGCAGTAAACACTCAGTGCCATGGCTTTTGACACAATACTCATCCACTAAAGTTCAACCACTCTGCACCTGCCATGTGCCAGATTCGGTTCTTAGGGCCAAGGATACAACTCTTATACAACAAACAGAGTATCTGCTCTCAAAAAGCTAAGGCCTGAAAAATGTAGCAGTTGTTTCTGATCGGGTAGGGTATAATTATAAGTAGTGGGAAAAGGTGGAGGCACGTAAAATAGTTTTCTAGGTTCAAGGCAAGACAAAAGGAAGAGAATACACAATACATTTGAAAACTTAAGTCTGATATTGCTAGAGAGTAGAATAGTAAGTAAAAAGACATCAGGCTGGAGAGAGAAGCAGGAACCAGATTATAGAGAGCCTTCCCAACCTTATAAAAGAACTTGGAAAGAAGTATTCTTAAAAAGAGAATATAATATGATTCAATTTGCATATTCAGTGAATATTCTAACTCTTATAAGGAGAATACTTTAGAGATGACAAGACTAAAGCGAGACTAGTTAGGTTTTGATGACCCGAGTGAGGCAGTAGAGATGGAGAAAAGATTTTGATATGAAGAGTCAGCAGGACCTGAATTGTTGGGTGGTCAGATAGAAAACATCAAGGTTGACAGCCGAGTTTTTGGTGTGGCTAATTGTATGGATGTTCTATCATCAACAGAGAAAATGAAGACAGGAAGAGAAACTGTCTGTTGGGGGAATGATGAGTTTACTTTTGACACGCTGAGTTTGTGGTGCCTATAAAACTTCCAAGCAGAAATGAACAGTAAGCTGTTAGATATACTGACTGAAGCTCAAAAGATTTGCAAGTGGTAGGACTGATGAAGCCACCTTAGGAGGACATGTTCAGTGAAAAGCAAACATTTGGTGGCTTTACCCAAGACCCCTGAGGCTCTACAAAGAAATAGCCACCAGAGAACCAAGGAAAAGGTCAGAGAAATGAAAGCCAGGAGAAGAGAATGCTCTGAGTCAGAGGGTTGGTCAAAGTGTCAAACACTCTTAAATGTCTAAGGGATACTGAAAAAGTTAAAGTGTGAATCATTATTTTGATCACTGCTAATCTAGAGAAAAAAACCAATTAAATCTGTGTTTATTTGATAAGCAGGAAGGTTGAACATATTTTTATATAAAATTGGCCATTTAATGGTAACTGCTGTGAAGTGTGTAAACCTGGTGATTACAGACCTGTACCCCTGGGGATAAAAATATAAACATATAATGATATGTTTATAAAAAAATTTTAAAAATTTTAATTTAAAAAATTGGCCATTTATTTTTATCTTCTAAATTACTGGATATTTTTTCCATTGAATCTTTGTCATTTCCCTACTAATTTGTAGTTCTCTATAAATGATGGGTAACAATCCTTTTTATTATATGTAATGGATTTTTGCCCAATTTGCCTTTTATCTTTTCATTTTACTTATAGAGTGGATTGGGTTTTTTTTAATCCATACCGAAGTTTTTAATATTTTTGGAAGCAAAAATGTCAATCATTTTTTCTGTAGTTTCTGGTCATATTGTTGTGCCTCAAGTCCCACTCCATAATTATACACAAATTCTCTTTTATTTTCTTGTAGTGCCTTTATGATTTTTTTCAACCTCTAAGTCATCACATCTGGAGAGTTATCTAGGATTACAGATTGTATGGCTGAACAGTGCTGAGGGCCCAGTCGTGGTTGATGATGATTCGTTTATAGGGTTAATAGTCTGTTAGCCAGAGAAAAGCCAGTCATCTGGGTTCATCCAACACTGGAGTTTTCCAGGCAACTTCATTTAATGGACAATGGGTCAAGGCAGTTTAGAAAAACATATTGAAATGTTGGACATAGACTCTAAGCCATTAAGGAGGAAAGTAAAAACAGAAAAAGGCTGATTAGGGAACGGGAGGACGAATGGACTGGAAACCCTAATAGGATACTTTTTTAAGGTTGGAAAAGGGAATTATTTTAGTAAGATGTTTAAAAAGATAGGAGGTTGTGATCAAACCGGGGTAATATCTAAACTGTTATTTCTCCAGAAAAGTGATGTGATGACCAGTTAAAAATTGAGAATGGTTAGTTGAAGTGGCGTAGAGGAGAAGGTCACTGAAGATCAAAGATGGTGAGGTCAGAGTATTGGATAGATTATGCATGTCGGTGTTAAGAGTCTCCCAACTTGGGTGAAGTTAGGTGAGAGTACAGTGAAGAAAATCATCCTTTGAACATCTGGGTCTTGTCTCACCAACACCTTTGGCAGTCAGTCTTTTTTTACCTTTAAGAGACTCATCGTCTGTTGCTAAAGAATAAGATGTCAGAGTTTATATTAAAAGTCAGTGCCAAAGTCAAAATCAGAACCATCTGCCTTTTTTGCTTCTGGGGAAATATTCTTTTGTGGGGAGGTTTGTTTGTTTGTTTTGTTTTGTTTTTTGTTTTTGATTTTTTTTTTTTGAATGGAGAACCAACAGATAATGTATGTAAAACCCTTAGCTCAGTGCTGGACATATATTAGTAGTCAGTCCGTTATGGTAATTATTATATTAGAGGGAGATGATTTACATATGTTTCAAAATTGGTGTTGGTTGGGGCACCTGGAAGCCTCAAACAATTAAGCATCTGACTTGTTCTCAGGTTGCAATCTCGGGGTCCTGGGATCAGGCCCCTCCCTGGGCTCCCCATTCACCAGGGAGTCTGTTTCTCCCTTGCCTTCTCCCTCTGCTCCTCCCCCACTCATGCCCACTCTCTCTCAAATAAGTAAGAAAAATCTTCAAAAAGTATTTTTAAATAATAAATAATAAAATAAAATTGGTGTTTGTTTAGTATTCCTTTCAAATTTAAGGTCTGGAATTTCAGCAACCCTGAACCAGTATAAAAACGACCAAGTAGTTTCAGCATGTGCTTATTTCTGGAACGCCCAGAAAGGTTGGGAATGCATCTGAGAAGCAATTAGAACCCCATTTTCAAGCCTGGGGAAAGTAAAAAGAGGCAAAGAAAGGAAGAAGCAACTAGAAGGAAGTTTTTATATTTTAGATGGAGAACAAATACTTGGTTTTCTTTCCTCTCACCTTGGCACCTTTGCTTATTCGGATTCCTGAGCTGCACCCCAAGAGATCAGAAGTAAATACTGGGTGAGGTTCAAGTGTCTGCATTTTCAACAAGTACTCCTGGTTAGTCTGCATTTCTTTTTTCTGTCCATTTGTGGGAGATGGTATGAGGAAGAGGGTAAAGGTATATGGATATTTTATAAGTTTTTTAAATTTTATTTTCAGTCTGGAAAATACAGTGGAAACAAAATAATTGCACAAAGAATGCACACAGATAGAAGAATTTAAGATTAACCGTTGTGTAGGTCTCCTTTCCTTCTTCACCCAGTTAAAATATACTTTGTTGTTCTTGTCTTAATAATTAAAATTAAAAAACCTAAACTCTGTGCTGCTGAAGTTTATATTCATTTTTATAAATTAAAAAGGAGAATAAAAGCCCTAAGTATAATAAGACTGCTCTATAATCTGATAGCACCCTTCCATAGCGAAGTTCAAAATAAATTAGAAAACTTTTCAGTACTATTCAATATAAGGCATTTCTGATGAGAAATATTCTGAGTACAAGATCTAGAATGATTTAAGCCAAGGACTAAATAAATATTTCAAAGCCACAGAATCTGAGATTTATTTTGTTGTCCACTCATGATGAGGTAATACACAGAAGCATAACTTTTAGTTGCTATTTACCCGGTTTTCACATTAGTTTGAAGTTAGCAAGTAAAGAAGTAATGATTCTCACTGTGACACCTCAGTGTGTAGCAACATGGCAAGAAATATAAATGCTGCAAACTGGATTTGTTAAGATAACATAGTTAAATACTATGAGAATTCTAATATCTACCCATTCAATAACCTATGTTCACTTTTTTTCAAATTTTACCTTATGTGACTTGGTTGCTAAGTAGGGTTTGGGGGTTTCTCTTAGTATAAATGAAACAAACCTCTGTGCTAGGCATTACAAGAAGTTCCAAAGGGAATTAAAGGTACACCTATGCTATAAAGACTGGAGAATGGCTGAGACTTTGTGATTAGATCTCCAAACAGCTGGTTCAAGTAAGAGTGAATAATTCAATCACCCGAACTTGTAGAGTCTTTTTTTTTTTTTTTCACTGCTATCTGTCTGCATCTTGCCTAAAAGTGTACTAAGGGTAATCAGGCCTATTTGTGTATGCAAATTCAGCCGTACTTCGTTGATTCACTTCTTCATTTAACAAATATTTACTGAGCACATGCTACATGCTTGGAACAGGAGATAACTGGCGAATGAGACAAATGAAGAAGGTAATGATGTTGATGATGATAATAGCAGCTAATGTGTATTGAATGCTCCCTGTGTGCAAGTATTTATGTGAATTAATCCTCACAATAACTATAGGAGGCAGATTCTATTACTGTTTCATTTTGCAGGTGAGGAAGCAGGTTTACAGAGGTCTCAGAGCTAATAAATAGCGCAACCAAAATTCAGACACTACATGTTTGAATCCAAGGACCAGATTTTTAACTAGTAAACTATCAGGTATCTATTCCTTTTCCTCATGGAGCATATATTCTAGCAATTCATTTACTTAACACATATGTGTCATCTGTTATGTGCCAGGTGTTGTCGTAGGCCTGGGGCACAGTGATGAAGAGACCAATGGGATCATTTGCTGTCATGACTTGTATCTTCCAAGTCCTTTAATAAGTGTTACAAAAAGGAAGAAAGTAGACACATATTAACACAAGCAATAAGCATAATGACATAAGAATTACAAAGCTATTGAATAGAGTGCAATGTGTTAATAAATACTGTACATTCATATATTCAGGAAGGTCTATGTTATTTTTATACTTGAATAGTTCATTTCACTCCTGGCTGAAACTGTGTATCTTACTTAAAAAAAAACTCTTTGCTTGATCAAAACTTACTCAAGAGTTGCTTCTTTCAGTTACTAAAAGGGGAAAACTTATATCTAAAAATGCAAACATGGGACACTGGGTGGCTCAGTTGGCTAAGCTGCTGCCTTCGGCTCAGGTCATGATCCCCAGGTCCTGGGATCGAGTCCCACATCGGGCTCCTTGCTGAGTGGGGAGCCTGCTTCTCTCTCTGCCTCTGCCTGCTTGTGCTCTCGCTCTCTCTCTTGAACAAATAAATAAAATATTTTTTAAAAAAATAAATAAATGCAAACGTTTCATGAGGTGAGAAGTCATTAAGGCCATGTATCGCTTGGTGATAAATTTTTCCAAATTTCAGAATAATTTATCATTGAAATGCTAAATACTACTGTATAACACTGATTTTTTCATTGGGCAAGACCAAATGAATTTTGAAAAATGAAAAAAAGTTTCACTATAGTCTAAAATTTCTTAATTTCAAACTACTGCTAAGTAGTTTGTGAATTTATCTAATTAATTTGTTAATTATAATTGATGACCTTTTAAAATGTTATTGGATCAGCCTTTTTATTTAAAATTTCTTCATTGGGGGGGGTACCTGGGTTAAGGCCTCTGCCTTCGGCTTGGGTCATGATCCCAGAGTCCTGGGATCGAGCCCCGCGTCGGGCTCTCTGCTCAGCAGGGAGACTGCATCCCTTCCTCTCTCTCTCTCTCTCTCTCTCTCTGTCTGTCTGCCTGCCTCTCTGCCTAATTGTGATCTCTGTCAAATAAATAAATAAAACCTTTTAAAAAAATAAATAAAATAAAATTTCTTTATTGGGGTAGAAATCTTTTTTGGAAACAAAACTATTCTTTCATTGGTAATAAGCCGAAGCTATTTAAGAGTATTTAAATTAAGAAAGACTAGAGTTTTAGGGGTGCCTGGGTGGCTCAGGTCGTTAAACGTCTGCCTTGATCCCAGGGTGCTGAGATCAGGCTCCACATTGGGCTCCTTGCTGTGGGGGGTGGGTGGGATTGCTTCTCTGTGTCCTTGACCCTCTCCTTCACACTGCCCTTCCCCCTACTTATGCGCATTCTCTCTCTCAAAGTAAATAAAATCTTAAAAAGAAAGATTAGAGTTTTAATATTAGGTAGGGTTTTAATATTTAATAACTATTTCAATTATATTTTAGGATGTGTTTACATATAAAGGTTGTAAATGAGTATTCAGTCCCCTGGTGTAGGTCCTCTTCTTTTCTGTGGTGTTTGCTTTGTCATAAATGTCACCATTACCGTCATTTTAAATGAGATTACATAGAAGAGCGTGCGCCAAATTTGGCACACAAGGCTTATTCCTGGCCTCACTGAGCTTTTGCAAATGTGGCCAAACGACATAAAAACTTATAAATGATAAATACAAATAAAAAGAGATTATAACAGTTTTATAAAAAACAATTCTGATAACAGGGTCAGAGGCTGGATACTGTGTTCATTTATGGAGATGGTAAAGCCTAAGCAGAATTTTGTCAGAGAAGTTATTGATAATTTTGTGAAGAGAGGAAGGCATTCTAGGCAAAGAAAAGTAGTGGGATCCAATACAGAAAGAGCTTGGTAAATCTAGTGATATTTTGACTGGAGTTTGTTCAAGGAAATTGTGAGATATAAAGTTAAAGTGGAACGTACAGGCAGCATCCTGAAGATCTAGAGTTTGAACTTAAATTTATAGACCATGAAGAGTCATTGAAAGTTTTTGAACGGATAACATGATGAAGGCAACATTTTAGGAGGATTAACTAGCCAGTGCATGTGTAAAATAGGTTGGTGGGGTATCACAGGAGTCCGGGGGTAGTGTTACCCAAACATTGCCTCTTGGAATAGTAATTTTGAGATATAGAGATAGTGATGAAAGCTCCTTTTGGAGGTATTTCTTTTCTCAATGAAAGAAAGGAAACGTTGCATATTAAATTTTCCTCTTGGAATTACAATGCACATTAACACATTAAAGGCCTATACCAAAGAAGCCCATAATTTCACATACTTATTTGCACATAAGAGGCCATTATTCGTTGTTCATTACCTATCTATTCATAAACATATCGTGTTCCACTGAAATCACTTTCAATATTTAGAAATTTTGATCTTATCAAATACCTACTTATTAAGAAGTCCATCTAAGAAATAATAATAGTAGAGGGGAAAAATGAAATTCAGATAATTTTTAGAAAGAAACTTTGACATTAGTTAGTCCAGACCTTAACTTTAATCCTGATAATCAGAAACTAAATGTCACCTTTGACTGTGATGCCTTTCTAGTCAAATTAAGTATTACCTTAATGATATCTCTGGGCTGGTCCTCTCCCTGACTAAATCATAAAACACCGAAGAATAAGATTAAGCCATGTATTATCATCTTTATAATCTCTACGTCTGGCTCATAGCAGGTGGTGGCAAAATACTTGTTGAAAATTGAAAGTGATGAGAAAACTGGAGAGTTTGCGACTTGCCCGTGGCCACACAAATGGTAGCAGCATACATTGAAAATAAATGAATTCTAAGAATTATGTATAAAATATTAGCTGTGGGAGTGGTAAAGAAACTTGGAAATGGGAGACCTAGTACATTCCAGATAGAACTGTAATACTTACTAGCAGTATGATCTTGATCAAGTCACTTAACCTCTCTGGGCCTCTATTTCCTCATCTAAGATCCAGCTCAGGAATATAGGGAGATCCCCATTTTCTATTATTAAAAATAATCAAAAGTTAACTGGATGTTTTATTTTCTCTTACAATGGAAATATATTCTTATGAGGGACTGCATTTAAATACAGAAAACCTTTTAAGGATTTACTTCTTTATATTTGTACTTATATAATATTCCTGATTTCTCAACTTTTTCTATTTTCTTCTTTTACCCTTTTTTCAAGGTTTATCAAAGATCATGGAATCTTTAAAAGTGTACCAGTGTGTATGCTTATGTAATATTAGGACTGAAAATTTTAAATCTTAAAATGTGAAAGCTCCAGTTGTCAGAAGATCATAAAGTCTTTACTTTTAAGGACTGTTAAAAATCACCTTCTGTGAGATCTCAGCTTTGGGATTTTTTCTGACATTTCAAGACTTAAATTTGAAAGTGTAGAATCTCTATAAATACAACATTACCACAAGCCCAAAAAAGTCAAGAAATTCAAAAGGTTAGATTCTTACTAACTCCTCTCCCACATTATGCTCTAAATTGAGTTATGCATCTTAGAGTTAAATACGTAATCAGGAATACTTGATGTGAAATACAATTTAAATTATGACATATTAAGCTTTTCTCTTTGAATTTTGGGAAATAAAATTGTATATGTAAATCATGCAATATCACATTTTTTGTATGTGCCCTTAAGGCTTTTTTATGTTTTCTTCACATAGTCCCCTCATTTACAACTTTATCTTGCTGTGGACTAACCATATGGGAAATCCACTATTTTAAACTTAAGCTATTTTTGTGGTGTTACTGCATAAGAAAATGCCTTTAGAGTGGAAAAATTATATATGTTTTTACCAGATTATATAAATAAAAATTAATTTTTTTCTAGTGGTCATTTTTTGGTTCAGTTCAAAGTATATAATTTTTAATCCATAAATATCTCTAGTAAATCCCCATTGCCATGGCCAAGTGAAATGGAAGATAATAAAGGAGAAGTGCCATGAGACCTGGCCATTCTCAACGTGTTGAAGATTTAAAATTATGTGTAATTTACATGAGACATATAAATGAAAGGATAGACTTCACTATGATTTTTTTTTTTTTTTTGCTTTAAAAATAGGGTATTTCTCTCTTGCAGCAGCATCTCACATCTCATACATATGTGCATATTTAGTTTTCTGTGTAGCATTCGGTCCCAAGAACACTAATTATAATTTTAAATTATCAATAAGATATCGGCTTAAAGTACAGTGGATGTTAAATTTCATGTATCTTTTAAGATTCCCTGTATAAAAGCAACTACTTTTTGTCTTTATTTTCATTTTTAAAATATTCTTGTGAACTTTCAGGCACTTCTCTTTTGCCTTTTAAAAGTTAAGAACACTCTTGGGGCGCCTAGGTGGCTTAGTGGGTTAAAGCCTCTGTCTTCGGCTCAGGTCATGATCTCAGGTTCCTGGGGATTGAGCTCTCTGCTCAGTGGGGAGCCTGCTTCCCCCTCTCTCTCTGCCTGCCTCTCTGCCTACTTGCGATCTCTGTCTGTCAAATCAATAAATAAAATCTTAAAAAAAAAAAAACCACTCTTTGAATTTGTAGTGTGCAAATAGTAGGTTGTTTTTATGGCTAAAAAGATATTACTGATGATACTTCGGCTAGGCAACAAGGGTACAAGGGAAAAACCAACACATGGCCCTCAGTTCACATTCAACCACCTAAAAGTGTTTCTCTTAAGCCCATGTTGGAAATAGGTACAGAATAGTTTGCCATTGATTTGCTGTTATGCCACTATACTTATTTATCAAAAAGCCTAGATTACACTGCATTTAAGTTTTTGCTTGTTTATTTTTCGTCTTTGAGATAGCTCTGCCCACCTTGATTGTGGTTGCCCCAGCCAAAGTTTGCCAAACAATAGTTCCCCAGAAGTCCTGTTACTGTCCTCTGATTTCCTGATTTTTACATTTTTCTTCTTTTCAGAGGTTAAACGGGATGCTCTAATTTTGTTGTCTTTCATAAATATGAAAACACAGTGTGACAGAGGCAATCATGTTGAAACTTCTGAGGAACTAACATGTTATTTCTGTAGCAGGTTCAGTTTGGGGAACCATATACAAAAGTTAACACTTCTCAGTAAAATATCATTGTCTGGGGTTTGGTGCCATAGCAGAGCATCTGTGTAACAGCCAGCTCCCCAAAGTATATTCTGCTTTTTGTATAATGGGGTTATTTTAGGAAATGGCTCTTTTGGCCCAAGATGTGCTACCCTCTCAAATCATCTTGGGTCCCTTTAAGCGCTTTCAGTGTGCTTTGCAATCATTTTCATTCATTATCCACTCAGTTGTTTCATCATTGCTCTCTGCTACACATTGACATCCGGCTACACAGTAGGTAAGAGGTAGAGGTAGGACTGAAAACCCCAGGACAGGGAACAAGGCCCAGTTTGGTCTCTTCTTGGCTAAATTCCATTTTGGACAGCTCTTTGTTTTTCTTTGATGTGTGGCGTTTAATTGCTTATCTCTAAACATAAGGCTCAATTGGTGGGAGCTTGTGTGGGGAAAGCCATTTGCCCTTTCCTGAATTAAAAAAACTGAACGTCATTAACAGTTTATTTTCCACAGAGAACCATGCTGTAAGTGTGTACCAAAAAAAAAAAAAAAAAAGTTATTTTCCACTGCCCAGTTTTGCCCATGCTAGTCCCAGACTTATGTCATGACCTCACAATAGCCTCTCGTGCCCGCCTGGCTGCAAAGCTTGATTATTTTGTAATTTGATCTTCGTGGGGATTCCAGCCGAGCTTTCCGTTTGCTCGTGGGCAGCAGAATGTGGCAGCATGCCTGCTCACTTGCCTGAACCGCTATGATCAGATTACGCCTTCTCAGCATTTCTCGCATTGGCTGCCTGTGAAGTTCAGAGAAGCCTGAAGTAGAGACGGAATAGGAACTATTAGAGAGCTCGTGGAATCTTGGTCTCCTATGTGTCTCCTGTTAACAGAATCAGAAAATCACTCCACACTGAAGCTCTCTAGCTGTACAATTTTGTGAAGTGAACTTTTTTGTGCTATGCAATTTCCAAAAACCATTTTCTCAACGTTAATGTTATTTTTAGAGTTATCAGTTGGGTTTTAGCTTTCAGCTTTTAGACATTTCCATAACATGTTCAGGATCTTCATAAAAGATGAGAAGATTCTACTTTCCGGTATTTGTTGTTAACAACAAATCATTACGAGACATCACCGTTAGCAAAGTACTCTTCTCTCTATATTTTTCTTTCAGCCAAATATTTATAGAATGATGATACCTGTCAGCATCTTCATGAAAGAGCATGACTGCATCCTCTCGACGTGGTGGGAGAACACAGTGTCCAAGCTGGCACTGTGACATGATGTGGAAAATTCAAAACTCATTCTGCTTCCCCTTTTAACTGAGCACCAAGGATGTGAGGCTCTCCCTGATGCACTGAGATACAGTGGTGATCTAGATACATAGTCCCTGCCCTCCTGAGATCACTAGTTCAGTCTTGGAAGTAAAAGCTCTTACATGGTGGACATATGTGGATGCTTTTCAAAATTGTTTTAGAATGATTTCAGATTTTGTGAAAAGTGAAGCAGAGAAACTGAGAGTTGGAAAGTTCATTTCTTAGAGTTCCTTTCTTGTGGAATCCTCTCCATGGTATTTGTTCATGGGAGTGAACAAAATACACAATTCATGTTTCATTGTTCAGAAATGAAGAAATCATGATTATGGGTGAAGAAATAATCTAAATTCCACTCAAAGCTCGATTAAAACAGTTTTGTTTTCTGACACCATCATTCATACGTTCAGTGGACCAGCAAGAAAGCTTGGAAAATGAAGCATAAACAATGTGATGCCAGTTTGCTTTAAAATCCCTAATATATGTTTTGTAAACAAAGCTTAGAAAACTTCATACTCTACTAATTAAATAACAAGAAAGATTTTATGAACACACGAAAAGCCAGAATTTAAAATGCCTTCAGGGGAACAGGTGCTGTAATGACATCACTGTGTGTCACACAGCTTTTTTTTTTTTTTTTCTTGATACTTACATTTGGTCATAATGGAAAGAAATTGATTCCAAATGTGTTTTCTTGACCTCCTTCTCCATTCATGTTAGTGCCTAACCTTAAATGATGTTTCTACAATCTCGGTTGTATTTACAGTAATTATATGCATAATGTAGCATATTATTGTCCGGACTTCCTGTTTAATCAGTACAGAGCTTCTTACAAGTGCAGCTGAAAAGGGCAAACAAAATTAAAGCTTTATATACCAAAACAAGTTTGATTTGCTAAGCTCCCAGCATTCCAAAGTACACAAATTTGTTCCACTAAGTTTTCCGATGGCTTGCAGATGGGCAATGATTAATCAGAGAGCTAACTGTGAAGTAGTTTGCAATTAAACTGGAAAGCTCTGAAGCATGCTAATTGAATCAGAAAATTAGAGACACTGAACAGTAATTGGCTATTTCTCATGCAGCAGGTGCCAGGCCACTCATCTGTGGAACAAGGTATTTAAGGCACATTAGCACTAGTAAAAATACTTCTTGATATGGAACAGTTAGATTTTCTGCTCATTTTCACCATGGATGTCAAAACATACAGCTGTGCTATCTGGTACTTGCAATTCATGTTTGAAGAATTTAAGTTAGGTAAACATATGGGAGAGAAGTGCTGGGCAACCTCTAAGTGCACAGGAAACGTTTTCGAAGTGAAACCTAAAATGAGGGGCTGAGGTTTTGTTTTTTCAACCCAATCACTTTTGCTTTCTTATGGTACAAATTTAGAAGTTGGATTTTCTGTTTAGTGTTAGTTTAAGGCAACAACAGTATAAATCTAGTACTGCTGTGAGCTTACTAGATACATAAAGCCGATTCATATCATGTCTCAGCATGAGTTTATATCTTCTAATTAGTACCACCATTTTATAGAGCGAGCACATGCTATGAAAGTTTGTTCACCATGCCAATAGGGACCAGGACACATAGTTTTTCTTCAGTGGAATGATCTGCTGTAGGATCGTGAACAACTGTAACCCAACCAGTGGGTAACCAGGCAAGAATGGGATTTAATAAGTTCAGTTGTAGAGACTTTTTTTTTTAAATAATTATCATTTTCATAATATCAAGGGTGGGGCATATGACTTCTGTTTCCCTTTGCTTTAATTAGAGTTGAGTATTGTTATTAAAAGGGAAAAACATAAAGGAAAATAAAAACATTCTAATTTATACTGTGTCGGGAAGCAGAATATTACAATATTCACATGCTAATCATATCACTTAGCAGATGACTGCAGAAAATAGTGAGTTTGAACCAAGAGACATAAATTATAAATTGCAGTAGTGCATAGGGGATATGTTATAACTGTGTCTCATTTAAATTGAGACAGGGAGTTTTCTCTGCACAAATAATGTTCCTTCATTAAGTTTTAAAGTCTCTTTTATAATGTTTTGTTAAGAACCTTTGGCAACATGTTACCAAAACAGGTTTTAAGTGGAACACACAGGTTTTTCAAAGCAAAACACACTACATGCAAACATATACTTCATATCTTTAAGCTATAGAATTTTTTTTTTTCTAAGTTTAAGCAAAAGCTCCTCTTTGGTAGGCCTCCTTCCCCCACCCCCCAATAAGCCATGTACATTTTACATTCTTTAGTTTGAAAGCAGTTCTGAAACATTTACATGATCAATGTCTTTTGCTTGAGGGATAAAGTTTGCTCTTCCATGGACAAGTGAGAACATATTGATCATTTTATTCTATTTGCTATTTCTAAATTCAGTATACCTCTTGAGTCGATAAGCGAGATCGAGAGCATATTCTTTTTTGTGTGTGCCTGGTTGTAGCTTGTTCTCAAGATCCAAGATACATTTTTGATTAATCACGAATGCTCTGAGGTCATGGAGAGCAAATGTGTTTGTGGAGTGTCAGCTGATGCTGTCAGATAAATGTCTTAAGCTTAGCCAGGGTTCATGCCCCAGCTTTAGGCTGTGCCAAATGTCTCCCCTTGTTGAGGAAGATAACAGCTACACTGGAGGCGACTGAGCTGTTTGTTCACTGAAAGGGCTGACCTTGCCATATGGGGCTACAGTCAGGTGGAGAAAGAGTGTAGATGTTTTAATTGAAACTTTACAAATTTAAACTTTTCATTTGATCAGAAGATCTTGGTGTCCACTAATTTACATTCTGGCCTTTATATCTTGTCTGATTATAACTACGTTTCTTCAGTAATTCAGATTAGTCTACTCAGGATGAGTAATTTCTCCAATATTGTTCTCAGTGTATTCTGAGACTATTTTGGCACTACCAGTGTGTTATTAAAATACTGCAAAAGCATGAAAATGCTTATTAGGATAAAAGGATATATTTTTCTTTGGATATATGTAGTAGAAATTATTCTTGCTCTGTGTTCTGGGTTTTGTTGTTGTTGTTGTTGTTGTTGTTGTTTTGTTTTGTTTTTCCCTTCAAATCCACAAAATAAAAATACGGTCTGGGCAAAGGGAGGTCACTTGTGTTAATGACCCTTGTCCATGTACCCTCTTATCTTCAGAGGACTCATTTAATCACATTTACCCCCACTTACAGTAATTTGTCTTCTTTTACTAGACAGAGTCTATAAATAGGAAATAATGACAAACCTAAACTAACACCTGGAGAATGCTTTGTACTGAGGCTTTCTCTATTTGAGACTAAAGGCAATCAGATTGATCATATGGTGATGCATAAATAAATGAACTCTCTGTGGGCTATTTGTGGGCATTTGCTGCAAAATACCTTTTTTAAAAAAATGCCTTTCTTCCATCTTACCCAGTCTGTTCTTTTCTCCAAAGAAGCTGGTCTACTTTCTTTCCTCTCAGTAAGTTCATACTGCCATGGGTATATCATCAGTGCTAATTAGACAAAATAATGCTGTTTAAAAAAAAAAAGGAAGAAATAACACATCTGTCATGAACTCCCACCAGATCTCTTAGAAATGAGACATTTTAAATATTTTATGCTGAACACAAAATATCTTGAGGAAATGGTTTTATATTCTGTATCCCAAAACAAAACCATCAATGTCAGAGAATAGTGCTCCTTGAAAACATTCCATTTTAAAGTATTTTCTTTAAAATTCCTTCACACTGGAAATGTAGTTCTCCTGTCTATGTATTCCCAGATTGTAAAGTAGAAAAACTTAATGGCATTGGAGGAAATGAAAGATATTCTTTTAGTTTTGGAAACCTTTTCTTTATCAGAAAATACTAGAGAAGTGTTACATTTCAGTATCTAGAGACAAATATGTTTCATGTGTATTGATATTAGGGAACAACATGAATTTTGTTTTGATTTGGTTTGGTTTTTGCAGTTACTAACATGACAGACAGACCTAGTAGAAATGAAAAAGACTAAGGATAACTTCCATAGTCAAACATTAAGCTTCTGATAATGTGACTAAAAGAGTCAAATCAGCTTGTGATTTTCTATAGTTTTCTTAATTCTATAAAGATTAATAACAGCTAATGCCCAGATGGCCCTTGAAAATCCTAGTTTAAGTATAAATAAGATTTTTTAATTCTCTTATCTTCAAATTTAAGCACAGTTTAGTTCTATACTAAATTTTGTGGTCATTGTTTTTTAAAGTATTCCTTATCCATTATCCTTGTTTTTTCTTCTGTTCCTCATTATCTTAAGAAATGCTTTCTAATGTACTGAATATCAGTGATGCGTACAATGTTTTTGTCACTCCTTTTTATATATTTTTTAAAGATCTTAATTTATTTATTTGACAGAGAGATCACAAGTAGGCAGAGAGGCAGGCAGAGGGAGCGGGGGAAGTAGGCTCCCCACTGAGCAGAGAGCCTGATGTGGGGCTCGATCCCAGGAACCTAAGATCATAACCAGAGCTGAAGGCAGAGGTTTAACCCACTGAGCCCCCCAGGCACTCCTGTCACTCCTTTTTCTGAAACCACTGTCTAAAAATGCAGTTGATCCTTCTGTTCCTGTTGTTCCTTGTCCCATCATTTTGTTTGTTTGTTTGTTTTTAATTTAACTTCAGTTAGACATCATATAGTACATCATTGGTTTCAGATGTAGTGTTCACTAATTTATTGTATAACACCCAGAGTTCATCACATCATTTAAAAAATAGTGAACATTGTCATGTCCAAGAACCAGGAAGAGACATGAAATGGTTTGATTTTTCATATGTAAACCTATTATACTATTTAGAAGACCAGTAATTGATAATGACATAATAAAATATTTATTTAAGATTTTAGAGGTATTCTCAACATGACTTAGACCCACCGGTGGAAGGGAACAGTAAAATAAGCTGATGCTGAGCAAGACTCACTTTGCCTTTTCTTCAAAATTACTGTCTCCTTAGCCATTGTTTGCTCCTGTGCCTGTACTTACCAGATCTTTCCACTGAAATCATGAGCTTCATTATATCTCTGCCATTTCTATTTTTCTTCATACTGCATTAGGTCTTGATTCTTTTCCAAGATAGTTCTTTTCTTTCCTCCCATTTAAAATTGAAGTTTAAATGATCATTGATTCGAGCTATCAAGCAGTAAGTCTAAAAATTTAGAGAGTCCATATGTTAAAGAGGTATTTTGGGGGGATTATTGAGTGGTTCCATCAGTGGCTTTGACGGAGTGAGCCATTGAGTGGCTCAGGTCATGATCTTGGGTTTATGAGATCAAGCCCTACACTGAGCACAGAGTCTGCTTGAGATTCTCTCTCCCTCTTCCTCTGCCCCTCCTGCTCATGCTCTCTCTCTCATTCTAGAATAAATAACTATTAAAAATAATTAAATAAGTAAAGAGTATTTTCCTCAGCTTTAATCTCTTATTCAGTATAAGCTTGTTTGAAAAATTGCAGTGTCACCTGAAAACTTCTGGAAAGAAATGCCCACTACATTTCCAAAAATTGTTTCTATAAACCAAAGTTTGCTTTATTATTTTTTTTAAAGATTTTATTTATTTATTTGACAGAGAGAAATCACAAGTAGATGGAGAGGCAGGCAGAGAGAGAGAGAGGGAAGCAGACTCTCTGCTGAGCAGAGAGCCCGATGCGGGACTCGATCCCAGGACTCTGAGATCATGACCTGAGCCAAAGGCAGCGGCTTAACCCACTGAGCCACCCAGGCGCCCTGCTTTATTTTTTAATACTACACAAAGTCTGATTGTATTTTCAGTTTCTGATTAGACTTGTAAATCCTACTTTTTATTAATCAGATATGGGGATGGCTTCAGTTATACATAAAGATTTTTGAAGAGATGAGTCCTTTTAAGGAGATGAGCTCCTATTATTTGCCATTCAAAACAGATTCTCAATTAACATTGTAATTCTACTTTAGTTTACTTTATCATCCAAAATTACTTTTTTACATTTGAATGGTTTTTAAAATTCTTTACTTAATAAAAAAAATTAATGCTGGGGTTTCTATTTCTCTATTATGATTCTTTATGTTCTATACTTTTTAGTTGACTACAAAACTAATAGTAAAATCATTAGTGACAATTATTACTGAGTAACAATTGACATAACAGTAATGATGACAGTCCATATTTATTTTCTTAGACTGATTTGGCTTCCTCAAGATTCTGGAGGGTTTGAAATTAGCAGTGTCCTGTCAGATAAAATCTATGCAAAGTGTCTTTTTTTAAGGGTTTATAATGCTTCCCATACTAACGAGTAAAACAATTCATCATTTTCAAATGTATAATCAGTGTCAGCATTTTGTGTATCACAATGAAAGTCTTCAAACAGTGGCATTCAGGATGCTCCTGTGAGGAACCAAAAGAAAATCACTTTCCTCTTGTAAAGCACTTTTACAAAACCACAAGTAAGAAAAAAACGTATACAATTATTTTAAATAGGACAACAGTAAATGAAAGTAATGTGGAACTTTTCAGCATTGTGAAGTATACAGTCACAGTTTCATTCTTACATATATACAGAAGCCTGTAGTACTTGAGAAAGCCTGTCCCTTCCTAAACTCATAGTTTTTACACATTTAGAAATATAAGACAAATTATGTTTATAATCTTACATTACTCTTTATACATAACTAAATACAACAAATAGAGAATGAAATAGTACTTTAAATTGTTCCTGTGGATATTCATTTTGTGGGATTTAAAATAATTGCATTTTTCCTATACTTCATGACATTGAGAGCATTTCTAAGTATAACTAACACACAGTATGTGGCCTTGAATTACACTAAGTATATTTCCTGGACCCTCAAAAAGGCCGCTGAATTTACATCAGCCATGAAGATCCACAGATTTCCTCTACACAGACCAGGGAAACAGAAAGGAACAGAAAGAAGGCGTGTTTTGCTGCAGCACATAGAGCAAGGAGGGGACAAAGGCAAGAACTAGGTTATTCAGGAACTTGTAGACCTAGAGTCTGAATTTCTTTTTTATACTAAGTACAGCAGGATGCCCTTGGAGGTTCTCGAGTTGGAAAGGGAGAGGATCTAATTTATAGAGGGAAAATGGATTGGTAGGGTAGCAGGACTATAAGCAGCTGCTTCATTTGGAAGCTGTTGCAGTAGCCCAGGCAGGAGATTACAGTGGCTTGAATGATGGTAGCAGTAGAGATAGGAAGATGTGCCCAACATGCCTTCATCCTTTAGATACAGGAAGTGAGGGGATAGGAAGGATGAAGGATGGTTCCTAGATTTTTGGCTTGAACATCTGGCCAGTGTCATTGACTGAGAGGAGGAAGTGCTAGGAGAGGAATAGGTTTGGGAAGGAAATCTACAAGTCAGATTTTGACATTGAACCACGCTGTGTTTATACCTTTAAACACTTATTTAAGGAACTATTCTAGGGATCAGAGAGAGGTTTCATGGCAAGAAAGAAAAACAGCAAATGCATGACTTTCAGATTTTTTTTTTACCACCACATGGGACTTGTAATGTGAACTAGAAGTTCTTTGACCAGAATATAGAATCTGTAAAACTCATCATTGACTACCGTAGGCTGTGTCCGCCCTCCAACCTCACCACTTCTAACCAGTGCAGATTTCACGCAGAGGAACAGAGCCACTGTTGGCTACTGTGACGGGCAGTTTCTCAATAGCCCCAACAATGAACACGTAATTCGAAAGCAAGTTCTCCCACTGATTGCTCAGTTAGAGAATTTTAATAACATTTTATTAAGAATTCATAGCTTAATGTTACCTTATAAATGTAGAAACTCTGTTTTATAATAAAACTCCTTTTCCCATTCACTAAGTAACCCTTAGCAAAAACAGGGTTTTTTTTTTTCTAGTCAGCCCCATTCAGACTTGGAAAAAAAATTTCTCATACCTTTTGGCAGTCAAGTATGAAGAAGAGAGGTTCCCAGTTCTATGACCATAGTTTGCCTTCAGTTGTTGAGTTTTATCACCGTTTTAAGAGATAGCTTTTTGTGTGTGCTTGGTATTTTGTTCATGTGTTCGCAACTCTAAGAAGCAAGGATATTTGCTTTGGCAGAATGGTTTTTAGTTTCATTTTTTATGTTGATAGCCCAGCAACAATAAGGAAAACCAGAAATCGGAAAGGACAGATTTGGTGCTTTACTTCAAAAGATGCAAATTAAGATGACTTTGAGAGTTATAGTCCCATCAAGTTAATTTAGATACTTCAGAAAGTACCAGTATTATCCCAAATCATTATTGAAACATTTGAGGATCACAAATTTCTCTGCAATTATCAGCTTGGTTGTGTGAACATCAAACTATAGACCAGTCCAGTTTCCCCCATGGCAGATCGACAGACCCGGTAGATTGAGTAGATGCGATGTCTGCGTTATATATTGATGCTAACAAAGCTATCCATTGTCTCTTTCATCGTCTGATGATCAATAAGGAGAGAACAGGATGAATGATAAGACAGGGAGGGAAGACTTTGATAAGAAGGTGGTCTTACCAAATGTAATGATGCTGAAGAACAAAATACATCATGAAGTGAGGTTGGGGACTATCCCTAGGTTTTTATATACATGCCATCCCCTGTTCTAAAACTAAAAAAAAAAAAAACAAAACAAAACCCAAATAACAAAAAATCACAAACTATTAAGTAACAGCTTAAATGCATGAATGAAGTTGATTCAAATTTATACTTTCTTTTCTGTCTGGCTTTGTTTTGTGCTTTGGGAAACTCCTGCTTTCTTCCCCCATGGTGTTTTTTAAAAGTTTCTGTCAACAAACTGAGGGTTGCTGGGGGGCAGGGGGACAGGGTGAGGTAACAGGGTGATGGACATTGAGGAGGGTATGTGATATAATGAGCACTGGGTATTATATAAGACTGATGAATCACAGACCTGTACCCTTTAAATGAATAATACATTATATGTTAATTTTTAAAAGTATGTAAATTCTAAACCCAAGGAAAAAGTTTCTGTCAGCCACAGTCTATCCCTGTTCTCTTGTTTTCCTTATGGGGAGAGGCACCTGCTTTGTTTTAGCAGTTCATAGTCCTTTAAGCCTTACAAATAAAATAACATCAAGTCAACACAGTGTTTTTGTACCACTTTTCAAATTAGAGTAATTTTTTCTTAACCAACATTTTTTTAAAAAGGCAAAAGTAAATCTACTTGTGAGAAACCAATATAAAGAGAAATTTAGTGGCTGATGTTATTCATCAAACATTTCATAAATTTAAGTATACAATCATGGGCACTCTAATTTAGTATTTCTGTGCTTCTCCCTTACCAACCAAACCTTAGGTCTTTGAGGTCACTAAAAGTGACATTTCAGGCTGTCATGTCTGGTGGTCATGACATTCGTCTTGAGCTGTTGTATGAATTTACCTTTGCATTGGCTTAACATAAGAATGATTATCACTAGGCAAATTGTGACTTGACTTTCAAAATATATCCTGAAAAGTCCTCAACACTAGGCATCTCTCAAGAGGTTTTTTTGTTGTTTTTTATAAGGTACCTCTTTATCGACCCATCCCTCTATTTTCTACCCCATCCCCACCCCCAACTCCTGGCCACTTTTTCTTCTTTTTTTCTTAAGACTCCACATATAAGTGATACCATGCAGTTTAGCTTTCTCCAATCAGTTTATTTCACTTAGCATAATACCCTCCAGGTTCATCCATGTTGTTACAAATGACATGATTTCCTTCTTTTCTAAAGCTAAATACTATTGTGCTGTATACATATGACCATATCTTCTTGATGTATTTGTCTGTTTGTGGACACTCAAGTTGTTTCTATGCCTTGGCTGTCGTGAATAATGTTGCAGTGAACAGGGGAGTGCAGATAACTTTTCAAGATAATGGTTTCCAGTCTTCCCACCACCATTTATTGAAAAGGCTGTCCCTTTGCCATTGTATATTCATGGTTATTTTGTCAAAAATCAGCTAACATATATCCATGAGCTTATTTGTGGGCTTTCTATTCTGGTCCACTGATCTCTATGTCTTCTTTTCTATGCCAGTACCATACTGTTTTGAATCTGATAGGTTTGTAATATACTTTGAAATCAGCAAGTGTGATGCTTCCAGCTTGTTCTTTTTCAGGTTTGCATGGGCTATTCAGTCTTTTTGGTTCCATACAGCATTTAAGATTGTTTCTTCTATTTCTGTGGAAAATGCCATTGCTATTTTGATAGGAATTGTATTAAATCTATAGATTGCTTTGGGTAGTATGGACATTTTTACAACAGAAGCCTTCTAATTCATGAACATGATTTTTTAAATTTATTTGTGTCTTTTTCAGTTTCTTTCATCAGTGTCTCACTATACAGCGCTTTCGCCTTCCTGGTTAAATTTTATTCCTAAGTATTTTATTCCTTTTGATGCTATTGTAAATGAGGATTTTTTAAAAAATTTTCTCTTCTGATAGTTTGTTGTTAATGTATAGAAACACAACTCACTTTTTGTGTATTGATTTTGTATCCTGCAGCTTCACTGAATTCAGTATTTTTAGTTTGGTGGGGGTTTTTTGGTGGAATCTTTACGGTTTTCTATGTATCCTGTCATGTCATCTGAAAATAGATTTACTTTGCAATTTGGATGACTTCTATATCTTTTCTTCTTTGCCTAAGTAATCTGGCACTTCAGTACTATGTTGACTAAAGTCACAAGAATGTCATCTTTGTCTTGTTCTTGATCTTATAGGAAAAGGTTTCAGCATATCTGAAACATGGAGTATGATAATAGCTATAGATAGGCTTGTCCTATATGGCCTTTGTTATGTTGGAGAACCTTCCCTCCATACCCATTTTGTTGAGCGCTCTCAAAAAATATTCCGATGGCTAACACTCTTTTAGACAGTGTAAGAGATCGTAGGTACCTAAAAATGGGAGGTATGATTCTTACCCATTCGGAGCTTTCAATTTAAGGAAAATGCTAATTTTGACTTCAGAAAAACTACTAAACAACCAGACTGTAGGGAAATTAATAGGTTATCAAGAAGAGAGGTGGTGCAAAAGAGCGTTTCAACCTCAAGGAGAAAAGAGCTGAGGGAAGCAGTTGAAGGGGTTTAAAAAAAAAAACAAACTCATAGTCTAAACCATAGAGAGAAGAAACTAATATAAAAAACCTACTCACTGCCAGGATTTTTGACATGTGCAACTCATCACCAGGAACTGATACGACTTAATCCCATCACACTTATTATTTTTGGCATTGTCTTAGAGCATGGATTGTGGCGTGGAGTTTATACTTCCATTTCTACACTCTACAGGAATAAAAATTCAAAATTTCATTTTATGAGCCATAAATTTTACCACATTTCCTATACTGACAACTCATGAAAAAAACTTATTTTTAAGATTTTGGCCTATCACTGTGTGTTGAGAGTCCATGTACGTCGCAGTATTTACTGACAGTCTTCTACGTACAAGTACCATGCTAAGACTGGAACTTTTAAGCCAGAAGTTCCTGAACATGAGTTGTAAACCAAATTTGAAGAAAACCAGGGATATACATTGTTGAGTCGGAAACCATTCCAGGGCATAGGTGGAATGTGGCAAACACAAAGCTGGAGAAGTGGCAACAAGGGAATAAAACTGAATTGTATTGATTTATTTAGTATCTTGATTAGGTAGTACCTGTCATTTGCTGGATGATTATATCATCGTCTTTGGAATGGCCTATTAACACAAATTTAATAATAGACTTCCATTCCACTGTTAAATGAGCCAGGACAAGTATTGTTCATTATTATGTTTCTCTAAAAAAGGCTCTAGCAATATTTTGCTAGTTTAATAAATTTGTAAAAGTTGACCTAAGCACCAAGGGGTCTGGGTTGAAGAAAAATGCTTTTTTTTCCCCTTTATAAGTTCTGTGGTATAAAATGTGTACCCTATTTTTAATGAACAAGCTTTCTTTAATCATCCTGTTTTATTTTTCATTATCAAAGTGGGCAACAAAAACATCTATATGTCATTCACTTGAATAACTATATATGGTGTGCCTGGGTGGCTCAGTGAGGTAAGCCTCTGCCTTTGACTCAGGTCATGGTCTCAGGGTTCTGGGATCGAATGCCACATTGGGCTCTCTGCTCGGCAGGGAGCCTGCTTCCCCCTTTCTCTCTGTCTGCCTCTCTGCCTACTTGTGATCTCTCTCTCTCTCTCTCTCTCTGTCAAATAAATAAATAAATAAATCTTAAAAAAGAAAAAATAAAAGAAAGAACTATATGTACTCTGAATAAGATCCAGATGCAGAAGACCTGTGAGTGTACATGTATTCAAATAAAGGTTGAAGTCTTTAAAGATATCCGCTCAGGTATCTTATGTAATCTTCTATCAGGATTGTATCTCCATTTCAGTTTGTATGACACTACCTGTTTTGAATAGGATAAAGACTCATTGTTACTGTCAGGCCTATTTTCAAACTAAATATTCATCCAGTCCTTTGTGGCTGCCATTTTTATCACACATTTAGAACGGCTTCCCTTTGCCGATCTGCCATCTTCCTGCAAATCACTGTTTCACTTGTATGATTTCTAGTGAGACAAGCTTAGACCTGGCTGCCTTTCTCTCAGTAACAGAGAAAAGAAATGTCTCTGGTGCTTATGCTGCAAAGAAAGTTGATTCATGTGTAAATTATCATTTGGCCTTTATTTGCTTGGCCTGTGGAGAGTACACATGCAGATAAAAGGTTCAGTGGGTCAGGGCTCAGTATGTGCGGGTTTCTCCGGTGGCTACAATGACAGCATTAGAATTGTTGTCGCAGATTATCAGACACACTGTGATGTCTTATCATTATTTATTTGCAGTGTACTGTGTAAAATAAACCCAAACACCGTAGGTGCTTCTGTAATAATAGGATACCATGTACCTGTCCACCATTTGTTCTGTTGGCTCACATCCTAAATAAGAAAAACTGGTTTGTGTTTTTCTTCAAGTTGGAACTGGTGTCTTACTGTTTCTGCCATCGATGTTTCTGGCTCCAGTCTATCCTTTTTCTTCTACCTCATGTTTTCATTTCTTCAAACTTGGATGTTGTCCACGTTGTTAAGAAGCATGGATAATATCTTTGTAACACATCCTATTAATCCAGGTAGATGTAAAGTGCTGTTGGGGTATGTATAACTGCTTCTAGGCACGATGCAGAAATTGGATAGTTGCAGAAACTGCAAAATCTGTTCTCTGTGACTCAGTTCATTTTCTTTAAAATAAAATTGCTTACCATGCTCATTATTATCTTCACTATTAAAGGAGGTAAACAGAGGTTTAGGGTTTCCTTTTTTTTGTTAGCCACATATCAACCCTCTAGATATACAGCTAAAATGAATTTATATGGTAGATCCTTGTGTGTGTGTAAAAAATACTAAGAACTGCGTTAATAAATCCCAAAATGATATGATGCCTTCAGTCTATTCTTATTATGTAGGTTTTATGTGTCAGAAGGGTAGATACAGAGGTATATCTAGATATAAAGAAGGGTAGATATAGAGCTGATATATCTATTTCTACACCTTTTATTTATTTGTGTAATCATATTATGTATACATGTTTTCATATTATGATCCATGTGATTTTTTAAAGTATGTTAAAAACCAAGAGAATATATTTTATAACACCTACATTACTAAATTGATGTTTATCAGAACATTATTGATTCATAGTCCCTTTGGTAAGCTTTCCTCTATTACAGTAAAATTAAATGAGTTTCAAATAATGCAGTTAGCATTATAAAATACTGCCTTCATTTTTTAAAAAGTTATCTTTGCTGTTGAAGAAATTATGTCTGGAACCAGATTCCGTGCACTTGGACAAAAAGGTATAATTTTTCATTGCAACTTTTGCCATTCCATTAGGGAAACAATCCACTGTTTTGAGGACGCAGATAATTAACCATATGTTAAATTGCCTTTAGTTCCTTGTCACCAAGGCCTGAACAGCAGCAGGGTGATCTCTCCTTCCTTCTCCTTTCACTTTCTGTTCCACGTTCCACCACCAGAGCCCAACTGAGCTGTGGAAGGAGGACAGTCCCACTCTGTTCTTGGACAAGTTTTTCCCGGCACAGTCCATCCCCCAGCCTCCCTTGCATTGAACAGGGGAGAGATTGGGATATGTGAAACCTACTTATTCCTTCCCCTTGACCAGTTAAAAACCACTTCTTGTTCTCTCCTAATTTTCTTTCTCATCTCCTTCGAGGTGATGAATGATATGATAAATTCACTGAGTTTAGGCCAAATGGAAAATGAAAAACCAGGAGATTTCCTTGCGGGGGAAGGGGTACCACTGGTTCAGTTACCTTACCTTTCTCCAGCGTGGTAACTTTATAGGAGAGCGAGTATTTTTAGCCTCTAAAAACTGTTTGGCGCAGATAACCTGTTTTATCACTTGTGTGACTACAGTGTTTATAGTTTTGTTTTAACCGGGAGAAAGAATGGAGAAAACACAGTTGAGGAAAATAGAGGAGAGTGGCTGAAAGAATAAGAGAATAGCGGTAAAACTCAAAAGATGAAGCTATTGTGTGTAGACTTGATTAATCTCACCTATCTACCCAGTGATACACTATGAGGCTGTGCGAAAAGAGACAATAATTATATCAGGACCATCATCTCAGTGCTCCTGGCATGCACACAGAGTTGTAAGGAAGTCATATAATTTTGTTTGTACATTTGTATAATTGATGTCTTGCTACAGATATTTAGTTAGGTATGTATAAATACATTTCATGTATATGTGTATGGTATACAGCATACAAATAAAACACTTGAGTGTAAGTATGAACAGTTGTGACAATTTTCCTAAGAATATATCGTATGCATCTGTGTTGAGATAGGCATGCTATAATTATGACAATTAAAGACATTTAAAGGTAGCAAACAGATTTGTTTTTATATATAATAATTTATTTACCCTGGTAGCTGAACTCAACACAGTATCTCCTTTTTAGCTTACTTTTATCCATGAGGGGATAATGTGTTTAATTAAGCCCTCTTGTCTACAAGCAGTAGAGACCCACTCAGCTAGCTTGGATTGAATTTATAGTTTGTCTCCTAAAGAAGATTCGTAGAGAGAATATAAGAACTGATCTCTGTACTGAAATTGTAATTTAAGCCATTTAGACTTTTTAATGTTGTTCTAATGTGAAAGGAACAGAGTAAGAGTTACTGTGAAGGTACTCATCATCTTATCACTGGAAAGTCATTGACAATATTGCTGTTCAAAGCACCTACTCTTGCTACTTGTCTCTCATGAGACATATATTTCTCTAGAGGAATCTGTTTCTCTGTCATGCTCCTAGGCACTATATATGAACCAGCTTCTTCCTTTTGCTCACTTTCTGCCCACTCAGAACTTTGGCAAATGAATAGCCTTTGAGTCTCTCCAGTTCTAACTTGACTTCAGCTGCAGACCCCTGACATTACCTTGGTTTCTTCCTTCAGATTCATAAGAAAATTGTTGTTTTTACATCTCCGTGCTTCAGATCATAGATGATGGTCCTGTTACTTGGTGACACTTAGAACAGTATCCATCCCAGGCTCAGTCAGCTGTGGATGGAAGGTGCAGGGTTATATGATTTAAAAAAAAAAAAAAAAAAAGACACCCCTGCTTCTATCCTTTGAAACAGGTCTGTAATCGATATAGTTTTGCTACAGGGGGTAGTTGGTGAGCAGATACCATCCCTGACACCTCGTGTGTGTGTGTGTGTGTGTGTGTGTGTGTGTACATATATAAAGCATGTGCTATATATTACACAGGTTAACTCCCTGATACAGATGCTATGAACCAAACTATTAATGTGATCCATTGCTTAAATGTCACTCCTCAAGGAAGTCTCAGTCTACAATCTCTGAGTGCTCCTGCCATATGCTCCCATTATACTCTGTGTTTCGTCACCATTATAAAACTTATCAGTGTTATTATAATTGCTTAATGTGTCCCTCCTCTGATAAACTCTAAGTCTGTGAAAGGAGGGACTATATCTTTCCTACTCACTATTCTGTCCCTGTATCTAGCCCAGTTCCTGGCTTATAACCGTATCCAAATGTTTAAGTTATTTGATTAATAAATGCCTTAAACCTCTAGTAATCAAGAGGTTTGAATTAGAAGTTTAGTAATCATCCAAAAACCAACTCCTCTTCCTAAATGTCCCCCATTTCTGACAGTGACAGTATCGGTATTTGTCACACAGGTACTGATTCATCCCTCTCAACATCATCAAGGCAGTTTTCTTGGTCCTTTCTTTCTCTTTTACCTGTAAGTTTTTCTCCATTGCCGTTGCCAACTGTCTCAGTTGAGGTCTTCTTCACCTCCACCTACCTGGTCTCCTGGGCTCTAAGCTCTCATCCTCTATATATCCTACATAGCTTCCTAAAAAGCAGCTTTTTACACCTCTTTCTCTGTGAGAAAAACTTGGTTGGCTTCACTTCTGCCCAAAGAATGAAATCCAAATTCTTAAGTCCTTCACTTACTTGTTCTTGCAGAATCTCTGACTGCATTTTCTAGTGCTGTCCTGCATGAGCTCTTTCATTCTATCCAACCGAGTCTACTTCTCTCCAAATACATTCTGAGCATCTCCAGCCACCCCGGTCCACTTTCTTCCTCCTTCCGCGGGACTTAACTGTGGCTCTTCTTTCAAAACCCACCTCCAGTTCTGCTTTCTTCAGAAAGTTGTCCCTACACCCAGTCCTCAGTAATCACTTCTTTTTCTAAAGTTAGAGGACTTATGGGGTGCCTGGGTAGCTCAGTCGGTTAAAGCCTCTGCCTTTGGCTCAGATCATGATCCCAGGATCCTGGGATCGAGCCCCACATTGTGCTAGGCAGGGAGCCTGCTTCCTCCTCTCTCTCTCTGTGTGTGCTTCTTTGCCTACTTGTGATCTCTGTCTATCAAATAAATAAATAATCTTTTAAGTTAGAGGACTTACTATCTCTGCCATTCAGCTGCCCTTTACCATAGGCTACCTGACAATATTGGGGTGTTTTTAATAGGTACAGTATGACAGTGAGGATTGTGAACTGCAGTCAGACTACCTAGGTTCAAATCCTGCCTCCACAAGTTAACATCTGGGTAAACTGAGCAAGTTGCCCAACCCCAGGAAACTTGAGCTCTGTCCTCTCTGAAATGGGAACGATAACAGCACTTTCCTGTTGTGAGAGTTCAACGCAGCAAAACATCTGAAGCGTGGTGAGTGCTCAATAAATGTTTCTTACAAAATTATTTGCTCATTATTGATGAGCTATTTTTAAATACCTGTGATGTGCTAGACCCTGCCCTATGTAGAAATGGTATAAAGGGATTAAGATAACAACCTCTGCTAGCAAAGAAATCACTTCTTCCCTATCTCCCAGTTGGACTCCAAGCCCCTTGCAGTCACCTTCACATAATCCATACATCCTTACTAATAATTTGCTATCCTCGAAAACCCTGTGCCAGGCACAGGGAATTACAGAGAGGCGTAATATAAAGTCCATGACATGTTAACTATATGGGAATTAAATTTAAAAATTAGAAGCCCATGATCTTCAAGACCATTTTAACTAAAGTCCCTGTCATTGTGCTTTTGCACATGGTGAGAGCTCAATGAATGTTTACTGGCATCAAAGAGCATGGCAGTGATGATGCAGACTCTAGAGCACCACAATTTCTAGCCTCTTTTTAGAGCTGTTAACTTTATTTGGCTTCTTCTTGTCTTCATTTTCCACTGAATGAATGCCAGGAAGTCATTTTCAATTTTTTTCTGTCTGATCAAGGCTTAGATAATGTCTGCTTCTTTTGGTAGCTAAATATCCCCCAAACTCCGTTTCATGCTTCAGTGAGAAGATATTATGGTATTGCCAATGGAAACCACTTCACATTTGGGCAACATCATGATGTCTAAGTGGCTCAGATTCAAGTTTCAGTATAGATTCTGGTTCCTGCACATTTGCTGTCAAAAACCACTTTATAGGAGCCAAACTGTGGAACGCTTCCAAGTGTTAGGCACTATTAGAAGTACCATTAAAGTACTGCAGAGCTTCAAACGATTATGAAATCCTGATTTTTTAACATAATATGTTCTATGGTACATCCATGGAATTTCAATGAGTCCCTTGTTTCTGTCATGGGTCTAAAAGTGATTAATATCCCCCCATTTTTGTACTACTACAAGTTTAGAAACCACTCTGAGTTGAAACTTCTGAAAGAATTATATACTATTTTATACAACTGTGGATAGATAGAACAATTCTGATTTTCAAATGTAAATGTAAAATAAAACTTCAAGAAAACTTAATTTATTTTTTTTAATTTATGCTGTACAGTTTAGACCCCTCCCCGAGCCCTGTCCCTCTTTACTTCCTTGGTCAGCCTGCAGAGAATAAGACTTGTATAAGACATAGTGATTAAAGTGAGGATTTTTGTAATATCAAAAACTACTTAGAGACACAGATAATTGTCCATCAGCCTATGGTATGATAATTATATTAATTTAGCATACAATTTATCTCTAGCTTCTTTACCATCAAGGCAGAAAAGGAAATAATAACTGACAAAATCTTCTTCACTGGAAAAGCTAAAAGCATATACACTCTTCGGAAAAGATAGTTTCCTTGCAATAAGTAACAAAGAAATCATCACATATTTACTTGTAAATGAGCAATTATTTATGGAATTATTTTAGTGTCTCCTTCCCCAACTAGATTGTGAACTCCCTGAAGTCAGTGACCACATTGGTCTGTTAATCTCCATAACCCCAGCTCCTAGAAAAAATAGTGGTTGAAATTGAAACGAAATGAAATCACGTGGGTTCTTACCCAAGAAAGACTGACTAACATAATGGGACATATAATCTGTGAACGTATTTATAGGAAGTCCAGTTAGCATTCCTTATACTGTTGATTTTTTTTAATATTTATTTTCATTTTTTGAGCTTTTTTGAGGTAGAGCTTTAAAGTGTGCATTATAATGAGCCGATATACATAGTGAAAGGATTTCTCCCATCTAGTTAATTAACATATCCATCACCTTGAATATTTATTTTGTGTGTGTGTGTGAGAATATTTATGTTCTACTTTCACAAATGTTATTTACGTAATACATTCTTTTTAACTATAGTCACCATGTTATACATTAGATCCTCAGACCTTACTCATCCTATAGTCGAAAGTTTGTATCCTTTTACCAGCCTCTCTCTATAGCCAGCAACCCCAGCCCCTGGCAACCACTTTTTTTCTCTCTGTTTCTAGGGGTTTGACGTTTTGTTTTGTTTTGTTTTGTTTTGTTTTGTTTTGTTTTGTTTCTACATATGTGATACTGGGCAGTATTTGTCTTCTCCTGTCTGACTTATTTCACTTCTTATAATGCCCTTAAAGTCCATTCAGATTGTTACTAATGGCCAGATTTCCTTCCTTCTCATGGCTAAATGATATTCCCGTGTGTGTGTGTGTGTGTGTGTGTGTGTGTATATCTTTATCTATTCATCCTTCGATGGACACCTAGTTTATTTCCATATCTTGGCTATTGTGAACAGTGTTGCAATGATCATGGGAGTGAAGATATCTCTTCAATATCCTATTTTCATTTCCCTTGGATTGATACTCAGAACTGTGATTGCTGGGTCACTTTGTAATTCTGTTTTTAATTTCTTGAGGACCTTCCATACCGTTTTCCGTAGAGGCTATACCAATTTACATTCCTTCCAACAATACATAAGGCTTTCGTTTTTTCCACATCCTGGCCAACAATTTATCTCTTGTCTTTTTAATGATAGCCATTCTAACAGGTGCGATGTATTATCTCATTGTGGTTTTGATTTGCATTTCCCTGTTGAGCATCTCTTCATAACACCTAATTATCACATACATAATCTGCAAATATTTTCCTTCATTTCATAGTTGCCTTTTCATTTTGTTGATGGTTTGTTTTGTCTTTGTTTTTTATTTTGTTTTTCTTTTTTGCTGTGCACATGTTTTCACTTTGATATGGTTGCACTTGTTTATTTTTGCTTTTCATACCTTTGCTTTGGTAAAGCTAAAAATCATTGCCAACACCAGTGTCAAGGAGTTTACCCTCTATGTCTTCTTCCAAAAGTTTTTACAGTTTCAGGTCTTATGTTCAAGTCTTTAATCCATTTTAAGTTGATTTGGGGGTTTGGTATAAGATAGGGGTCTAGTTTCATTCTTTTGCATGCAGCTGTCCAGTTTTCCCAATACCATTAACTGAAGAGACCTTCTTTTTCTCATTGTATATTCTTAGTTCCTTTGTCAAAAATTTTCATCCAGGGATGCGTGGGTGGCTCACTTGGTTAAGCAGCTGCCTTTGGCTCAGGTCATGATCCCAGCGTCCTGGGATTGAGTCCCACATCGGGCTCCTTGCTCGGTGGGGAGCCTCCTTCTCCCTCTGCCTCTGCCTGCCATTCTGTCTGCCTGTGCTCGCTCTCTCTCCCAATCTCTCTCTGATAAATAAATAAAATCTTTAAAAAATTTTTTTTCATCCATTCATGATTTTATTTCTGGGTTCTCTGTTCTGTTCTAATGATCTGTGTATCTGTCATTTTGCCAATACCACGCTGTTTTAACCATTTTAAGTTTGTAATATAGTTTAAAATTGGGAAGTACGGTACCTCCAGCTTTGTTAATCTTACTTAATGTTGCTTTGGCTATTCAGAACCTTTAGTAGTTCCATATAAATTTTAGGATTGTTTATTCTAGTTCTGTGAAAAATGCCTTGGGAATTTTGATGGGGATTACATTGCATCTGTAGATTGTTTGAAAAGTATGAAAATTTTAACAATATTTTTCCTCGAATCTGTGAACACGGAATATCTTTCCATTTACTTATATCTTCAGTTTCTTTCATCAGTGTCCTATTTGCAGTATATAGTTCTTTTCCCTCCTTCATTAAATTTACTACTAAATATTTTATTCATTTTTTTTGATGGGATTAAAAATAGGATTATTTCCTTACTTTCTCTTACTGATACGGTTCCCTTTTTTATTGATGACCAATAAAAGCCCATGAGGAGAGAACAGAGGAAAAATAAAATGCAATAAAGTTAATGCCTGTAATATAACATTAAATCATGATTCAATGACGAGACTCATATAGAAGATTGAATTAATTTTTACCATAATTTACTATAACTTTACTATAAGCAAAAATGGCCATTCACCCTTCACAGAGAAAAAAATTATATGGGTCCTCATGCTTATCTAATGTAGATAATAGCCATTTATTTATTTACTAAAAATCTCTGAAGAAGTAAGAAGCATCATTTTAAAGAAAACAGTACATATTGTGTAGCAAATGTTACTGTTGTTTTTAGCAGAAGGGTCTCTATATTATTTGACTTTACTGAAGGTACCGTGTAGTACACATAGTCTCTCAATTTAATTAGAAGGTTTGTAATGCAATGTCATTTTCATTATAGGCAGAATTTATGCATCCAAGTATAACTTCCTATATAACATTGAAATTTCATTTTAATGCCATTTACCATAAAGCACAACCTGGAAAAAAGCAGGGATGTCTTGGATCCCCTCCAAGGGGGCATTGGTGCTGTAATCTCAAGATTGGGCCCTGTGGCTTGTTTTCCTCTATATACCCACTACCCATCAATGTCTGACATATAGGCACTTAGAAAATGTTTGGACTAAACACTGGTATAATTTTTTGTTTTGTTTTGTTTCTCTTTTTTGTCCTCATGTGAGTGATTATTGAAGGGCTTAAAGCTGCATGCCTGAACAAATTTCAAAAAGTCTGCCATAGTGTTGTGGGTAGTGTTGGTTTTCATTTCTTAGATGGACACAAAAGAAAAATATGTAGGCTGTTGCATTTTTATTTGTTTCTTTTAAAATCTTTTTAAATGTGAAAATATGTTAAAGATCAAAATAATGAACAGTGTCTTATTTCTTCTTTTTACCATACTTTTCCAAAATAAATGTGAATAGTGCATGACTCCTTAAAATTATTTCTGTGGAATAGATATAGCTCCTTTTAATGAGAGTCCTATTAATACAAAAGCCATGAAGAAGGAGCAAATTCCATTTTTAACCAAATATACAGTTAAAATTATGTTTCTTATATTTCCAGAAGCTTTTAACAATCATATTTTTTATGATCATTTTACTCAAAGGATTGAGTTCCTGAGAATAGTAGACCTCTCAACAGATTAGAAGAAAAACCTGCATTATCTTGTCATTTTAGTATTTGGAACCTAGCACCTGTATTTTTTTTGAAAAGCATTTAAAGAATTTTTGAATTATTTTGTATTTTTTCATAATAGTATATTCTTTTCTCTGGAAAAACAACATTTGAAGTTAAGTACTTACCTCAAGAAAATGTCTGTGTTTCATTTTTTTAAAATTTATTTATTTATTTATTTGCCAGAGAGAGAGCACAGAGGAAATGACAGGCAGAGGGAGAGAAAGAAGCAGGTTCCCATTGAGCAGAGAGCCCGATGTGGGACTCGATCCCAGGACCCTGGGACCATGACCTGAGCTGAAGGCAGAGACTTAACCCTCTGAGCCACCCAGGTGCCCCTCATTTTTAATTCAATTCAGAATTGACTGAGCTCTCAACAATTTCAGAAGACTTTACCAGTCAGTTGGTCAGTCAGTCAATAAATGTTTAGTACACACTTAGTATGTGCCAGGCAATGTTCTAGACACTGTGATGGGACACAGCAGTAGACACAGCGAAGTTCCTGACCTGAGGGAGATTACATTTTAGTCGAAGCATATGGACAATTAATAAGCAAGCCAAAAAAATAAGCTAGTAAATAACAAAACAAACAAATAAATGATTTCAGTTGCTAGTTAAGTGTTGTGTTATGACAAACATTTAAGATGACAGTGGGTTGAAGAGTGACTGGGCAGGAAGTGAGAGAGCAGCGTGACTCTCCTTGAACTAATTGTTCTCCCTGTTTGAGGCTACTTGGTTCTGTTACCACTACTGCCCACCATTGAACTATTTGAGAACAACATGCTTTCTTTGTACCACAGAGCAATATAATATCACCAACAGAGTCATTTTCTGTGGGAGAAGTGAATGCAAATACACTAGTCCCACCACACTCCTTGCCCTTTCTCTTGTGCTCACCGGATGTAAAAGATGAAACTTCCCACCTGTTCTCTACCTCCAGCTACACAATGTGGTATTCCCTAAGACATGCAAGGAGAATCAGATGCTAGGCAGAAAGAAAACAAAAACCATGTGTTCACTATAGGCATTAAATAGAAATATTTGATGGCGACACCATGTTTAAATGGATAAAAGAGAGAACATTAAGTTTTCTGTTACCAGTAAATTCTGACTGTCAAGCTGATCTGTAATTTGGTTCAGTTCAGTTTATACTTTATATATTTTATACATGTATATCCCTACATATATGAATGTATATAATATATACCTGTAATCATTTATATGCAAATGATATTAACCAGAAAACAAGCTCTTGGAATATATCTAGAGAGTAAAGAACATAAAAATCTAATATTTCTGGCATGGAGGTTCCTCAAAAGTTAAAAATAGAAGTACCTTATGATCCAGCAATGGCACTACTGGGTATTTACCCAAAAAATACAAGAACACTGATTCAAAGGGATACATGCAGCCCTATGTTTATAGCAGCATTATTTACAGTAGCCACGATATGAAAGCAACCCAAGTGTCCATCAGTTGATGAATGAATAAAGAAGATGTGGTGTATATATATATATATATATATATATATATATATATATATATAGTGGAATATTTTTCAGCTATAAAAAGGAATGAAATCTTGGCATTTACAACAACATGGATGGAGCTGGAGAGTATAATGCTAAGCAAAATAAGTCAGTCAAAGAAAGACAAATATGGGGTGCCTGGGTGGCTCGTGGGTTAAAGCCTCTGCTTCCAACTTGGGTCGTGATCCCGGGGTCCTAAGATCGAGCCCCGCATTGGGCTCTCTGCTCAGCAGGGAGCCTGCTTCCTCCTCTCTCTCTGCCTGTCTCTCTGCCTATTTGTGAAACAAGAGAAGGCACCTGGGTGACTCAGTCAGTTAAGCATCTAACTCTTGATTTGGGCTCAGGTCATGATCTCAGGGTCGTGAGATCAAGCCCCACATCAGGCTGTACACTGGGCTTGGAGCCTGCTTGGGATTCTCTTTCTCCTACTTCCTCTCTCTTTCCCCTCCCTAGCTCACACTCTCTCACTCTCTCGGTCTCTAAAAAACAAAGTAAACAATTAAAGAAAAAAAATGAGAGAGAGAGAGAAAATAAGAAACAGACTCTTAATTATAGAGAAGAAACTGATGGTTACCAGAGGGTAGGTGGTCAGGGGAATGAGTGGAATAGGTCAGAGGATTAAGGAGGGCCCTTGTCATGATGAGCACAGGGTGATGTATGGAAGTGTTGGAATCACTGTATCGTACACCTGAAACTAATACAAGCTGTATGTTAACTAACTGGAATTAAAATAAGAACTTTTTTAAAACCTTCTTATCTGAATATTAGTTTTTCAGATTAGTATTTCCATTCAGTATTAATATTAATGGAAATTATTATTTCTGTTTGGAGGGTACTTTAGAATGTATAAAATATTTCCACATATTCATTTCATGGGGTCTTCAAGAACAATAATGTGAAATAGGTACTATTATTATCTTCATTTTATATGTGAAGAAACTGAGACTCAGCCTAGAGATTTGCACAGAATCATAAAGCCGGGAAGTGTTAGAACTAGGTGTCTGGGAGCTATGTCTGAGGCCGCTGTGTTTTCCACTATACTACAGCTACAAATAGACAGTTTCAGGAGGAAGCAAACACAAAAAGTAGTCAGAAAGTTGATGGGATTGTGATTCTGATGCTATGGCTAACACATGAGTGAGAAAGTCATCAACATTGTCTTTTAATAACAGAAGGCTATAGGGATAGAGAACAGAAAAATGGATCTCAGATTCAGCTTGAAGATTAATGAATGATTTTTATTTTTTTTTATTTTTTTTAAAGATTTTATTTATTTATTTGACAGAGAGAGAGATCACAAGTAGGCAGAGAGGCAGGCAGAGAGAGAGAGGAGGAAGCAGGCTCCCCGCTGAGCAGAGAGCCCGATGCGGGCTCCCAGGACCCTGAGATCATGACCTGAGCTGAAGGCAGAGGCTTTAACCCACTGAGCCACCCAGGCGCCCCTAATCAATGATTTTTAAAAGCAAAGTTTCTAAACAGCAAAGTGACTATGATGAAAGTTTTGCACTTATCAAGGAAGGACTGATTTTTTCTTTTTTAAAGGAGGGTCCTCATGCCAAGAGCATGTTCAAGTAATTCTGAGAACACATTGGCATTAGCAGTTCAGCAGGTAGTCGAGATGAGTAATAAGTTTGGGGAAACGTGAGGATGCTAAAAGGAATGAAGACAACACAGTAGAAATATAATGATACCAAAGAAAGGAAAAATACTTTCCTCATGTGATGTTCCAAACACTAAGCTTTCTAAAGTAGAAAGTAGATTTCTGTAATCTCTTGGGGAAGGAAGTATGGACACAAGGAAGGGAAGGTAATGTCAAGCAAAGAGAGACAGACATCATAGCAAATGCTTCCCCAGCCCTCTCTGCTACTTATTATTATTATTATTAGTGACTGAATGAACACAGAAAGGACCATAGGCTTCACCGCAGGACACCTCCAGATTTTTGCTCTTACATGAAGCCCTTGCTGTGGTCACAGCACAACACAGAAAGCTGCTCAGAATCATTCATTTTCCTTTTTTTTTTTTCCCCTGTTTTCTTATTTTCTGAATGACACTAGATATATGCTTTTCAAGGACAAAAACAGAAATGTCTCATTCACACCTAGCACAGTGCCTAGCATATAGGAACAACTCCATAAATTTTTATTGAACTGAACTAAACTATCCTAAAATGCAGAATCAGGAGACCCTGAGTCACTCACTCTCAGATACTCAACAAAAGCCAAAAACCTGAGTTTGAATCTAGACACTGCTACTTGCCAATTTGGTTACTTTGGGCAGTTTGCAGTGTAACCTCTCCAAGTCTCAGTTTCCACATCCATGATTTAGAAGAACATGGTTAGTTTCTGCCCTACTAACCACACTGGTTTATTAGAGGATAGAATCTGAAAGTACTTGTGAAGATAAACCAGAAGTTACCAAGTGCTATACAAAAAAAAAAAAAAAAAAAAAGTGTCTTTAAAAAAATAATAATTAAAAAATAAAATAAAAAGGGTCTTTTTCCTGTGGAAACAATAGTGCCAAAATGTTTCCATGGTTAGCAGGTTTTTTGGTCAAACCTAAATGCTGGATTCCAGAAAGGTAAGCAGGCCTCTTATGAGCAGGTCTTCTCAATATCTTACACTTAGAAGTTAGTATTGTCAAAGTAGGAGAAAGGGGTAAAATGGGGATGAATGTCTTTTTTTTTTTTTTTTTGTATAATCAAAAGAAAACCTCCTGGGGCGCCTGGGTGGCTCATTGGGTTAAAGCCTCTGCCTCTGGCTCAGGTCCTGATCCCACCGGGGTCCTGGGATCAAGCCCCACATCAGGCTCTCTGCTCAGTGGGGAGCCTGCTTCCCTCTCTCTCTGCCTGCCTCTCTGCCTGCTTGTGATCTCTGTCTGTCAAATAAATAAGTAAAAATCTTTAAAAAGAAAGAAAGAAGGCCTCCAGTTCATGTAAGTCGTACCAAAACATTCCAGCAATACTAGTCACCCTCCTTCTTCAGGCAGGACCACATGGCAGGTACAAACTGCACTAAACGTTTGTCATCTTCAGAGCTCATCACAAATTGCAAAGTAGGTATTATTGCTATTAGTTCCATTCTTACAGATGAAGGAGAGACTACAGAATGTGCCCAAGGTTACAGCTTATAAATGGGATTTTACGATTAAGGAAATGCGCACTGAGAAACAAGTGACTTAGAACAGTATTTGCTCTTTTTTACTTTTCTCTTTTTTTTTCAGCCTGTTCCAACTCTAGCTGATACTGTATTTCCTCTAGACCATAATTTTCCAAAGAGTGTTTTGTGAAATAGAAGTCCAGAAAACGGTCCCAAGAAAACTCATTGGCCAAATATGTTTGGGAGATAGTGCACATTGAAATCCTCCCTTGTGGGGTGCCTGGCTGGCTCAGTGGGTGGAGTATGCAACTCTTAAACTTGGGGTTGTAAGTTTGAGCCCCATGTTAGGTGTAGAGATTACTTTAAAAAAATCTTTTTAAAAAGAAAGAAAGAAAGAAAGAAAGAAATCCTCCTTTCTGTATGTCACAGTGCACACTAGCACACTGATACCTCCTAGTAAGGCTGCAATAAGGACCTTTCCTTTGAACATAACCTTCAATCAACAGCTGTTGGTAGCCTACAAAGCCAGCGGTCCACAGAATAAACTTTAAGAAAAGTTCAATGTTGAATAAGCTGAACAGTAAATGCAGGAATTATTATGCCAGTCATTATGCCACTACGCCAAGAGACATGGAACACAATCCTCTCCATAAAATATATGTATAATTATTGGAAATATACAATCTGATAATTTTCCTAAATGTGTTCAACCAATTTCCTAGAGATCCTTCAAAATAATTCTTTCTGAACTGTGACAGCAACTGATATTATATTATAATGAAAGATAACAGAAATTCAGGTCATTTTTTTCATGTAAGAAATTGTACTGTAATAAATGATTGAATTTATTTCATGGTACTGAAAATTATCATCCCAATTACTAAATATTATTTTAAATTGGTGATTTTAAACCAATGTAATAAGTATTTCTACTTGGAGGAGAAGCCAGTAATAGTCAAAACTACTTTCCATTTCCTCTTCTAAAACCAGAAGAATGAAGAACATTAATTCATTTAGTCCTATCAGACTAGGGTTCTCCAATTACTTAGAGTTATTTAAAACTTTTGAGTGAGGCCAGTTTGGTCCCAGACTGTATTTGAACTTCAAATACCTTTTGAATCAACTCAAATTAAAAATACTACATTTTCTCCTTTTATTCTTGGAAAACATTAGGTACATTGCCTGTTTTTGTTACTTCATTGTCATATATTTTTTTAAAATGTCAGAGTTTAAATTATTATTATATGCCCATTAGTTCTGCTGCCTTGGGATGTAATGACTCATATTAGGAGTCTATGTAATAAAAAGGGTTGGTGAGTTTTTACTGAACTGTCCTTTTGGGACTATAATTTTTAACATTCTCTGGAAGCTTCTCAAATCCTTCAGTGATAAAGTGCACATACAGTAGTGTCTTTATCATTGACAAGTTGTTAAGAACCAGAACTGTCTCTTACCTGTAAATGTTGAACATAACACCATGTTGATCTGACATATTCCTTACTTAGAGAGTCACCAGGAATACATGATTAGAATGTCACCATCTTATAACCAAATAAGGTGATTTTGTAATCTTATTAATAGTAATTTTAGGTTTTCTCTGCAGGTTAGTAGATGAGTTCGTCTTTTTGAGGTAGAGTTACCAAACACCATCCAATTAATACAGACATATTCTTTTGCTAAATTTTAAATCATTGAGAACTATGGAAGAAGAAAAAGGGCAGTGTAGACTAATGAGCTATATAATCTATCTCCATAGATTTTTTTTTTTTTTTTACTTGTTCTTATACTTCACGTAAATGCCATTTAGAGCATGTACTTTTTTGTGTTTGGCTTCTTTTACCTGAGATTCATCCAGATTGATATTTATATCACTAGGTCATTCATTTTAATTACTAAGTAGTATCCACTTTATGCATGTATCACAATTTTTACACCCTCCTGTTGATGGACATCTGGGCTGTGTCTAATTTTTTACATTATAAATAAAGCTTTTTTTAAAGATTTTATTTATTTTGACAGAGAGAGAGATCACAAGTAGGCAGAGAAGTAGGCTCCTCGCTGAGCAGAGAGCCTGATGTGGGGCTCGACCCCAGGGACCCTGAGATCATGACCTGAGCCGAAGGCAGAGGCTTAACCCACTGAGCCACCCAGGCACCCCTATGAATAAAGCTTCTATGAACATTTTCTTAAATGCCTTTTTGTAGTCATTTGTTTTCTTATCTATTGGATCAATAGCTAATAATACGAGTGCTAAGTCATGATGTAGATATATATATATATATATATGTATATATATTTTTTATTAAAATCTACCAAACATTTTTACCAAAGTGACTATACCATTTTGTAATCCTATGAGAGCTCTAGTTGAGTTGCGGCACATCCTCACCTACACTTGTGTTGCAGCTTTTCTAATTTTAGTTTGAGTTGGAGTAACTAACCCATTTAAATTTCATGTAGCTATTAATATCATTATTTATGTCTCCCCTATTTGTCCAGGTTTTCTTGTTCTTTTATTTTTTTTATTTTAATTGCTCTAAAAGTCATTTTAGTACGCCTTTTTGTGTTATTTTTAATAGTTGCTCTAGGGATTAAGTGTTGATCCTTACCATAGTCTACTTAAAATTAATATTGTACATTTTCATATAAAATGTAAGGAGCTTACAACACTGTAATTCCATTTATCCTTCTATCCTTGTATTGTTGTTGTCATGTATTTTATTTTATTTTAAAGTTTTATTTATTTAAGTAATCTCTACACCCAACATGGGGCTGAAACTCACGACCTTGAGATCAGGAGTCACATGCCCCTGTTGGCATATATTTTAAATCCATGTACCCTAAAACCATAAAATACGTTGTTATAATTTTTTCATTAAAGATTCTACCGTAATAATAAATAAATAAATAAATAAGATTTTATTGTATATTTTTTAATTAATGGAAGAAAAAATGGTCTTTGTTTTTGCCCTTACGTTTACCATTTCCATTACTGGGCATATGTTGTAGATTAAAGTTTTATCTGGTGTTCTTTCCCTCTAGCCTACAGAACTTCCTCTGGGTTGTATATCTTCTAGTGCAGGTCTGCTGACCACAAATTCTCCCTTTTATCACTTACCTGAAAATGTCTTTATTTCACCTTTTTTTTTTTACATTTTAATTCCAGCGTAATTAACATTATTTCACTTTAATTTTTTAATAGTTGTGAAAGGTTTATTTTTTTAATTTTTTATTATGTTCAGTTAGCCACTGTATAATAGTACATCATTAGTTTTTGATATAGTGTTCAATAATTCATGAGTTGCAATTAACACCCAGTGCTCATCACAACATGTGCCTCCTTAATACTCATCACCCAGCTACCCTATAGTCTCCTTCTCTCTGAAACCCTCAGATTGTTTCCCCAGATTCCTAGTCTCTCACTGTTCGTCTCCCTCTGATTTCTCCCACTTCAGTTTTCCCCTCCCTTCCTCTATGCCTTCCTCCATGCTCATTCCACAAATGAGTGAAACCATATTATAATTGTGTTTCTCTGCCTGATCACTTTAATTTTTAAGACTTTTTTCCTGTTTGGAAATAGAGTTCTGGGTTGATGAGGTTTTGTTTTTTTTTTTCTTTCAGTTTTTTAAAGTTGTCATTTCATTGTCTTCTGACTTCCCTTGTTAGTGATGAGAAATCAACAGTGCTCTGTATCATTATTCTGCTATATATATACTGTGTGTTTTTTACTGCTGCTCCTTGCAAGATTTTTTTTTATCTTTGAGTAGTAGTAGTCTTATTATGTATGATGTGTCTATATGCTTTTAATTCTGTATATCCTATTCAGCATTTGGTGGACTTCTTTGATTCATAAATTAATGTTTTTCACCTAATTTGGGATTCATGGATATTATTAATTCAAATGTTTTTCCTTCCCTATTCCCTTTTTCTTCTCCTCTGGGACTCCAATTGCACAAAAATTAAGTGGCTTTATGTTGTCTCACAGGTCACCCAAGCTTTGTTTCTTCCTTTTTTTTTTTTTTTTTTAAGCCATCTTTTTTCTTTCTGATCTTCGGCTTGGATGATTCCTGTTGATGAGTTTTCAAGTTCACTGAAGCTTTCTTCTGCTTTCTCCAGTTAGGTATTAGTCCATCCAGTGAATTTTCCTTTCAGATATTATATGTTATAGTTCTAGTATTTTTACTTGGCTTTTTTCCTAAGTTTTTGATTTGTTTGCTAAAATA
Organism: Mustela nigripes; assembly: GCF_022355385.1. NCBI lineage: Eukaryota > Metazoa > Chordata > Mammalia > Carnivora > Mustelidae > Mustela > Mustela nigripes. The sequence continues at coordinate 116,386,008 of NC_081568.1, read as the reverse complement.
TCTTTCACTCATTAGAGCCATTTCTTTACGTTCTTGAACATATTTACAATAGTTGCTTTAAAGTTTTGGTTTGCTAATTCCAAAGTCTGGTCATCTTTAAGTCCATTTCCATTGTTCTGTCCCACAACCCCCACCCCTTCACTTTGGATCAAAGTTTGTGCTTTTTTTTTTTTCTTGCGTATCTAGTAAGTTTTTATTATATGGACATTATGGTATGAGCTGTTGGGTTTTTAGATTCCGTCAATGACTGAATTTCTTCAGATGTGATTTTGTACTTTGTTATGGTGAGTTTTCCCCTTAGTTTTAGGGTAAACCCTTAGACCTAGCACATTATCTTTACTCTTCCTGGGTTTCACAGTGGAAAGACCAAGTCTTAATCCAGCTTCTCTAATCTGACGAGACTCAAACTCTAAACTTTCTCTTTCGTGGTGTGCAACAGCTTAAATCTCTGTTCGTCTTATTCAACTTCAGTTGCAGTCTTCTCCCTGCAAATACAGTTCAGAATTCACCTGAAAAACTGAAAGTTATTTGTACACAGATTTTGAATTTCCCCCTCTGGTTGACTCCTTTTTTTTTTTTTTTTTTAAGATTTTATTTATTTATTTGACAGAGAGAGATCACAAGTAGTTGGAGAGGCAGGCAGAGAGAGAGAGGAGGAAGCAGGCTCCCTGCTGAGCAGAGAGCCCGACGCAGGACTCGATCCCAGGACCCTGAGATCATGACCTGAGCCGAAAGCAGTGGCTTAACCCACTGAGCCACCCAGGCGCCCCGACTCCTTCTTTTTACCTCCCAGGATTACATTCCTGGTTTCTAGCTGTTCTGGTATCCCCAACTCCATCTCTGGACACTGCAAGCCAATAACTGCAGCCTTTTGCTTGGATTTTTTTTTTTAATTTCTTTTTAGCATAACAGTATTCATTGTTTTTGCACCACACCCAGTGCTCCATGCACTACATGCCCTCTGTAATACCCACCACCTTGTTCCCCCAACCTCCCACCCCCCGCCCCTTCAAGACCCTCAGGTTGTTTTTGGGAGTCCATACTCTCTCATGTTCACCTCCCCCTCCAATTTCCCTCAGCTCCCTTCTCCTCTCCATCTCCCCATGTCCTCCATATTATTTGTTATGCTCCACAAATAAGTGAAACCATATATAAGTGACTACCCTCTACCTTACAGAAAGAATTTTTTTGGGTGAAGAGCTACCCAACTATTTGAAAGGTTTAATCTCCTTCAGTTTCTATCTGCTTTAGGTTGGTCTTCAATGCCATCAAATAGCTGTATGTTGGAATTTGTCCAGAGTTTATCATTGTTATGGTTAACTGATTACTAGAATAAGAACCCTCAGTATGATACTTCTTAATGTATTTGTATTGAAATATGGTTAATTTTTATATTCTTTAAGTAATACATTTTATAAACCAACAAATATGTATGCTTATATATAGAAAAAAATGTCTGAAATAATATATTCCAGTTTGTTATTTTGTTATTTCTGGTTAGTAGGATTGCTGGTAATTTCCGTGGGTTTTTTTGTTTGTTTGTTTGTTTGTTCTTACTTATTTGTGTTTTCTACTTTTTCCTACGACAAACATTGTTTAAACAGTAAAATCCTTTTTTTGCTCTCCTAGGCAAATGGTTTATTTATCATTACTCTTTATAATATTTATTATGATTCTTTGTAATCTTTGATACATTTAATATTACAATTTCACTAGATTAAGTGTGTGAAATCCTAGCAGTGTATCTATATGGCAAACATTTCATTTTCTAGGCTTTTAGGGATACAGAAATTGGGACAAATCAAAGTCAAATGGCTTATCTAGAATTTCATGCATATTGATAGAGTAGCCAGAAATAGATCTTAAATTTTAAGTCCCTCAGTTCAGCTGTGTAAACTATTTCTAAGACATTAGCAACAATGTATGCAGTCAATTCCATATTTTCTAATGCATATGAAAGAAAATCGTCATAGTTGACTATAAGCCTCAGACATTTTAGAAACTTGACTTAGTCACTGATTTCAGTCTCCTCTCCATCAAATAAATATTTTACTAGATTTCCTAGCTAATAGAATACTTGACTGATTTTTTAATTTTTAATTCAGATAACCTTCCAAAAGCTAACAAGAAAATCCCAGGAAGGCTTGCCTTGAAATAGGAATTTTCTTCTTTCTGAATTGCAAGCTTCTTTATAAAATGGAATCACATGGATATTTGATATCCAAATGGATATTTGTTACAAACTGGTAGATAAGCAGGAATATTTTAATCATATTCTTGTGTTTTTATGCAGATAATTGACTAAAAATATCAGACCTTAGTAATGGAATTAGTGTTGTCATTCTAAAGTTTCAAATTAAAACCAAATGAAACTGTCTTTTTAAACATCTGTAAAAATGGATGGAAATAAAGAAATAATTATTAAACCTTCATAGTTTTCATTCTGTGATCCTGGACTAGATTCTGTACTAGACAGTAAAAGTGCCGTATGGACAACTGGCAAAATTGGCAAACAAATAATGGTAGAGTAAAAAAGTATCCTATAAATGTAAAATCTGAATGTGATAACTGTAGTTGCATAGGAAAATTTCGTTGTTGGTAGCGTGCCTCTCAAATAGTTCAGAAAAAAATTATGTTTGTGTATATGCATGTGTATGTATATATACAAAGTAGAAGAGTAAATAACAAAAACAAATACGATAGATATTTTTTAAAATGGAAATCTGAGTTAAAGTTATTTAGGAGCCAGTCTTATTATTTTTGTGACTTTTTTGTGACTCTGAAGTTATTTTTAAAGCAAAGTTTATTTTTAAATTTAATACTTCTGGGTTCATTTTCTTAGCATACATGCAAATCAGTGCTTTTCATTTCTCAATCAAAAACATCAGAATCATATCACTAAACATAATTTATCACTAAATTTTATGATACTTTTAATAAAAGAAAATTTGGAACTTGAACTGCTAACCAAAAGAATATCTTCATGTTTGAATTTACTTGCAAAATAGTGATGGTCTTAGGAACGTAGAAATAGAGAAAAAATACTGACTGAATAGAAAAATTTTTATTAAGAACAACATAGTTACAAATGAATTTTATTTCCAAAGTTGTTTTAAATGATAATTGTTCATAAAAATATCCACTCAAATTGTGTATGTTTTCTACCATATGTAACACTGTAATTAAGCATCTGTCAACATTTCTAGCAGTTTTAAATTTGTATAGTCTTGCTCTGGGGCCTAAAACTTCACTACTTAAATGGTTTAACCAGAGACTTCATTAAAAAACAAGAATTTTTTTCTTTCTTTTTGATAGGTTACTGAATAATACAAGAATGACTGTCACTATATAGATTAAAAAATATGAAGATTATTTTTTCCCCTTGTGAAAATCTAAAATAGTTTTAATCCCCAAGTTTTAGTTTGCCTTGTGAGATTAGTCCAGTCACTTTTAGGGTAATTTTTCAATAGTCATCTGAGAGCAAATGCTCGTCTTCCCTCAGTCAAGACACATCCAGGGTGCTTTTTTAGCAAAAAAGATAATGATACGGATATAATGAAAGAACAGATACACAGATTTTTTAAACATACTGGGCTAACCTATGACATTAGTAGTTATTTCTCTACTGAATTAGCTGTTTCCATAGCATACCACTGTGGCATGGGTCATCATTTTATTTGGTGACATGGCTCCTATGTTAACTTCTCTGTTTAATACCCACCTTTAAAAATCTAACCAGGAAAACTGGGCCTAGGGTGCCTAGGCGGCTCAGTCGTTAAGCATCTGCCACGGCTCAGGTCATGATTCCAAGGTCCTGGAATTGAACCCAGAATCAGGCTCCCTGCTCAGCAGGAAGTCTGCTTCTCCCTCTCCCACTCCCCCGCCCACTCAAATAAATAAATAAAATCTTTAAAAAGAAAAAGAAAACTGGGTCTTATAGCAAGTTTTCATCTGGCTTTAAAAGATTAAATTCATGAGGCAATGAGGAAAGGAGAAGAATGTTGATGGAAATTAAATAGAAAAATGCATTAAATGTTTGCATTCTTTTTTGCCTGTGGTATACTGGTTACCTACTGGTAAGAAGGTGCTTCCAGTTTGGGCTATTCTCTTGCTGAAGCTTCCACATATTCTAGTCTTATTCCTCTCTGGTCAACAGAGGGTAATTGTGAATGTTCCTGAACCCTCTTTACAGGATCCAGTCTGTACTGTGATATGTAGGGAATATTTATCCTATAAAACTAGGTGAATCATTTAGCATTCAAACCCATTCTTTGATCTAGTTGAGCTTACCAGCTCAGGAAAAGAGCATGAAAATGGAAAAAAGAATCTTGAACCCAAATGTCGTCTTAAAGTCTGCATTGGCATACCAGCAATACTCTCCTTTTCCCACTTAACCTACTGAAACAAGAAGTAACGCCGTAGGGCTCATTACTTTAAGAATAAAGTAAGGGATCAGCTACCTTAAACTGGAATCGAGTATTGGCTTATACCCTAGTTACCCTGTGTTGTAGACCTTAATAGTCTGGCATTTGGACTCCACTCTTTCAGGGGATATTTATGCAGAGGCTTTTAGGTGTCAGGCATGGCCCTAGGCAATAGGAATAAAGGGTGAACAAAACGAAGTCCCTGCCTTTGTAGAGCTTATGTTCTTATTTACTGGCACTGTGACCTTTCGCAAGCACCGTAACCTCTTCAGACTGCAGTTTTTCACCAGCACAAGGGCAGCACCATCTGCTTTGCAAAAATTATTCCCAGGTTTACATGAACTAGTGTGATAAGGTGCATAGTCCGGTGCCAGGAACACAGGAAACAGTTAATTTTAATTTTTACTTTTTTTTTAAAGATTTATTTATGTATTTGAGTGAGAGAGAGAAAGAGAGAACAAGAGAGAGGGAGAGAGAATCTGAAACAGACTCCGTGCTGAGCTCAGAGACGGAGGTGGGTCTTGATTCCACAACCAGGAGATCATGACCTGAGCCAAAACTGAGAGTCAGATGCTTAACTGACTGTGCCACCCAGGCACTCCTTAACTTTTGTTTCTTAATGATGATAATAGTTACTAGGAATACATATTACAACCATACTACAACTTTAAACCTCCTAGCTTAAAAATGAATTTTTAAAATCCTCCACATTCTGTGGGCTATTTTTTTTTTAAGTACTAGGTCCAGCATGGTTCTTGAACTCATGACCCTGAGACCAAGAGTTGCATGTTCCACTGACTGAGCCAGCCAGGGCACCCCTCTATGGGCTATTTATTAGTAATGATATGTAGCTACAGTAATACCTAAGCTGAAAGTTTTACAGATGTGCTCTCCCACATAGGACCTTTATATTTACTTATTCATCAGTTAAAATGAAATGAGTGGTTTTTTGTTGGTTTTTTGTTTTTTGTTTTTGTTTGTTTGTTTGTTTGAGCAAATCTTGGCCTTTTCTTCCCCACAGGCACTCCCTTAGCCCCTATTTCTTGTAGAGGAAATATCTGTTCGGGCACCTAACCTAGTTGGACTTCATAACCTCTGGGATAGCTATAAAAGCATATTGATGACCACAAAATAGCAAACATAATGTCGTCCAAGTTCTAGTAAGGAAATTAAAGTATTACCAGACAGCATGAGTGCACTTCAAGACTTGGAGGTTGAAGTTAACAACCTCAGACTTTCTGTTGTTCAAATCTTACTGGGCAAAAATATAGATAATACAATTATCAAAAAAATAATGGAGTTGTATAAAGGAGATACAGTCCATCCATTCCTTTAGATGGGATTAATTTTTCTCTTGAACAAGCCAGACTATTACAGACTATCAGGTCACCTGAAACACATTATTTCCATGTCCTCTGGGTGATTTCTCCCAAGTTACTCTGTAGTGTTGTAGCATAAGTCTTGCACTAAGGACATAAGTGTAAAAACAGCTATTCTTCATACCTGGTTTGCTTTTACCACCTAGGTACAGTGCATCGTCATCTGCTGTATAACCTTCTTTGTATTGGTTAATAGGAAGTTCAGTCAAATTTTGGTCGCCGTCCATCAGTTGTACATGTCTTTAAGCTAGTTGGCCTCATGTATTCATCTCGCCTTCTCCCTGCCTTTATCCTGTTTTTCTAACTCCTTTTACTCTTCATTCCTTTTTCTTCTCTTCTGCTATAACCTATATATACAAGTCATCTCAGACGCTTTTTTCAATAACAGATGTGGATAAGTAACTATTAAACAAGCAAAAGTAACTCTGCTACTATTTTCTTACATAATGACACTATTAAAATTTTTCACTATTAAATCACTATAAAGGCATATAACTTTTAACCTCTCTTTTCACAATTTGTAAATGTATTTTTCTAGTATATGGGTTATAGCATTCTTTATTAATGGGACTCCTAACACACTTTTGTCTTGATAATGTAGGTTTTCCTTCATTTGCAACTTTTAAAAAGGGAAGTTTTCCTGTCTTCATTTTTCTACTAATGGATATAAATTATTGACCCAGAAGCTTTGAAATCTGACTAACTAAAGACATCTTATTTTCAATAATCAGCATCTTTCTTTTTTACTGTGTGGATTAATCCTCCACCTTTGTTAACCTTGCAAGTGGATCCACGGGCTTTTTCATCAGTATGACTTTTTAAATTTTGTCTGTGGAATAGAAGTAAAATAATAGATTCTCTCCACGTATCAATGATACCCAATGGATAGATTTGATATTCTTTGGGAAATAATGCCTAGCCATTGCTTCTTTAACAAGATCCAAGTAATAATTCTCACCCTGATTTTAAAATACTTGGGGGAGGAGGAGCCTGGGCGACTCAGTCAGTTAAGCACCCAACTCTTGATTTTGGCTCAGGACATGATCTCAGGATCCTAGTCTAGAGCCCACTCACTGTGGAGTCTGCTTAGGATTCTCTCTTCTGCTCTCTCTGCCCCTCCCCCAGCTCAGACTCTATATATAAAATAAATAAATAAAATATTTAAATAAGTAAATACTGGGAGCGGGGGAGCCTGGGTGGCTCAGACAGTTAAGCATCTACCTTCAGCTCAGGTCATGATCCCAGATCCTGAGATCGAGCCCCACATCAGGTTCCCAGCTCAGTGGGAAGCCTGCTTCTCCCTCTCCCACTCACCCTCCTTGTGTTCGCTCTTCTGCTGTGTCTTGCTCTGTCAAATAAATAAATAAAATCTTAAAAAAAAAAAAAAGTAAATACTGGGGGAAAGGACTTTCAATTATATTTATAATTAAATTTATAATGTTACTTAGAGCCAATATACAAAACAAAGAAGTGGGAATAATATGTACTTGTCAAATTCTGTAACACATGTAAAATATATTCTCCATCCATTACAGCATCTCACACCTCAATTAAAAGTATCTACAAACCTAGGGGCTCCTGGGTGCCTCATTCAGCCAAGTATCCAACTCTTGATTTTGGCTCAGATCATGATCTCAGGGTCCTGCTTCACTGGGCATGGAGCCTGCTAAGATTCTCTCTGTCCCTTTCCCCCTCCTCTCTCTCTCTCACTTTCTCTCTCAGAAAGAAAGAAAGAAAGAAAAGAAAAGAAAAGAAAAGAAAGAGGGGAGAGAAAAGAAAAGAAAACAAAAGAGAAAGTTTTTACAAACCCAGAAGTAAATTTAATTCCTCAGAAGCTCCATGAGCAATAATGAAAGATTTCAGCCTCAAAGTCTTCTGGACGGTTGCACAAAAATCTATATGGAAAGCCCAGTTAGAGTTTTAAATGTTTTTAGGATAAAGTTCAGTGTAAGTACAGTAAGGATTATAATTATAAATAATCTTCATAACTCTTTCTAGTAATCATTAAGCCATATCTTGTTTTATTCAATCTTTATTATAAATCAGTCCCTAGTGGAACTTATTTTAAGTGCTCATGAATTTTCCCTATCCTGATTATCTGAAATATAATGTATTTAGTAATCAGTCCTGTCTAATATGTTTCCATGTCATTTTCTAAACTAGTCCATAGTAGGAATTTACTATGTTTATTTATTTGTGAATATATATATTTAACTAAAATCAGTGCATCTTTATCTTAATAGAAGATGTCATTCTTTATGTATTAATCCTGTTGTGCCAAGAAGTTCAGGATCCTCTAAAGATTCCTCCCATGTGCAAGGCAGTGGCATCCTGGGATTTTTTTTTCCTTAGATACTCAGAGAGGAAATCTTTGGGGAAGAGAACTAGTAAGGAAATTAAGGTATTACCAGACAGCGTGAGGGCAACTCTAGACTTGGAGGTTGTTGAAGTTAACAAAAATAGTCTATTTCTACATTACTAACTAGGATGAAAAGAAATCACATTGTTAGGAACATAAATGATACTCTAGAAGCTGTCAGTGTCTGTTTTAAGGTAAGAGAAAGCTTTCATGACCAACAGTCAGTAACTAGATGACATGACCTGACAGAGCTAGGTCTTTTTTAAGTCTAACATCAAGAAATCAATGAAAATAGAAAATGTTGTCATTTCATGCCAGCTTTATATTATTAATAATAATTTGCCTTATGTGATATTTTACTCATCTCAGTAGTTAGTGGCATAAATATATTTGAGGCTATTTTAAAAGTTTTCCTTAATTTATAACTGGAGGAAATAAAAGCTATAAGAATAAGAAAAGAATGAAGTTTTTCACATATGTTATGATCATTTATATAGAATATTCAAAACCTATAGATAAATCTTTTGGATGAAATGTATAACTTAGCAAGGTTGCTGGATACAAAATCATTATACAAAAGTCAATTGTATTTCTATATGCCAACAACAAGTATTTAAAGGTCTATTTATAGTAGTATCACCAAATATGCAGTACTAAAAAGTAAAACTAAGACATATATCATGTTTGAAGATTCAGTCACTCAGCATAGTAAAGATGTTATTTCTCTCCAGATTGATGTACAGGCTTAACATAATTCCTGTCAAAATCCCAGCAAGATTTTTTTGTAGATATAAACTTCTAGAATCCCCAAAACCACTGTTACTTCTGGTACCAGTTGCAACTTGGTGTCCCTAAGACTACCTTCAGGTTAGATCATTTGCTGAAAGCTGTTCTACTCACAGTGAGTCTAGTATAGCAGAAGGAGGGTACATATTAAAATCAGACGAGGAAAAGACATGTAAGGCACAGTGTGGGAAAGTTCCAAGGATGAGTTCCCAGTGGGCCTCTTCAAGTCAAGTCACAAACAGTGCTGTCTTCTTTTAGCAACAGTGTGTGAGAAGACACACAGAGTATTGCAAATCAGGGAAGCTCACCTAAGCCTTGGTGTCCAAGTTTTTCCTGGAACTCGGTTATATTGACATGGTTGACCATCTGGTGGTACAATGACTCTGGAAAATAGTGGGCAGTTTCTTTAAAAACTGAACTTGTAACTAATATATAGCATGTGCACTCGAGCATTTATCCCAGAAAAATGAATATTATTGCACATAAAAATTTGTCCATGAATGTTTATAGCAGCTTTATTCATAATAACCCCAAAACTGGAAACAACCCAGAATAGTTAAACAAACTGTATTACATCCATACCATGGAATACTACTCAGCAATATAAAGGAACAATTTCTTGATACAAAACAATCTGGCTAAATCTCTAAAGAACTAAGATGAGTGAAAAAGCCAATCCCAAAATATTATATACTGTATAATTCCATGCATATAACTTCCTTGAAGTGACAAAATTATAGAAATGGAGAACAGATTAGTGAGGGAGGGGCCGGCAGAGAAGTGACCAGGGCTGTAAAAGACTAGAAAAAAACTAGACCACTCTCATATTATATTATGGTGTTTCGTCAATACTACTATTGACGAAAAGTATAAAAGGGGCACTGAATGAATCTGTTATTTCTTACAAGTGTTTATGAATCTATTTATCTCAAAATTATCTCAAAATAAAAAGCATACTTAATAGTTTAATTAATCTAAAAATGAAGTTCAAATTCTCTATGGAGAAAATGATAAAGCCTAATTAAGAAGCATAAAAAATGATCTAAATAAGTGGCAAAATATATAATGGTCATTGATTGGAAGACTCAGTATTGTAAATATATCAGTTCTCCCCAAATTGGACTATACGCTTTAGCATAATTCCAAATATTTTAAGTGACTTGGACAATCTATAATGATTACTTTACTGTGTCCTCTTTCCTCTCTGCTTTCTTCCTCCTTCTGTTGGCTGCAAAACAAACGTATCTGCTTTTGAAAGACTGACAAAACAATACAAAGGATGGCGTGGTTACAAAAGTTCATATAGTAGTTTATCTATGTATTCTGAATACCAGTAGCACTTTGCTTTCCAAATTCACGAGTTTTTACTGCCATGATCTTCTGTATGACTCCTTTTCTCTAATTTCAAAGTGGGAATTATTGTTAAAATAGTGCAAAAACCACAGAAAAGGCTTATGATTTTATGCTTTATTTTATTTTAATAGCATTTAATAAGCATCAGTTTTCTGGTGAATTCTGTTTCAGGCAGTTGTCTATATAACAAACATCTATTAGTCCTCAACCATGATTTCTGGGATAAAATGTTTTGAAGCATTATCCCCCACCACCAAAGAATATGGAGATAAAGCAAGATATTTTTCATACATAAAATAACTAAACAGAACAAATAGATGACAGTACAGTATACACTATATAAAAATACCAAAACATAAAGGGAGTAGCTGCTATGGGGCAAAGCTAACCAAAGACAGCTTATTAGAGGAATAAATATTGAACTGGATCTTAAAGCAATCAGACATACATCTTCTGAAATATTTTACTATTTCAGTGTCCTATTAATTTGTAAATACTGACTATATGTGTGCAAAATGTCTGTGTGCCTTTGGCCTGTTACAACCTCTCTTAACTTTAGATTTCTTACCTATGAAATAAAACTGTTGGATAAAATTTTATCCAGAGTCCTTTCCACGTCTTTACTTTTATATTTGGTATGTTTCTATCTGCATCTAAATTTAGATCAAGCCAACTACATCTTGGGAATACAAGCTCTCGAATAATTACAGTTAAAATTTTCTAAGAGTTCTCAGTTCTGACACTTATCTAAACCCCTTTTTGATGCTGGCAAATTGTATTTACTAGATAAGCACAACATTTTAGCTAAAGAGATCTGGAAGATACTTGAGTATTTGTCAGTGCTTATCAACTAGTCGCTAATGGACTGTGGATCATCACCTCATCAGTTTTTTGAAGAGAGCAAGAAAAACATTGTAACTTCCTTCAGCTTTTAGTTATAGAGTGCCCAACTGTCATTATATTCCAATTTTAAAGGAATTTCTTTCTTAACTCCAAAAGCTAACATATACTTCAACATAAGGTATATTTATCAATCTGCATTAAAAATGAGTGAAGTTGGACCGCAGCCTCTTCAGAACTTTACAATGATAATTTCTTCTCTGGCTGAACTTCAGAATCACAGATGTCCAGTCTGTGAGATTCTGAAAAGTTTTTTAAAATGTCAATTGAGCAGGGCCTTGGAGGATAGGGGATACTTACAGAAGAATTGGGAAATAAACTGAGAAAAGAAGCCTGGAGCCAGATAATAGAAAACCTTAAGGAATTTCTACTTGATTTAATAGGTTATGGAGACTGTTGGATATTTTTGAACAGAGAAAGAGGCATATGACACAAATGATACTTTAGAGTTTTTCATCTGGTAGCAAGTCAGGTACAAAATAAAGGAGAGGTTGAAGGCAATGAAATGAGTTAGGAGAAAGTTCAAAAACCTAAATGATGGATCATTAAATCTAGAGTGATAACAGAGGGATTGGAAAGGGAGAGGAGATTGGAAAAACTTTGCTGTCAAGATTTGGTAACTGGATCAGAAGATCACAAACAAGGGAGGAGGAAAAATGAAAGATGGCCGAGAGGCTTTGAGCTGGAGTAGTTAAGAGAATGTTGTGTCCATTCATAGAAATGAAGAACTCAGTGGAAATGCCTGCATGGAGAGTAAGCCCAGCATTTTCCTCTGGACTGCTTGCAGAAATGCAATGCTGTGACAGCATATTCTCCCTCCCAGTACCTTCCCACCACACACAACAGTACTTCTAAGGGCTGAGAAAGCAGAGGTATCAGCATAAATCACAAGGGCAAAATTGTTAGGGAAATGCTTTTTGTAGTTCAACTCCATTTTGTATTCAGTTCTTGGAAATATTATTTTATTAGTCTCTTTCAACTCTTACTGCATATTACTATTACTATATCATTAATTTATTTATGTGAACTAGCAGTAAGGGGATTTTATACTCCGAAGTGTGTAGAAGAGTGTGCCCCGGAGAATACTCTAGAGGTGGGTGGAGTCGATAAATGCAATCAGGATGAATGTAGTCCTTCAATCGAACTCCCCATAATCCATTCACCATTCACTTATCACCCTGTATTTTTTTTTATAACATAAGTCAGATTTCATTCTCCTCTGCTCAAAACTCTGCAAACAGCCCCTTCACTGCACTTGGAATAAAATCCAAACCTTTCACTATGGCCTTCTATGGGTTGGGAGCTGCCCAAGTGGTCTTCTACCACTTCCCCCTGACCCACAGTGCTCCAGCACTCTAGTGTTTCAGTTCCTCAACTGTGAGAAGCCCTTTCCTCCTCAGAACCCCTGCTCCTGCTCCCGCTCCTCCAGAACTCTCTCGGCCGCTGCACTCTGCCCCTAGACCTTTGTCTGCCTTGCCATTCAGGTCTCAAGTCAGAAGTCTTCACCCCTTCTAAATTGATGACTGTCTCCCCTCATCTCACCTCTATGCCTTCCTCTTTCTCTTCACATGCCCTTGTGGTGTTTTCTGCACAGTGTTCTGACTCTCAGAAATGGTCATGTTCACTGGTTTACTTGTTTATTATCTACCATCTGCACTAGCATGAATTCTGTAAGAGTGGGGCATTTTGACATCATGTCCACCACTGCGTCCTCAGCCCCAAGAAATAGTCCCTGACAAACAATAAATACATGTACGAATGTATAAATTAATCAGTCACAGAATCTCTGGAAAAACTGTCTGTCCACAAAATATATTATTATTTAGGGACTCCTGGGTGGGCTCAGCGGATTAAAGCCTCTGCCTTCAGCTCAGGTCATGATCCCAGGGTCCTGGGATCGAGTCCCGCATCGGGCTCTCTGCTTAGCAGAGAGCCTGCTTCCTCCTCTCTCTCTCTTCTCTGCCTACTTGTGATCTCTGTCTGCCAAATAAATAAATAAAATCTTTAAAAATGTATATTATTTAGAGTAGACTCCATGATTGAGAGAGGAGGACCACAAAAGAATATTTCAACTAGTAAATGGTTTGGTTTGGTTTGGTTTGGTTTGACTTTGAAATAAGGGAAGTATTTTGCAGTTCTTTCCCTTTCTCCCTCACTTCCTCTACTCTCTCTAGCTCCTCCCCTTCCCCCATACCTGCAGAGTGAAACTAGCAGCTGTAAGTCATAGGTATCTTCTAGTAACAGACAGAAAAGCCAGGAGAAAGGGAAGCCTGACAAGATACCTATCAGGTGGTACCAGCCCTGTTTGGCAGAGCGTTGTTTTAAAATGAGTCCAGGGGTGGCTCAGTGGGTTAAAGCCTCTGCCTTCTACTGAGGTCATAATCTCAGGGTCCTGGGATCGAGCCCCAAGCCCTGCATCAGGCTCTCTGCTCTGCGGGGAGCCGGCTTCCCTTCCTCGCTCTCTGCCTGCCTCTTTGCCTGCTTGTGATCTCTGTCTGCCAAATATATAAATAAAACCTTTTTAAAAATAAAATAAAATAAAATGGAGTCCAGAAAATAGATAGAGAAAGAGAGAAAGAAAGAAAGAAAGAAAAGGAAGGAAGGAAGGACTCCAGTAAAGCTCTTCGCTGATGATTGTGTTAGGAATAATAGAATTAGGAACCTATACTTAACATAAATAACTATATTTTTGGTTCTGTGCATTCCTTTGTTCAGGGCTCTATTCTCTTACAATCCCTTAGTAAAGTTACTTTGGAAAATGACAAAGGGAAACTGGTAAAAGGGAGCATTTGCCACACCTACGCTCAAATTTTAAAAGGAAACAGTATCCCTGGAGGTCAGGCCTTATGGCAATAGTAGGAGTAGTACATGGGACAAGAATTAAAACCAAAGAAAGCACTTCAACACCAGCTATCTGGGTTTGATAGGCAATTGAAGCAATAAAAATATATTTATTCATTTTTTATTGGTTAGGCAGTTGATTCGAAATAGAGGTCTTCTAGGTGTAATGCCAGAGAACCACAGCTACTGCAGGCTGTCTGCTCTGCCTTAGAGTAAGCCGGCTGCCCAGAGTTGTTTCCTGGGTCTTAAGATGTCCTGTGCCATACCCACCCCCCACTTCACCCTCCACCCCACCTCCAGCTCCTCTTCCAAAGATGAGAGATCTAGAAAAGAAGCTGAAGGAAAGAACAGGATGCCCAGAAGCTGCAAGTGACTCAAAAGTTTCTACCACTGAGTTTCTGTCTTTGTTTCAGCCTGTCTCTTATTTCCAGTTAAGCTTGACAACTTGCCTTCAGGCCTCAACAATTTCAGCTTTAACCAGTATTGCATTTTCAATACAATGGAAAGAGATTTGCCTATTTCTTACACAATTTAACAAGACAATGCAACATGTTTAGTAAGCTACTCTGTCTTTTGTCACACAGTCACAGTGAACAGTCCACCCCACTCCATTTACCATCCCCCAGCAGTGGCTGAGTCTCACACTTCCGGTTTCTAACTTGGGAGAGTCTCCATTAGGAGCCCTTCTCTGTCCAAATATTGGTAAGTTGTGGGGGGGGTGGGGTGGTTAATGATGTTCTCCTTAGAAGCTCTAGAATTCATTTTAAAATGAATTTTAGTAGTTACGTTTTATTTCTTTTTAGAAGGCACATTATTTTTCAGTGCTCTGATATTTCTCTAATTCTTTATAACTCTCTAAAAATAACTGCTGGTGAGCTCATAAGTTCATTAGTTAATCCCAGTGGGACTCAATAATGCATATTACAGACCTCTTGATTTTTATAAATTAGATTTTCTCAAGAATTCCCTTACCTGTTATTATCAACATAGCTATATTGACAGGGTCTTCATTACTTCCTAATTGCCCATATTCCTTTTTCTTGTTAAAGATCAATTTTTAAAATCAAACCTTGTCATTTTGAAGGTATCATAGACATGTTATCTTGTTAATATTAATGTTTCATATCTTTCTAGGTTTTTTTCCTCTTCCCCTTTATCTTAGGAAACAAAATTGTTTCATTACCCATTGCTTTAAAAAGGAAAACTTTTTGTGTGTGAGGGAGGGAATTGGAGATTGTCAGTGAGAGAATGGGGATCACATGCTAGTTTCCCATGCCCCAAAACAAAGACATAAAAATTATGTTTTGTATTCAATAGTGACTCTGTCAACAGTTACATTCCCTATTCCAAACCAGACCGTAAAATGTAAATTATGCATAGATTGTTGAAATTATTCCATGACCTTTTGGTCTAGGACCATGTAAAATAAGGCGACAAGCAATAATTAGAATAGCAAATAGCTGACCAAGAAATTCTTCTAAATTATCTCTTTGGTGAGAACTTAGACTGTCCATTATTATATTAGTAAACCTCATCTCTGGCAAATTGTATGTGTGTGTGTAGTGTCTGTGTCTGCAGTGTGTGTGTGTGTGTGTGTGTGTGTAAGTGTGTGTGTGTGTGTATGTGTGTGTGTAATATCACTTGAAGGAAGATTATTTGCTTTCCCAGACATTTCATGACTTTATTAAAAGATTCATTGAAGAGGTAACTAACCCACTTCTTCCTTTAAAGAAATTCTATTTACAGAAATTCTATTTACATATAAGTTTTTAAGACATCTACAGCGTAAAATGAGGTACAGCTTCAGACTAGTCTACATCTGCCAAAGTAAACATCAGGATTTTGGCTGCTAACTTACTAGCATATTTTGGCATAGTTTTTGCCCAAAAAATATGTAAGCACTAAGATCAAGTGAAGAGGAGTGTGGACAAGGCAGACTTGTAAGAAACACTTGGATTGAAGTCATCACAGGGAATAGACAAGACAGAAGATACAGCAATGTTTTCTTCTCTCTTATCCTATTCTTTGAGCATTCCACTCTCAGTGCTATTTCCAACCATTTTTTCTTTAATTTCTAAATGCTATTATATAAATGTAGCCTCCCTCTTTCTCAGTTCCATTACAAGACACTTTTTTCAAAATATATAGTCTTTGGGGAAAACAAATGACACATTTTAGCAATTTGATCTTTCTCATAGGATATACAGTCTCATACTTCATACTTTAAGTTTCTGATCCCTTTGACCATTTGTGCTATCTTTATGACTTTGAAATTCGCTACAGTTCATTTTTTTTTAAACAGGTATAGGTAAAGAATAAATATTCAATGTAGTATTTTTTAAAATATTTTATTTATTTATTTGACAGATAGAAATCACAAGTAGTCGGAGAGGCAGGCAGAGAGAGAGAGAGGGAAGCAGGCTCCCTGCTGAACAGAGAGCCCGATGCAGGACTCGATCACAGGACCCTGAGATCATGACCTGAGCCGAAGGCAGCGGCTTAACCCACTGAGCCACCCAGGCGCCCTCAATGTAGTATTTTATGGAGGATCTCCTGTCCCTACCTTTTGGTTATTTCGCAGTGAATAACATCATTGACAAACAATATCTATGGAAAAAACATTGAGAGAAATAAAAGGCATTCTCTGCGCTGTATAGGCTAAAAGAGATAGAGTGGAGTTCAGATTATAGGGGAAATTAATCTATAATATAATTTTAAAAATAATTAACTATTCATTTTGATTTAAGATGACACTGATCATCTAAATACCTCCCATTAAAACAAATGTTACACAGTACTTTTATTATCTTGAAATTAATTCTAAAGATAACATGATCCACCTACTTAGAAGATAGCTAGATTATTATAATTGCTCTAGTTAACACATAGAAGGAATAAAAGAAAAGTAACTCATAATAAAAATAATATGCATATCAACATTTTAAGTGCTCTAAAAACTCTACATAAGAAGGCATAATAACAGTAGTCAGTTACTTAGTCCTGTACATAAAATCACCACGGATTCAACAGCTACAAATGCGGGCTGATGCGGGTGTGCTTATTGGTGACTCAACTTTCATGGGCAGTGATACCATCAGTGATGAGATTTTTTTCATAGGGTAAACCATTCTTGGTAATTATATAAACCACTCTTGCTTATTAATATTTTGAACAACATAAAGTACAAAATCCCTTCCATTTACATGGTAGTCGGATTCCTAGAAAATTCTGTGTATGTTCAAATGATGCCAAAAGTACTTTGAGAGTATTTGTTAAACACATCTAAATTCTAATCCCATATAATTATAAACAGAGTTTTCAACTACATGAATAGCTGGTGGAATGTTTGCAAACGATGTGGGGGGCACCTGGGTGTCTCAGTTGGTTAAGCATCTGCCTTTGGCTTAGGTCATGATCCCAGTGTCCTGGCATTGAGCCCTATGTGGGGTTCTCTGTTCAGTGGGGTGAGTCTGCTTGCTTCTCCCTCTCCCTCTCCCTCCCCACCCCAGCTCGCTCTCTCAAATAAATAAATAAAATCTTTAAAACAAAGAAAGGGAGGGAAGGAGGGAGGAGAGGAGGAAGGAAGGAAGATGTGTGGGGTGCAAGACAATTCTTCACTGTGCTCTACTGCCTTGCAAACTGCAGGATTTCCAGCTTCCCTGGTCTTCTTCTAAATGCCAATAGTTCTTACCAACCATCCTGACCACCAAAAATATCACTATAAATTTCCTAAATGCCCCAGAAGCCACTACCATGCACATTAAGAATCACTTATTGAGACTGAACAAAGGCACTTTTTTGTAATGAAACACTGAGACCCTGTACTTTTTATTTTGATACTGAATTGATTCCATGGATTAGGAAACTGAATTTGCCCCCAAAGTGAATTATCCAGAAAGAGCAAGACTGCCAATCTCAGAAAGATACAAAAAGCTTCCCCTATGAACATGGTGGGTATTTAATATGGGAAACCCTTTACTCCTATATGGGAACCTCTCTAGATTAAGAAAGTGGGGGTCTGAAAGTGAAAACAAGTTCATTGTCCTTAAAAAGAGGAGCTTTTGATTAGGATAAAGTTGTCCTAAAGGAAAAACTAAAAATCATGTTTATATCCTTCAAGTAACATGGTTAGTTTTGTTATTTTGAATGATTTTCCATATTACCTACACATCATTGCAGTTTATCAATAAATGGATGCTTTTTTGACTAGCCTGAATTTTCCACTTTTATGGGTTAGTGCTTCTGTCCTGATTGAATCATTTCTCCTTAAATGGTGTATTTTTTAACTACTAGAAAGCTGCTCTCAAAAGTTTCCATAATCTAAGCATTGCTATGGGTAGATATTCATATTAATTTGTAAATATTTTCATTGAACTTTGGCTCTGACTTTTTGAAAAGGATCTCCAGACATGTTCTTGAAATGTATATGTGTAGCCCCAGGTGGATATGCAATTACCTAATTTCCAACTACTATTTTAATAAAATTATTAAAAACCTATTTCAAGGGCACCTGGGTGGCTCAGTGGGTTAAGCCTCTGCCTTCGGCTCAGGTCATGATCTCAGGGTCCTGGGATAGAGTCCCGCATCTGGCTCTCTGCTCAGCAGGGAGCCAGCTTCTCTCTCTCTCTCTCTCTCTCTCTCTCTGTCTGCCTCTCTGCCTACTTGTGATCGCTGTTAAATAAATAAATAAAATCTTTTAAAAAAAACCTATTTCAAAAAATTCTAAAAGCCATTTTTTATATAAAATATTCACTTTACTACTCCTTAATTAAGGAAGAATTCTCCTACCCCTACTCGGTTCTCTGTAGTTCAGTTTCTAACCCACTTTGCTTATTACCTTTACTCCCACCGATTTCCCTCCCTCTTATAGAGCACACATTCTCATTATTTATACTCTTAAATTGCAGGGGTAAATGTTGAGAGCCAGTGCAGGTACTCAGTTATCTCAGGGACTTTGGTCTTTTCAACCCAGGACTAATCAAGCAGAGAGTCATCATAAGCTAAATCTAAAAAGCTTTTGTAGTGATTTTATCACCAGGGAAATTTGTTCATCCTTCAGAAAGATTGTCACCAGGAAAGAAAAAAATAAAGGAGTTAAAATTGCTTCAGACCATTGACTCCTTGGGTCCCTCTAGATTCCTAGATTGAATTGGTTTTCAAGGGTTGGGAGGAATTATGAGAAGAATTCCCTGAGAAAGCTTACAAATTGATCATAGCCTTGGTAACACTAGTAAGTGTAAGTGTGATCACTATGGAGGAAATGCCAAATCAGTCTGGAAGCATGGGAAATGAGAAAGGAAAAGAAGACAATTAACACCTTTCTTTCTTTCTTTCTTTCTTTCTTTCTTTCTTTCTTACTGTTTTTGGGGATGTGTGCTGCCATGTAGTATGCATCTGAGAATAGTCTTTCAAAAGGAAGAAATACAATTGGTTTTGAAGTATCTTATTATTATAAGTGCAATTAGTTATTGAAATGAAACTAGATTTGCAAGCACCATAGAAATAGGAACAGGAATTTCATAAACCTATCTAGAAACTAGGCCCCTTTCAAATATACCCAAAGTAGGTTTGTCTGAGCATATCTAGAACTGCTTACTTGGGCTTGGAGAATATGAATGCCTCCAAATTCAAAAGAATTCTTTAAGATTGTCAAATGAATAAATCAGTGAAAAATATAATAATAAATACCTGGGTGTTACATATATATTAAAGAACTTAAAAGTTTGCACACTTATTGATGAGGGCAGGCATATATATATATAATTTTTCCCCAAAAAATTCTATGAAGACTTGTCAAAATCAAGTTAGGCACTTTAGGATTTGCCAGGATAAACCTATACTAATCTCTCTCTCCCAATGAGTAACATTGAAATTTGCCCAAAATGGGTAAGCAAATGACCTCATTTTTTTAATCTGAATACAGTAGTGTTGGAAGATATTTCTCAGGATATGACTTCAACACTAGATCGTAGTTCTCAGGGCAGGTTCATAAGGCCAAATTGCAGAGGAGAAGAGGATGGAAAGCATCCTTGTGAGGGCACCCATTAAGAGAGGGGTTTTCTGGTAGGACCAGCTCCCACATTTTAGTCCCATGCACAGACTGTAGCTTTCTGCTCTCTGGTCGACTGCAGCCATAGCATCCTTATTGTTGTAACTCCCAGATTGTGATACTGTCACAAAACTGTTGCTAGGCAACAAATGTGGTTACCAGGTCTCAGCGAATAGCTGAAGGGGAAAGCAAAGTGTTGCACCATTGTAGAGTAACCATAGCAATGACCTACTATTACAGACTAAAGAATTATCATTAACAATGTTAAAGTATCAGACAGAGGCCCTGAATCCCAAGACTTCCAGGCAGTATCTCTCTGCATAATTGAGTGATCTAGGAAGTGATTTCAACTGTTTCAAAGCTATTCACTCATTATTTCTATGGTAGAGTCTTCGTTATTATTTTTATTTTTTAATTAAAAAATTGTTTTGAAGAGACTGGCAAAATGATATGTTATCACAAGGAGTCGAAACCGATTAATATCCTCATCTGTTCTTATGACTACATCACTGGTTTTTTTGCGGGGGGGGGGGCTTGTTTGTCTGCTTGTTTTGTTTTTTGCCTATGTTAAACTGAAGGGAGGTTTGACTTGAAAAGCACCGTACATCAACAGAAAGAAGCTGTGGTAAAATAAAATAACCCTGTAAAGTGACAAACTAAACCTGTATTTTCTAAGTTGAATTCCTCCTGACAAAATAGGAGGCCTAGATGCTCTTTTTGTACTCACTGCTTGGAAAGACTTTTTTAGCTTTTCTAAAACTGGCCCCTAAAATCTTTTAAAATGTAGCCTCCTAGGACAGTTCTAGGCACAGTCTTTTAAAAAAAAAAAATCTGAACCTTCCTGAAGCATCCCATGTAATTTGGTCGCGGTGACCTCGCTGAGACAAATTATGTCTAACGGCACAGCTTCCGAGAGAGGCAAGAAAAATCCGATTTGTTTTATTCTCTTGGGAAGCGGAGAAACGTGGGTGCTCCCGGATGGGTGAAGATGCCGGATTCCGCGCGCAGGGGAAACCAATCCCCGCGCGCGCGCGCGAAGCCTGGGGAAGTGGGTGGTTTCGAAGCGGGAGAGGGAGTGGCCCTTCCCTCCGAGCGCCTCGATTGGCCCGGAGGGGCTGAGGCCCTGGGGCCGCCTGGCCGCGCCTCGGGCACCCCGCGGGGGGTGTCCCAGCCGCGTCCTCCCCCTCAGGGGCGGGAAGGGGCCTCGGGCGGGAGGCTGCGGAGGTCTCCGGCGGGCCCGGGGGCCGCGGGCGGAGAAGCGCAGCGAGCGGACGTAGACAGCCCTCGGCCGCGGAGGCAGAGTGAACCCTCGGGCGCAGGTGTGGCCTGGAGGGGCCGCGCCCAGGGGCCTGCAGACGCGCGCCGGTGGCGGAGCGGGCGCCGGAGCGCGGGGGACGGGGACTCCGAGGGCGGGGCTCGGGCTCCCGGGGCGGAAGGCGGGCGGCCTGTGCCTTGGCACCGAGCGAGGCCACCTCGTAACCGAATCTGTGTGTTTTGCAGGCACCGACCGTCACGAGCTAACTTCCTGGAAGAGCTTCCCGTCCATTTTCAAATTCTTTACCGAAGCCTCTGAGGCAAAGACCAGTTCCCTCAAGCCGGCTCTGACGCGGCGCTCCCACAGAATAAAGCACGAAGAGCTGTAAGAGGAGAACGAGCGAGACGGGGGAGGGGAAGCCAAGGCACCACACTCGAGCATGCATCCACACGTCTCCTAACTGCTTGTTGTCGGCGAGCAGACTCCCAGCCCCTCATTAGATTGTTTTCTTCCTAGAGCACAGGGTCGTGATATATACATCTAAATAGCGTTTTGCATTATTTCTAGATGAGTGCAACTGTCAAAGCAATATGGGTTCACTGGTCGTGCTTCCTGCGGGCTGAGCTCGGGCTTCGCGCTGCCCGTCAGCGCGCAGATTAAGGCTGACAGCGCCCTGCCCGGCGCGGCCGGCGCGCCTCTAATTGCCCTGACGGAGCCCGCGCGGGCGCTGCGGGGCGAGCGGCGTCTGCGCGGTCCTACCGCCCGCTGCAGCGCAGCCGCCGCTTGCACCGGCCCCCGGCCCCCCTCGATCATGTCCGGTTTTTTCCTCCGAACAGAAGCAAACTTTTATTCTAGATTTCAAACTTACATTTTAGGTTTTCGCCGAAGAGCTTCTTACGCCTCTTTTTTTTTTCCCCCTAATTAAAAGGAAGTTCCCCACAAACCTCCTCAGAAAAGCCAAATTTAAATTCAGAACGTGAATGCCGTGATGTACTATGTCGCCTTGGGAGTGCAAATTGTTCTCTAACAATCTATTTTCATTTCAAGACCTAAAGAAAAACTTTGCGTAAGAAATCTATAAAGTACCCATTACACATTACCGCTGAAAACCCTTGCCATTTGAATACGAGGTTTTACACAAGTCTCTAATTTCAGAAGAGATTGTTTAAACCAAAACGTAATGATGCGCAAATCTTTTAAGGGTGAAAGGTCCCATTTCCAACAGAATTTCCAACTTTATCATTAGAACTGACTTTACTTTTTAAATGTATAATGTGTATTGAGTGGCATTGTAATTCAGATCGCACACTTGTTTTGCTTTTTAAATCCTAATGTGGAGAAAGTTTGTTGTTGTTGTTCATAACCCTAACCAGAACGACTGTCCTGAGCTTTCATGGAGTTAGACCCTGTTCGGGATGGTATTTATTGTCATCAGGAAGATGAACCTGTGTGCTGTTCCACCTTTCCTCGTGAAAGGCCAAGTGGGGCTAAAATGATTCTTTTAGGTTTCTGCTCCCACAGAAAGCGAAAGAAAGACCTGGTGTGAAAGATTTTCTTCTCTCAATACAGTGGCATAATTTTTAGTAGTCCCATTTCCTCTCTAGGGTTTTGCCCTACAGTTTCTACAGTTACTTTAATCCTGCTAATAATATCTGGCCAACACTGTGAAATACAAGAGGTGAAATAAGTTAAGATTTTGCTGACTTTTAAATTCAAATATTAAATCTTAACATTATCAATTTTTAATTACTTGAATTTAATTACCTAGTAAAGATTCTGTTTCTAGCAGATGAGGGTCTGAATTTAATATTTTTTCATCCTTTTTTAAAGTATATGCAACAATATGCCTGCCTTATTTGAGGACATGATAAAATGTACCCAAAATGACTTAGAACTGTCTGACGTCTCAGAAAAAAATAACTTAAAATAACCACCTCATGGATAAAATGTTTTTATATTATGAACCGATTTCAGCAAGTTTTGAAACTGGTAATATCTGTGTTTGGTATATAAGTACAGTAATTTGTTCTTATAGTTTTAATGATGGCAAATTAAAGTGATCTTTTTTCAGTGGTCATATATACATATCTTTTGATATTATTTTAGCAGAAACAACACAGAAAAAATCAAAACGTCATTTTATCCACACCTGGATAATTTAATATGTGTAACTCCAACAACGTCAAGCATGTTGGTCTGCAATCTTTTCTGTTTTAGAAGCAAAGGTGAACTGTATACAATAATGGTACCTTCCTTTGAGAGGATTTGAAAATTGATGCGGATTGAATATATTTTTCAAAGTGTTATAAATTGTGTGGTGTTTTGACTATATGAAAGTATTCACAGAAAAACTAATTTTATTGCTTTTTTCTACCCAGCACTTGTGTAGTGCTAAATTTATGATGCTTATGCACCTGAATTAGAGCAAAGTAAATGGGCTCAGCTTAGACACCAAATCACTCTTATTCCTTCTCTTCGGTTTTCTCACTTCTCCTTTTGAAAACCTTTACTAGCAACTAGAGTGAATCACTGTTTAATTGCCTTTAATACTTTAAAACTACTGGGTTGTTAGCCTTGTTTAACCATCTATAGAGGGCTATTTGCAAACTTAAGTTGTGCAAATGTAATTTCTACTTGTGGATCTGAGCTGCAGCAGCCCGGAGAGAGCTAGGCAAACCATCCGAGACCGCCAACTGATAAGTGATAAGATTCCTCGTAATGTACAGATTTTTTTTTTAACCTGTTGATTATGTGTCTGTTGGTATAAATGTAGTAATATCCTCCACCTCAATTTTCTTGGAGTAACAACAATCAGTTGGTAGGAGCCCGCCTGCTTGGAGGTGACAAGTGTTAACAGTATTTCTGCTCTGATCTTCTAGCCATTTTGGTTTCTTTAGACAGGTTTTTAGGAGAGTAGAGGCTTAAAGTTAGAATGTAGACTTTTTAAAAAATTATATACTCAGTTCTTAGAGCAATGGAATGGGAAGCAAGGAGTTGTTGATAAATCTGAGATTCAAAATACTGGCTTTAGAACTTTAAAAAGGTATCTAAACATGCAGCCGTTAAAAGTTTTCATGGATATTTGAAGGGGGGAGAAAATCTATTTGTAATAATTGTTGTTTTCTCAAGTTTCTGCCTTGTGCATCGACCTAGATTGCATTATTGTTTATACAAAAAGAAAAAAAAGTAAAGCACAGGAGTTTCATATATATTATATATTTCTGTTTACCATTTTAAAATAAAAACAATTTTCCCAACAAGCAGCGGCGTATTATTCTTGCTCAGAGGTTCATTTATTTGTGTACAGTACAGAGGTTAATAAAAGCAGAAACTTAAAAAGAATGAAGGAACAGCATTCATCAGTATTTTAAACCGTATAGTTGCTTTTATTACTATTACTGTTGCTGTAAGGTAACATCCTAACTTCACTTGAACACTTTCTGTTTGGCTTGGACCTTTCACAAAGCCAACATTTTTTTTTTTATAAGCCAACATTTTTTTAAGGTGTTTGTTTTTAATATCTGAAATATCCTTAGCTACAGAGAAATTTGAACCCATTGTTAATATACTGTAAAGAAATGTGCTTTCCAAAGGAATCTGGTGACATTACATTGCTCCCAAGTCCCTATATAGGTCCATGATGTGTTACATCTAATCTGAAAATATCGTGTTTACATTTTTTTACAGCTTTTCCTTCTTAACTCCTTTGAGAGAGTTTGAATGACAAAATATGTTAACTATATTATCAGGGCTAATAAGTTAAATTTTTTTCACATGTTTCTCTGGATTACCTGGAGTCCCAATCCAAACACATGTGTGTCTCCTGTTAAATCATAGTTTATAACTGTAAACTGACAGGTTCCTGTGATTCATTTAAGAAAGATTACTATCACAGAAAGTCTAAAAATTACTCAAAAACTTTCCCCATGCTTCTATAGGGGAAAATGTCTTTAAATAAATGTGAGATATTCTCATCTTTGAAATATGGGTGGCAAAAAAAAGGGGGGGATAATAGTGGTGGTTATTTTATGATTACTTATTAGGGGCTGTAATAATATAAAATAAAAGACTCCAGGAGGTACTCCCTTTCAAAAATTGAATACTTTCCTTCCTTCCTTCCTTGTATAGAGTGACTGAGTGGGAGTCTCTTGAATTGTTCCTCTTCCTTTTATCTAATATTCTATTAATCTCCAAAAAGATCAGTTTGAGTCTGGGAAAGGGTTTTTAATCAACACTTCACAGAGCTTAAAGCTACCCTACCTAAAGCGTCAGCTTTGTTAGGCGGTTTTAGATTTAAAGCATTGCAACTGTCATGCACTGTACTAAAAGTAAAGAATGTACACCAAGTGGAAGATGTTGAAAAGAGGGAAATAGCACAAAGTCGATTAACGGAGATTCGAGAATAGAAGTAGCCATCAAAGCATTCCAACGTTTATCTCGAAATCTATGTAGAGTTAAAAAAAAAAAAAAAGCAACAATGATAGTTTTAAACCTCACACTTAGGAGGGATGAATGTTGATTTAATTGATTCATTTGGATCAATGTTTTTAAAGTTTCACACCACTGATCTTTCATGTAGTGATGTCTTTAGCAGTCAGTGGTCTGACATGAGCCTTCTCAGATTTCATCAGTGGGGCTCTCCATGACATCTAAAATTATGCAACAGCCTATGCAGTGGTAACTTTGGAATTGGGAGACCTCGATGCCAAAGAGCATGGTTAGATTGAAGAACTCTTGTTAATTCTTAGCACAAAGGTTTTAGAGAGTGGTAATTGTAAATGAACCATAAAGGTTAAAGTCACCAAATATTATATAGTGGGCTTTAATTGCTAGATAGGAGAAAGTCGTCCTGAAAGTTTGACCATTAAGTGGATACCATGCAGAGACCAGTATTTTTCCCTTCAATGTAAAAACTTGAAAATGGAAATTTGACTTAATCCAGGAGGCCTTCCAGGCAACTTTTCCCAGCCCTTTGCCTTGAGATTTATGAGCAGCATTTCACTATATTCTTTGTATTGTTGGGTTGAGTTCTGTTTGAACCAGAGATGAAACATGTTTCTAGAAAGAAATCCAGGGAGGACTTGCATCTTTCTTTCTAGATCATTCAGCTTTTCTTCCTTGGCCATTACATAGGGTAATATGGGAGACTGTCATAGGTAAAATAATGTTGAACTGTACTTTGTAACCAGCCTGCAGTACCAATACAAAGAATCTGAAATGAAAAGACAACCAACACCCCAAGAATGATATGTCTCTTTTTAAAGTTTACAATTTGAATAATGAACTTGGATAGAAACTTGGCAGGAAAACAAACCATGGCACCATCACATCACCAACCATTTTCACTTTTCTGTCCAATTTCAGAGTGCATGTGTTTGTGAGTATTTCACTAGATCAGTGACAGCTCTTTATTTGCATAATTATATGCTCTGGTCTGAAGAGAAAACTAACCCCCAAATTTCATGGGTCACCAAACTGCAACAATCAATGTTTTATCACGTATGCTAAGCAAAATCTAAGAAGCTATATGAAGTTTCTTGGGGAGTTTTTACTCCTTGGAAAATTAAAGAGTTTTCCTCTTCTGAATAGATTCAAAATCTTTCCGAGTTCTTTGTAACTGAATTCTGTTTGAAGGCAAAACTAGAGATTAACATGTAGATCTGGATCTTAGACTCACTAGTATTACTTCAAAGTGGCTTAAGAAGAGCAGCATTTTTTGGAACACTAAACTTTTAAATTCTAAGTACTGTCCATGCTATGAGGAAAAAAATTATTGGTCAAATTATGAAGAGTCAAAATGAAGTCTGCATTAACTACAATTGACTATAAAGTTGATTTCCTTCTTTGAGATAACTCAGGGTTTTTTAAAATAAGAAGTAATAGGGAAAAATGTATATATGCATATATGTGTGCGTGTATACATCACACATGTGCATATACACACCCATCCAAGGGGTACGTATACCCATCCTACCAGAAATAAACATTATATACAGTATATGTAAGTCTTTGCAGTGCCTGCTACATAGTAGGGACTCAATGTATGTTGGTTACCAGGATTGTTTGTAAACCTGTTCTAAATAAATTTATGTTCAAATTCTTGAAGGCATTGTAATAAATATTTTTAAATGCCTCAAGTTCATTGGTGTCTGTAAATTCTGTTTGTATGTAATGTGTATTCGTGTGTAAGGTTGGCTTTATTTCATTAAAGAAAAATTGATTTAAACTGTTGGTGTCTAGTTTGTAGGCAGTCTGCCAGACTTGAAATACAATAGAGCATAGAGACACATGCAGAGAGTGACTGTTTGTTCTGGAGTTATTAAAATTCTGGAAGAATATGTCTTTACCTAGGCACTTAAGGAATATACCAGGTGCATTATTTAATCCTACTGCAAAAGGACTTAGGTATGAATTTCACTACTAAAAGCATATAATGCATTGCCTTTTATTTGAAGTGATCTGTTTGTAATAATATATTAACAGTTTCATTATTAGGCAATTGACTGCCATCAAGAAAAACATTAGGAAAAAAAGAGACATTGAGGGAAAAAGTTTAAGAATTACATAGCTTTGAAGTATTTTCTTCTTTATCTTGAACAAAGATGAGAGATCTTTAGGTCAGGCATTAGAAATTTCCTAAAATATTCCTATTATTTCAAGTGAACAACTAACTTCTCCCAAGTTTTTAATCAACGTTGGATTACAAATGAATAACATTTTCTTTTTCTTTTAGTCTGAAATCTTAAACATCTGCTTATCAGGATCACTATCCACAATCACCACATCTCACCTTCTTACTGCATTACTGAAATGTTCACCTGCTTATACTCCCTCTGCTCCACCCCCATCATCTACCTCCCCAGAGATTGCTGTTTGGTGAAGGTCGTGGATTCCTCGAGGTGAAAATTCCTCGTAACTGAATCTGTAAAAACAAATAAATAAAGTTTAGCATATTTTATCAAACAAAATGAGTTGGTAGGCACATGGGTTAACGCTACTGTCTAAGCACTAAAGACTGAAAAAATAAAGCGTAGAATCCTCCTAGATTACTGTTTAAAGATTTATAGATTGAGAATCTATATGCCTCTGAGTTAGATTACTTAGCATTTTATTTTTTAAGGTATAAACTCTCCAAAGGAAAATAAAAGACAATACCATGTACCTAATTACTTTTTCTCCCTTCTTTTTGACCTTTGAGGAACCTTGCTGTGTATGAGTTTCAGATAGGGCTCTCAGTTTTCTGCTCTGCCTGGGACACAGAGAAATCTGTTATTTCCCTCTGAATTCCACACATGCAGGGATTGACTGTGTAGCTGAAAGGCCTGGATTTCTTTCTTTTTATTATTTCATTTATTTTTGCTCAAGTACCACCTAATCCCCTTGTGAGTGAAAATTTCTGATCCAGTTCATCTTCATGTACCTCCAAATAATTTTCCAAAGGCTTATTTTCTTGTTTCTGTAACCATAATTAAATAAATGGGGTTTTTCCAATAAATGTTTACACTTTCTCTAGGTACTTAGATAATCAGGATTTATCAATTGAAGAAATACTGATAGTGTGCTGTGGTGGTTTGGGGTTTTTTTGTTTTGTTTTGTTTTGTTTGGTTTGGTTTGGTTTTTAGGTCCCCCCCCCCCTTTTCCTTTGCCTCAGTAAATTACTTAATATCATCCCCTGGAATAACCAGCTCTAAAAATAACCCTAGCACAGAGTGTCATGGTTTGGCTTTCATACAGTTTCGAAAGAAAAACCATTAAAATTGCATTGATCTCACAAATATTGATCTAGTGCTTGATATCAAATATCAAATGAGATGCTGTCAGTTGCTGCTGATCATTGTGTCAGCTGTTTGAATTTTTGTCCTTTTCCTTCTTCATTGTCACATGGATTCAAGTTGCTGAGGCTAGTAAGATTTTCGTGATTAACACAATTAAGATAATTTTTCTCTGTTTTTCTGGTTTGACCAAGCACAGGTAATAGTTTGCCTGAAATTTTGTTATGTAATTTCATATATTTGTAGATACATAGATATGTACACTTTTGTTTTTTAAAAACCATATATTTTATACACGGGTGTAACAGGATATATTTTTAGAATTGTGTGTGTGTGTGTGTGTGTGTGTTTTACAAAGTGTGACTCACCTACTAAGTAGGTTATGTTTCCATTTAGTTCTTTATCCCCATTTTGAAATAATTTCTGTCTGCATCCTACTTTCTTCCTGGCCACCTGTCTTTTAAGAAATCTAATTTGTTTTAAGAGCATGAAGTTTTTAGAGTACGATTTTAGAACTTAGAATGAAATCTTGGCCATTTCAAAGGTACACACACACACACACACACACACACGCACGCACACACACCACAATAGGTAAATTGCTCTTGTTATTCTTACTGACAAAAATATAACTGCAGCATTTGGCCAGCGTGGAGTTTGTAGAATTATTAAAATGAAATTGGGTCTATATAGTTTTAATACTTTCTCAATACATCCATGTTACCTAACAGGCTAAGTCATGTTCTGCTTTTATAGCCTATCAAATCTAAAAATAGCTAAGTGCCTTTGGATATGTTTAAAGTCTCAAATCACCCTTTTTCTTCCCTCCTTCCTCTCTACTTTGTACGTCAAAAATCGGTGATTACATTACTTTGAAATATGGAACATTTTAAGGAGAAGACCTCCCTATAATGACCAGTTAACGCTGCTGACTAAACAGTACCGACTGGGAGATCTAGCAGGGCACTCCTAGAGTACTGTTTAAATTATACAGCCACATGCGTGTTTTTCACATTCGAGGGAATTAAAAAATCTCCTGCCGCATGAGTTGTTGGTTTATCTTCCCCTTTTCACACCTGATCTTGGTTTGGGTACTGCGAAGGGAAGCCGCTTTCCTCCCAGCACCATGGACAGCGCCCAGCGCGCCCCCTTCCCTCTCCCCTCCGCCAGAACCCCGAAGTTCCGGCCCTAGCCTGATTCCTCTCTCCGACCACTCCCTCGCCATAGGAAACTGGCTCTTGAAATCTTAGGATCTGAACCCTAAGCGACAATGAGTTTAAAAAAGTATACAGTTCGTGGGTGGAGAATCTTGCTTGCTCCGTGCCCGGTGTTAATCAGAGTGCCCCAGAACTGACACACCATTTCCCTGCTCCCCGAATTTGCATCTACTTCATGAGGAAAGCAGCGCCACTCTCAGTCATTTTGGTGGTAGAAATGTCACCCCCACAACTATTCTTTGCCTTACTTTTCACCACCACCCTTTAGCGGGCCAGCTGCATAGAGGCTCCAGTTAAAGAACTCTACTATGAGCACATTTTCTTGGGGCTAGTGATCTCAGAAACGAGAGACTTGTGTTCCAGGAAATGTGCATCCAGACCCACGGGGGCCCTTGGTCCCCACGGCTCTGCCTGTGGCTGATGCTGTCGGATCGGTCGTGTGCGCCCAGGTACTAGTTAATTACCGCCCCGGGGGAGGTGGCTGTGCAGCGGGGCGCCCGGCCCGCGGCGCGCTAAAGAGCCTGACAGCAACTTATTTGACAGCACTAAAAAGGGGGCGCGTCTGGCTCAGTACCCACCACAACCTCTTCTACTTGCAGACCTCAACTCCAAGCTCCAAATGTCAGCGTATCTTCCTGTTTGGCTGGCTTGTTTGCTTGCTCGCTTTCTTTTCTTTTCTTTTTTTTTTTTTTTACTGTCGCGTTAAGCAAAGTACAAGAACTGAAAACCACTTCCGTGTGGCGTCTTTTTCCTTGCCTGGTCTCCCTAGCAACACTTAAGTCACCACTCCTAAGACAACACTAGTTTTTAAAGGTTTCAAATTGCACCTTGGCTTTATTGAAACTCGTCTCACTTGTTGGGCTTTGAGTAAAATCTCTTCCCTCCCACTGGAATCCCATTCTAGTCATCTACTACTCTCTTGAACTGACTTTGAGGACGAAAATGATACGGTTAGAGCAGGTGAGAGGGCCAAAAGCAAACTCGTATTAAATATTGATTGTACAAATATGCTTTCAAACCAACTTAATCCATACTTTACCAGAAAGGGCCAACAAAGAAAAGTATTTTAAGTGGTTTTCCCCCTATAAAATAGCCTTGATAAACCGCTTTCAAAATTGCTTTTGTAGAGTAACACGGATTATAATACATTGCAAGATAAAATTATTCTCTACCTGGCATGCTATTACAGTGAAAATTTTCCTTCAATTCCTCAGTATAGTAGCAATGTAGCTTCAACACACTCTGTTTTCCTATCCCTTAAAAACATACAAATATTTTATTAAATATTTCACAGGTTAACAATATAAGACTGTTTTATCACACAGCGCTGCTTACACAAAGTTTTCCCCTCTTTTTTTAGTGTGCAAAATCACTGCTGGGTTCCGTCCAAAGATAATTTTCCCCCATAGTTTGGTCTTTCTTGCGCTCTCAAGAGTCGTTTTGCCCAGATATTAAGGTAAGTCTGTGTTACTAGAGAAACCCGGCCATGCTGTGAGCTATTTAAACTGCAGGTACCACCCTCCTACGAAAACTGGGGAGAACTTGGGTTGACAAAGTTTAGCAGCTGAAGTGCGCAGGGTAGCGAAGGGGACCTGTTGAATAATCCCGACCTGGAGACTTGCGGATTCTGGATCTGAACCCTCAAGTGAAATATCTCCATAATGTTTGCATATCTTTGGCTGATATATTTTGGGGGAGTTCATTCCACAAACTGAACTCCCATCTTTGGATAAATGAAAATTTCATTCTCGCCTTCCTAAGGTTCAGGAGCAAGAAAAAGAGAATCTGGTGCAGGGAAGGACGAGGGGCTTTCCTTTGTTGGTGCAGGAAACTTGTGGAGATTTGGGGTGGGATATACAACACTGAACTCCTGGGTGTCTACCATTTGTTCCTTCAGTCTGGGTGTTGGGGAATGTCCCTCCTTCACTGGGTATTTCCCTTTTGACTTGGGGAATGGGATAGCTAAGATCTCTATCAGGTATTTATTACTTTTTTAAAAACATGTATTCTTGACAAAGTTTCAGAATGGCTTTTCTGGGTGATTCTAAGTAAATCAGAAACTCCCAAACTTGGCTGGATATTTCAGTACCACAATGCCAGAGAAAAATATGGAGAAAAGTATATAAAAAGCTCATCTCAACAATAAATAAATAAAAACTGCAATGATTAGGTCCCCCTAGAAGGAGCTTCTTCAATGATGTTTGTTTACCACCTGTATGTGTTCGATGACATTTTAAACTTTTACAGCACAGAGAGCATCCCCCTAGTTTTCTCCAAGCTTTTCTCTTAATTCCAGTCCTACTCTTCTGTAGGACTGCTGCTGTCCTGTCCATTTCTCCCCTTTCAAAATCTTTTAAAGTAAGTTTTCTTGTCTCCTATCCATTTGTCAATATCAAATATACACTGCCTATTTAGTTAAAGAAAAGTGTGTATTTCATATGTTATAAAAGAACAGCCTTCTTTATTTGGTTTCTTGGAAATCAATAATCTCTTAAACACTTGCCAAGACCCCTTGGGGAAGGGAGAAATGTAAACAATAACTACCAAACTTCAACATGACAATATCGGTTAAAATCTGCAGGATGATCATTTGAATGCGGGGAGGTAGTAGGGAACGACTTCGACTTCGGACTCCGCGATTACACAGGAAGGGAGCCGAGGAGCCTGATGGCTGTCTCCATCCTCTGCAAGGAGCCAGATACTTTGAAAAGTCGGGAGTTAATTCTAAATTTCCTTACAAGACACCTTAGTAGCCAGACTGGTCTTCAAATAATTTAGCTGGGCAATGGCTGGATAACCACAGGGACAGTTACCCCCAGTAAAAGAAATACCAGGATTCAGTCTTTCCTGATATTATTGAAGGGTCTGATAACACTTCTTTATTTTGTCTCATGCTGTTAAAAAAAAAAAATGAAACAAAAAACAAAAAACACCTACTCCTCTGGCGAATGAAACTTCCAGGGAATTTGAAAATAAATCGTCAGTTTGATTTCTGCCTTTTAAAGTTAGTATGTAGGCGAGGAAATAGAGCATTAAAACAACTGAGTTACACATTAGCTATCTAGCATTTTCACATTAGAAGGAAGAATACACCTCGTTTCCAACTTAGCCAACTTTTAAAACTATATGTGTTCCCGGAAAATAAAACCTGATTGGATTAAATTTCCAGGAGATTCTAAATTAAGCTCTCGAGAAGATAACAAAGTATATGAAATCTCTTGAGTAAACAGTTGGGAGGGATTTATAAGCATTTGAGAATCTGGTGATCCATTGGAAGCACAACTCACTCAAATTTGAATTTTCATGATCAACTTTCAACTCTGAGAAACAAGAGCCATTTGCTTAACTTAATCTGAAACATATGTTTGCAGCAGTAGCAGGTTTTTGGTGTGTGGCTGGGGCTGATCAAGTTGTAAATTTTCCGCTTTAGGTTTTCAGCGCCTGCTAGTTTCAGCCTAACACCTAGAGAGAGACTTTGCGGGGTTCTTCACCAAAGCAGCCAAGGTTTGATAAAAGGTTTCCAAACCACACAGCTCTGAGTGTTATTGATTTTCCCAAAGGTGGAACATTTCCATACAAGTTAGTTCTCTAAATCCTAACAGCAAGTAAGAAGTTAAACTCTCTTTTGTTAAAGTGTTTGCAAGATGTCTATATAGAGGATTGGGGTTTTTCTTTTCTTTTTTTTTCCCCCCCCATTTGCCTTCCTCACCTGCAATCCTTGTCTTTAAGGGACACACACTAGTGTGAGAGCGGTGCGTGCTGTGAAAGTGACATCTTCATTCGACAAAACAATATGCAATTCTTTGTGGCTCATCTTAATTTTTTCCCATCAGAAACTTAGAACTATTGATTTTTCTGTCTCTTTGTGCTTCAACACAAAGGAGTTTTGAAAAGTGTTTTGAATATCTGAGAAGATTCACTAGTGTTTGAAATAAATACACATTAGAATCCATAAATCACCCTTCCTGTGAAACAAGCTTTGGGTAGTCTTTTATTACCAATATTAAAACACATCTTCTGTGGGTATAAATTTCAGTATTTGGGTTTTAAACAAATTCTGATACTTTTAAAAATCAATTAATGGCATACCACAAAGGATAAATAAAAGTAATAAGTTCCCTAAGATCAGCTTAATTCATCTTGCAATGGCAATGCGGGTAGTAATGGTAAAGTGGGAGGTGGACTCTAGTGGTCAACCTCAAGGATTGTAAATATCCATCCAGACCTGCTGATTTATCTTCTTCCTGAAAACCTCAGTCAGATCACTGGAGGAAAAGTTACTCAAGTGCTTTCTGAAATGCATCACAAAGAGTAATTGAGCCATAAATATGCCCTAAATTCAGGTACAGAGTTTCGCTGAATTTTATTATTACACAGATTAAGATGGGTAACTCCCACCTGACCGCTATTTAATCAAAAAGTGAACAAGGGTGTCAAAAAACAAGGGCAATAATAACATTGCTGGCACTGTGCTAATCAAATACCCACAACTAGTTGAGAACAACGGTGCTAAGACACTGCTTTAATTCTGAAATGGAATGTCCTGAGACACCGAGCGCCATCTAGCAAGCAAAGTTAGAATCAAAGAGCGCCTGAGTCAAGCACAGAGCACAGAGACCAGGGAATTGGGAGGCAAAGAGGGATTTGGAGATGTACTTGCTGCGACTTAACCATGGGCCCAGTGTCACCTGAGCCCAGCTCTACCTGCTGTCTTCGACTCTTCACCCCACCAGCCAGTTCAAACAAACTAACTACTGAGGTGAGACAGACCCTTTCTGCCTCAAGCTAAGGCTAAAGGACAGCTCCTCACAGGGTTGCTTATTGTCTTTAATTAGAACAAGCGGCCTTTCCGTTCCCCCCCCCCCCCCCCCCCGCCCCAAAACCAGCCCAGTGTCTAACTAATTCTGCACCTTCCTATCCAGATGGGGACAAAGAGCAGTGCCCGAAGGGCTCACCTTGGGCTGACACGACTCCCAGGGCTTCAACGCAGAGGAAAGCACATCGCTGGGAAAATCTAGCAGGATTTGAGAAGTCATTGTGAGTTTACAAGGCTTGCCCAGACGTCTCCTGACAGGCAATCTGAGCTATCTCTGAGTGGCATAAGACACAGATTTACTTAACATGCCACGGATGGACATGGGAGCTGAATGCTCCCTTCTAAATATAAATAGTATAACTTCAGTCTTCTCCAGGCAACCGGGTCTTTGATAGTTTCTTTGGCTGAAGAAAAGTCAAAGGTAGCTAGGATGCTGCCAAACATGCCTGTTAGTTTGTAGCTTGAGGGGAAAGACAGCACTTTCTCCATTTTTTAAGGGTTAAATGATGTTACCTAATTATATAAAAATTCTCTGTAACTGGGCTAACAAGATGAATCTTCTGAGATTGTGATATGAAGAAAGTAAAGAATAAGAAAGCATCTACTGGGTTCTGTATAGCAAGAACCCAATATTTTTCTTTTAAGTCAGTCGATCTGAATTCAAAAGATCAAGAGGGCTCATCTCAGTAATGCGTCTGCTTTCTAAAGTACTTCTGTTGAGACTTTCCTGAATTTTACTCGAAGATTGGGAGTGGACGGACAGAAATCCAATGTACATATACGCTAATCTTAAACTCTCCTAATTTCCTGCTATTGATGATTGCCTTTGTAATAACTCATTGATTCACACTGTTCTTAGAATATAGAGCAGGAGCTTAGGTTTCCTATTGTTCTGGCCCCTGCCCCAACCCCACACATACAATTTTTTCCCAGTGAAGTGTTTTCTAAAAAAACAACCACCAACAACAACAACCAGCCACAAAAGAAAGAAAGATAGATAGAAAGAAATCTTAGAAAATGACTATGACAATATTCCAGTTGAGTTTTAAATGCTAGTCCACTCCCAGGTTTACTTCTCAATTAAAACAGGCATAATAGATATGAAATAACACATCTCTTTATTTTTCTACTATGCTATTTAACTGTGCAAAACAGCCATATTGAGAATAAAGGAACCATTTGATAAGAATATGTTCAATGTGCTCATTAAAATATCTCCACAGGTATTTACAGGGGAAAAAAAAAACAGACAAAAATCATAACCCCTCCTCCAACAAACCTAAGCCAATAAAGAAAGGATCTGGGAGCTTAATCCACAATTTCCAAAACATCTAAAACATTTCCACAAAAACTTCGATGCCTCCTGATGCCTGAAAACATATGTAAGGATCGCAGGATGGCAAGTGGATACAATTCACACTGCCTCTTCTTCCTCTATGAAGTTCAGAGAAGTTCCCAGGCCAGTCTTGCCTCAGCTCACAATAAAAATTTAACTTTTTTGGGGGGGGGGTGTCTTGTTAAATAGCACATTTCTCCCATCAAGGTCTTCTTAAACACTGAACCTTCTCCTAGACAGGGTACCCAGCTGTTTAATTTAACATTGATTTATTGCTTTTAAAAGTAAATTTACACACATGCCAGCAGCGCTCCGTTTTGTTTCCCCAGACTCTGAGATTTATTTTCTACTTAGCGCTTGTCTGACAAAACAATGTCCTTTAACTTTATTACACATCGATGAGGAAATCTGTCTTATTTTTGCTTGGATTTATTGCTGTGTTGCTTGTGGGGACTTTTGTGATTCAGAAAGGCTGAGGTCCAAAAATAAATAGAAAATTAAACAGAGCTGATCACAAAATAATAGTCAAAACCTAGAATATGGCCCAGCATCTACCAACCTGCTGGGGGTTGCCGGGACCAGGGGGAAGAAGCTCCCTTAGTGAGTACGGTTACTCAGGAAGAAAACAAATTACTTAAATGGGCAGGTAGCATTTGAAAGTGAAGTAGCCAAATCTGAGTTCTGTAAAATATCCAAGTTCTTGGTTCAAATGTATTTGGAATTATAGGGCCGGGAGGTGCCTCTGCATGACTTCCCACCCATGGCCGCCTTACCTCCGTGAAGAACTCCCAATTACCACAAGTTCGTGATGACTGAGCCCAAGGGAATTAAGATGGACTTTGAAGCAGCTTTTACGGTACACTTCATCTACATTTGGGTTTTCTTTAGTTCTCATTAAAAGGGCCACTTTCTTCTTTTCATTGATATACTGTCTTTGTGTCCTTCATTTCACACTCTTTTAAAAAGTTCTCTCATCAGATCAAGTGCAAAAAGGAGGGATGACATAATAACCATCATAAGCATGATAACAACAACAAACAACTGGTACTGTGGGTTTAAAGCTTTTTAAAAAGAAAGTTTTCTCCTCTCTGAGGCATGGCTCTTCAACAATTAAAAAAAAAAAGAAGCTAGGGTTGAGAATGGACATAATAAAAGTGTTTCTAAGGTTCATTTATAAATACAGGCAGGCTTCAAAAATCCGTGTGTGTGAGAGATGAGCTGTCCTCTCCCAACCTGATTTTTCAGAGAGGCATCTAATAATCACCTTCGAGGTGTTCAAACAAGGACACTATCCCTTTTCTAGGGAGAAGTAAGGATGTGACAGGTTTTGTTACTGGGGCGAGGGAGAACTTTGCAAAGTATTGCCTTTCTTTCCCTCACAAATACACCACCTTTGACTGAAGACCTCTGCCTGAGAGCGTGACTCCTCTGCTGTCTCAGTCAGTCTGGGCAGTGAGTCCACAAAAACCTGTTAAAATGTTTCAGCCATTTCCCCCAACCCCAAAAGATGTTTAAAAGTTAACAGAACATTCTTTCTCCTGAAACGCATCAAGACCCGTTTGCACACTCACTTCCTACCTAAAAAGAGAAAGAAAGAAAAGGAAAAGGAAGGAAAAGACGGGAAAAAAAAAAAAGATCTCCGTGTTAAAAAGGGGAGGAGTGGGAGTAACTGCGAAACCTTGAAAATTCTCCTATTCATATTAGGTTTTTTTTTTTTTTTTTTTTTTTTTTTTTCTTTTCCCCCCCCCCCCCCTCTCCCTTTCCTTGTTTGCCCTTTGAAAAGGAGTCCTGTCACTCAGAAAGGAGCTGTTTCTTCAACCTCCTCCCCATCCACCCACCAGCCGGCCCCCCTCAGCCTCCCAGCCTGGCCCCGGCCCACCCCGCGGCCCTCCCCGCACACACAGTTCCTTCCAAGTGCTTTTCAAGTAAGAGCTGGAGATGAGAGGTGCGGCTTCTCCAACGCAGAGCCAGACAAGTACTTCTCTTCCCGGCAGAGCGCGGCCCGGGCGCAGCCAGCCCGAGGCGGCCGCTGCTTTTTATGTCAAGAAGCCACCAGGCACCCCGGGCTGGCCGCCCCTCCCCGCGGCGGGCCCGCGACGCGGCGCTCGAGCCGTCACGTGCCCGCGCCCCGCGGGCCCCACGGAGCCCTTTGTTAGCCCCGCGGGCCCACGCGCGGCCGCGGCGGCTGCAGGGTGCCGGCGCGCCGAGGCTCCGAGCTGACGGCGGGGCCGGCCCGGCTTTGCCTCGGCGCGCCCGGACAGCCCCGAAACACCTTGGGCGGACGCCCCGAGCGCTCGGCACATTGAGATTCCCAGCGCTTTGGGGGAAACGGATCCGGGCCACCCCCTATGTTTCAAACCAAAGGCACAAAGGGGGGCGAGAGGCCCAAGGAGGGCGCGCCTCCGCACAGGGGAGTAACCACTGGGCTGACTTCCCTCCTCCTTTCCATTACGCCTCACCAGTTTCTCGTCTTTTTTTCCTCTTATCCTCTGCCACGCTCAGAGGCTCGGTGGGTGGGAGTGTGTGTGTGTGTGTGTGTGTGTGTGTGTGTGTGTAAATGTATGTGTGCGTGTGTGCAGTTAGGTGGAAATTTCATAAGAATATGTTCTACACTTATAAACTTGCCAGGATGGGGGAGTATGCTCTCCAGTAAATGCACTGGTGGGAGAGTTTAAGCGACTTATTTGGGAGGAAATAGGGGGTCAGATTTGGTCTAAGTGGAACATCTGCAAAACATTCAAGCAGCTTATTCAACAAAGAATCTAGCCATTTATTGTAGAAATAATAAAAAGCCACTAATGATTATGGTTCCCACCCCTTCCCCCAAAAGGCCAAATCCTAATGAAATAATTCAAAGGTAGGCCTCATTTCCTAATAGTGGAATTAAACAACAACAAAAAAGAGCCCAACTAAACTTTCCAGCTCTGCTTTCTTAAGGGCCTGGGAACCTTGCTGAGAAATTAGGTAAATAAAAGGCGGGCTGGAATTTCTGTTGAGCTCAGGCTGCAGTGCCCCGACTTGCACATAGTTGTGCTTTGATACACAATTAAATTACAGTAAATTCCTCCTTAAATAATAAAATTTGGAAGACTCTTCAGGATTCGAAGATGTCTGGGGTTAAGTAGCTTTTAAACCGTCAGTTTTCAAATGGTTTGTGCAATGAATAGCTACCTTTAAATCCTAAAACCATTATAAATATGCTATACATCTGGGTGCCAGTTTATCTCTCCATATTTCTTTTTAAAATGAGGGAAGCATTCATAAAAAGCTACTTGGCACACTTTATTTTAGGAAAGCAGATGTTAATTTTTTCACGTATCATTTTATGACCAAGTACATGTGTAACGTTGGAAAGCATCCAGAACGCCTCTATTATTTGCTAAATGACTGTTAGTTGAGGCATATTATTCTCAGCCTAACCATGGTATAGGTTATATCAATAAAGTAAACATCTGTGATTTTTTTTTTTTTTTTAACCAGGGGAAGGGGGTATAGAGAGTTACTATAAACGAGGGGGGAAAAAAGAGTTTGGGCAGGAAGAGCACACCTGCGTTGTAGCAAATAGGATATTTATATTGTTCGGTGCAAAAACAAAGTCCCTCAGTCGGGCACTCGGGGATATTTACATGGCGGGAGATAAAGTTGAAAGCCTTTCCTGGCGTGCCAAATGGGATTCTCCCTGTGGCCTTCTGCGTCGCAAGATAACAGGTACTGAGCGCTCCTGGCGGCGTCGGGCCTTTGCCCGCCGCACTCCCCTCCCCCGCAAGCCAGCCCCAGGCCCAGCCCGGGTTGAGCCAGGCGCTCAGGCTCTAGGAATTCCCAGGCACGGCGGAAATTTCAGCGGGGTTCCCAGCCTAGAAATATGCTCGGGAAGCGTCCTCATTTGCCCTGCGTCGCTCGAGGACGCCGGCGCCCAGGATGAGCCAGTGGCGTGATAATTAATGGAATACAATATTTATGGTCCGATGTATTGACTCTGAGGCAAGCGCTCCGTGTAGACAGTCCGTGGGGGTCTGACAAACAGGAGGTGAGTGAACAAACGTAATGACCAGAGTATTTATGTCTATCCGGCTTACTCACTTAAACCTGAGGTATGGAACATCATGATAAATATTAATATCCACCTAGACAGCTCCACCGTCCTCCTGAGCTCTCCCTTCCTGAATGCTGCCCTTTACAAAAAGGCCAGAGAGGAGGTTTTTAACATAAAATGCTGCAAATATGAAAAATAGGTCACCAATAAAATTGGTCTCAGCATGGAGCGCAATTGCAACAAAGTGCCGCCGAGTAAAACCGAGGAGTGAGCTGGCTGGGGCAGCACAGTCGCGAACCATCTGGTGTGTATTAAAAGTGGTGCTGTAAATATTGCTGAGAGCTAATGCATTATGGGCTTCTATAAGTGCACAGGGCCTGCAAGCTTTCCATATGTTAGAATATGTAGATCGGGCGAGCGTAGAGAAAGGTGTCCTATCAATTATAGGCTTCTAAAGCATGGTTTTGCCCCCTCTTTGTGGGATTTTGGTCCCAAAGTGTAGAATATTCATTCTCAATGTCTCCTTCCCACCCCCTCCCTTTCCCTCTTCTCTCCGCTCGCTCTTTCTCTTTTTCTCCAGCTCTTTCTCCCAGCTCGCTCCTTCCATCTCCTCCTCCTCCCTCCCTTCTCTCCAAGGGGATAGGACGGGCTTTGCTGACGTCACTTCACATCAGTAAAAGAGAGTAACTGTTTCAGAGAGAGGGAGGAAAAAAATTCATCTGTTTTCCATCAGTGCTAAAGTTTTGCCTTTTTAATAGAAAGGAGCTGCCCAGCCTG
Organism: Mustela nigripes; assembly: GCF_022355385.1. Taxonomy (NCBI): domain Eukaryota; kingdom Metazoa; phylum Chordata; class Mammalia; order Carnivora; family Mustelidae; genus Mustela; species Mustela nigripes. The sequence continues at coordinate 116,344,711 of NC_081568.1, read as the reverse complement.
AGTACTCCTTCTGTTCTGAAGCTTTCGGGGTGGGAGGGGGGGGGTGACCAAAGACATTGGGAGGTGCTCTTCATCCTGTGAGCTGAATCTTCCTATCAGTGGCTCTCATGCCAGAATCAGTTCAAATAGATGAAACTACTTAAAATAAGATGTAAAGATGATGTCTTCTAGAAGCTGCACATCCACACCTACTAGGCAACTTTTGCCAAGGAGGGTGGAGGGCTTCTGGTTCCAAGGCACTTCTGCTCTTTCCCTACTCTCCCGTTCCTCTCTTCATGATTCCACCCCCCACATACCGAAACCGCCACACGCAGCACAGCTAATAATTTTCCTGCTGTCACATTACTTTTCTGGGGAAATCAGAGTCCTCCTTTTCCTGACGATACCCCACATTTAAGAGTGTACTCTAATTACCCCCTCCTGTCCTCTGAGGTTCCCCCCCTCCCGTGTCCCCTGTGTACAGCTCCAGGTCTGTACGCAAATCCAGCACTCGGAAAGTGCTTCACATTGTCCCACAGAGATCATTTTCTGTCTCCCCAAACGGTCCTCACCTCTTTCACGCTCCCTGTTCCGTGTATGCTCCCCTTCCCCTTCTTTCCTGCCCACCTCGCCCTCTGGTGCACACACCAGGACAAACCGCCAGCACTTCCAGTGTGGATAAACCTGCTGCGAGTGACAACCCAAGTTCAATCAGCAAATAAATAAAACTCTTACTTTTTTTTTTTGGCTGCCGGCTGCATTCCCCCTCTGGCCGTTGCCTCCTTTAGTTATAGGAGCTATATTTCTTCCCTGGGAGACATTCGAGGGGATTTTTAGTTGGAAACTCGTTTCTGCTGAGTTATTTTGGAGCCAGGACCAGTGAGTGAGTGGCCCATACCCACAGGCTTTGAGTGAAGTGCAGATTGAGACATATCGAGTTCCCTCTAAAAGGATCATTTCATGTGGGAGGTTGGACACAAAGTTTGCACTCGTGACTGGCATTCCAGTGAGAGACATGCATATTTTAAAACAACAAAGCAAGCAAGAAAGAAGGCTTAGGGGAGGGGGGGGGACTTGGAAAGAAGTTACTAAGTGACAAACATCTGTCAACATGGGATAATTTGTACACTCCGATGTAAAACTATCTGCCTCATTTGATGGAGTGCAAGGCGCAGGATCTAGGAGAGCAGTAGATAAGTATTTATCCCTATGAGAGGTACTTAACTAAGACACTTTTCCCAAAATAGGTGTAAGGTGATTAAAACTGTACGAATGAGGATAACCTTAAATGTTTCTTAGAATAGCGGAGGCCTCTAAAATTGCTCATTTCTGACAGTTCACACAAAATTAGACCCCATTTCATTTTGAAAGATGTACTTTACTTCAACAGCGGACTGATGAAGTAATAAACAGAACACTTATTATAGAAAATCAAATGAATTTTGTCATAACAAAAACAAAACCAAGCAGAAAAAAAGAAGAGAAACAAAAATCTCAAACCACCCCTGGTTGCTATGTTCTAGAAATCTTTAAAAGTACCAGCTTTACATGTGTATGTGAGCCAAACACATAAACATCCACCTCTCTGCATGTCAACAAGGAGAAATGGCAAAATATTTTCAGAGAATTTTCTCTCTCATTTATGCTTGGAGTTTCAACAAACATACTACACTTTAAGAGAAGAAAGCAAAAAAAAAAAAAAAAAAAAACCAACTTCCTTCTTTAGGAGGGAAGTTTTTAAAAGCAGAGTGAAAGATCAGGCAAGATCCTGAAACGTCTCTTTATACCCTGAATCTCCATCAACCACATGGAAGTTCAGGCTCCAGCTTCCACCGAGAAATCTTTTTCTCCTCCAGATCTGAAGACAAAAGGAGAGGAGGCCTGGTGGTGAGCGGGATATCTCTGTTAGTTGTCAGCGCAGGTCCATGGGTTAGGAATGCTAATGAGCCTCTTGGCCAGCTGAAGACTTGGTTCTCTCTCGCACACCCTGACGCTCACACACACTCGGGCTCCTGCGTGCCGACTGACAAGCACACAGACAGAGCCTCGTGCTCGATCCTGTCTCTCTCCTTTTTCCTCTGAGCCCAGAGATCGATCGCTGACCCCACTGTTGGGCCAACGCTTTATTTATCTGGCTGCGCAATGATATTATCAGCCTTAAACGTTATATACAGCAAATGTCCTCCTAAATCAACACAATAGGATAGCTTGCAGAGCCCAGCCTGGTCTGTCTTAAAGAAATCCCAGGCTATCTCTCTTCTCCTTCTCCCTCTCCCCTTCCTCACAGACACCCCTTCTCCCTTCCACCTCCACGACTACCGATTTTTATACAATGGACTTGGGGATTTGATCCCTCGCTTTCAGCTTGGTTAGGAGGAGGCCTTAGCAGACTAGGAGATGGATAGACACCATTATCCACCCATCACTGTGATCTCCATCAGGGGTTCCCTTGTCAGCCGGATCCAACTGCCTAGACCCACTCTATTCACATGACCCGGATTTCTCAAAATTGGGGTAGAAGAGAAGGAGAGGGGTGGAGAATCGAGTGTGCAACCTTGCACCGTGTTGTTTTCTTTCCTCTCAATTACATTCATAAACCTATTTTCTGCATTGCATGTTATTTCTTTGTGCTTCAAAATTGAAACCACGTGCAGCCTTCTTCCCTCCGCACACACAATAAATGCCCTGCCCCCCTCCCCCAACCCATCACACAACTATTTACATCTTGGTTACTCACTCCGCGCTCCGGCCCAGCCTGGGAGAAGAAATTGGCCCCATGGGATTAGGTGAGGCTTTGTAAAAGCATCTCTCAAATCCGTATCTCGGGCCCCCATCTGGGAGAGAGGCTCCGGGACTCCCCTCCCGGGCCTCCTCCCACCCCTTCCTCGCACAGGTGGTTGCGGCTTACTCTGGGAGGACAGGGAGGACATCCAGAGAGAAAGGCAGCTTCGCAGTGTCCCGCCGGGCCCACCCGCTGAGCACCCCTCGCCCTGGCCCTTTCCGCCCGCCCGCGGGGGGTCAGCGGTGGCCGCCAGCGCGCTTCAGCTGCCCCCTGGTCCCTGCGCCCTGTGCCCGGCCGAAACCCCCCCCCCCCCCCCCGCAAGGACCGGCCGCTCCCTGGGGAGCATTCTAGACCCAGGTCCTCCCAGGCAAAGAAGTCCCACCAAAAATAAATAAATAAACCCCAAAGGGGGGGAGGGGGAGCTGGAAAATGGATTCGCTGACAAGGAGAGATAATAAATGAGAGGCGCTTTCAGATAGATATCTCAGACGTGAAATTGCGCCCAGCTGGTTGTGTAAGCAAACAAATAGTTTCATGTTAGGAACTCTCAACTTGTGGCCTGATGAATAGAACACGACAGAGGTAAATGGGTCTTTAACTCATTTAGGAATACAACTCTTTGGCTTTCCAAGTGAAAGGCCCGGTGACGCCGCGGATCCCGAGCAGGCCCTCTGACAAGAGTTTTATTAGTTTCCACTTGTGTCTCCCTGCCTACCCTCCTCACTCTCCTTCATGGTTTTCCATTTGAAGAGACATTCAGGTGATTTGTTCTGGAGAATCCAGCAGTTTCCGGGAGGGGATTCCCACACCACAGGAGATGTAAGGACTGCCTATAAGCTGGGGAGGAGGATTTCTTTTTTTAAATAAACTTTTTGCACTAAGCAGAGGAGCTCAGGTGGGCTTGGATGGAAGGAGGCTCCATATCCCTAGTGTCGCTGACCTCCAGGCTGGGCGGTGGGGCCTCCGGAAGCTCACCCAGGCCCTTGGCCGCTGCCGGAGAGACCGCGAGCCTGAACCAGCGTCAGGGGGTAGAGTCCCGGAAACCCAAGGCTGTTCTGGGGGCCAGGAGGCACGCCCACCCCCAGCCCCCCGGGCTTCCCCCAGGCCTGGTCGCAGTTTGGGGTGTGCTTGTGGAGGCAGAGGCCACATTTTAACTCCCTCAGGCCACTCTTTGTCCCCAGGCTGCGGATGAGGCGCTGTCGTGCCCTAGAAATTCCCAGAGGAGAGTGCGTCCTAAGATGGCTTTTTTGATGTTTTCAGAAAAGCTTGTGGCTAAAGTAGTTTAAACTGACTTCAAAGCCCTCAAAGTTCTCAGTCGCCCAGCAAGTGTTTGGGTTAGAAAGGGGAGCGTTGACTTTCATATGTCACAGGTAATTTTGAGAGGGAAGTCACCTTGTGTGGGCCGCTCTCCAACAGTTATAGTGTATTTCCTCCGGCCTTGGGGACCTGTCAGTTCTATCCCACCCAGTTAGCCCAATCCTGTTCTCCCAACTCTTTAGGGCTGCTATGCCTCTGCAGGCCAAGGCAGGGCTGCACACCCTAAGGTGACCGTGGAGCCCACATCTGGCGGCAGCCTCACACCCGAGTTCCACGGCTCCCCCTGGTGCTTGGCTCTAAAGCGGGCTCATTGCTCAGGGGCCCCTGGGCGGCCACCAGGCAGAGGAGGCTTCCACCTATTCCGTGTTGCCTTCTGTCCAGTGGCTTCCAGGGTCTGAGGGGAGGCAGGGCACTGAGCGGGGGCAGCCTGGCCACTACTGGGGCTGCCCTTCTGCACAGCAAGGAGGCCTTGGGACAGCTCCGGCCCTTAGCTCCTGGGCCGAGGACACGGGTCGGGCCAGCCAGGGAGCCTTGAGAATGCTCAGGGAGCAGAGGGGGCTCTTCCGGGCTGATGGAAGGCTTAACCCGTGGCTTTCCTACTGCAATCTCGGCTAGGAAAGCTGCTGATAGCGTGAGAGCAGATTTGTGGGTCCGACCTCGCGCTCTGAGAGGGAAGAGCCACCGAACTCAGGCAGCCTGTCTTGCCCTGTGGGAGCACCCACAGAACCTCTGAGTTCTCTGGGGAGCCTCTGTCCCTCTGCTTGAGACCCACAGAAACCTCCGAAGACGAGTGAATGTAATGCTACCAAGGACACAGCACAGGAAAAACCCAGTGCCTGCAGCCCCCAGCCAGGTCCTCTGAGCATAGGAGCGAAGCCCCTTCTCCCTCTCTGTTCCGCTCAGTACCAGGGCCTCCTGGTTCTCTCTTGGAGCCTGCAAGGGAGTCCGTGAAGCCATACAGAAGGAAGGCCTGCTCTTCTCCCTACGTTGTGCTGGTCGGCTCCGGGCTTAGGCCCAGGCTTAGAAAGGTCACAGGGTTCCTCAGGCCATGGGCAATGCCCCCGGCCCAGTCCCGCAAGAGACAAGTAACCACGGTCACCTCCCTCCCGACCCAGGAGCAAGTGCCTCATACATCCCAGGTCTTGGCTTCTGGAAGGGTCCCCATACTGGGCACCTTGTGCTTGGGCCTCCATATTGAAATTAATTGAAAAATACGTTTCCGACCTACAAAAATGTTTATCTATTTTCATCAGAGGGATCACACTGTAATGAATAGATTTACATCTCATTTCAAGAAAGACAGCAAAGATCAGTGAGCACTTGGAGGCAGCTCTTCTCCCCTCCCCCTCAGCGCCTGGCTGTAGCCTACCCCACCCCAAACCACACATTCCCTGAACCAGCATACCTAGAGGGCTCTCCAAGACTTTCTGGGAGGTGGTAGGGAGTGAAATATGAACTCTTCCCTTGCCCTTCGGGCCTTGGGCGCTCACTCTACAGGGAAGTCAGCCTAGGCCCAAAGACATTGCCCCTGGGTGTCATGGAAAGGGTAAGGCCCAGGGTAGGATGGAACCCAGGTGAAGGCAGGAAGTCCCCTCAGTGCCCCATGCACCACACACTCTACCCACCCTGCCTCCTCAAGGCTCAGGCCAGTGGCAGGTGGATCTGCGGCGGTTTCTCCACAGAGAGCGTGGCATTGCCCCCTCAGTGCACTGCACCTAGAATATTAAAATCTGAGGCGGCTTGGAGCTTGTTAATACGTTTTTAAAGGAGTGGGGGGACCTGGAGATTTCCGGACAGCAAATGAAAGCAAAACTTCGTCAATGACTTCTGAAAGTGAAGCTCTTGCCTCATCCAAGGCCTGTTTGGGGATGAGGGGTGGGGGAAGTGGTAAGAGGTGTTATTTCAAAAGATCTGGCTTTATTAAGACATTAGGAAAAAAATTCCCTTGGTAGTATGTGTTCTCACACTGCTGACTAGAATTCTATAAAACATTCATGCTCCAAAAGCTGTAACAGAGAGCATCCCCCTATGCACACCCAAAGCGAGGCCTCAGCGGCAGGTTTCTGCCCTGGAAGGGCCATGAGAACCCAAACACTGCTCCTGGAAAGAACCTGCTCTAGCCTTGCTCACCAACTCCCAAGTTCCGGGTCCACGCCCATAAGTGCCATGGGGGTGGGGTGGGGTTAGGGGGTGGGTTCCCTTCACCCAGCTGAGCTCCAGAGCCCTCCAGGGAACCCTGTCACAGGGTCAGGAGGGAAGAGTAAACCCTAGCCAACTCTGCCTTGGACCGTAAGGGGGAGTAAAAGTAGGTTCGACAGCGTTGTGGTCCTAACTCTCTCGCAGAGCAGGGGAGAGGTCTAAGGTCCACTTACAGGCCAAGAAACTTCTGAGCAGCCCTCCCCTGCCCTTGACCCCCACATCAGCTCTCCACACCTCTCTGCAGCCTTGCCAGTCTGGCAAGTTCCCACCTGCAGTCAATAAAGCAGGTGGTCCCCAGACCCAGCCCCACTTGCAACCAAGCCTACCCCAGTCCCCGCTTATGTCCGTCCGTGCAGCACCAACCATCCACAAGCTCATAAGAGCTGCTGGGAACGCCCAAGATGCCCTGTCCTCTCCCTGCCCACCCCAGCCCACACAGAGCCTGACCCTCCGCATTTACAAAAGCAAGGCAGTGGCTTGGTTTTAGGAAATAAACCTAAACCGCTTAATAATGGACCTTAAAAGTTTCCACCTTCACCTCCCCATTCTAATAATAATTGGAGTGGAAATTAATTGGCGGGTTCTCTTGCACTTAAGACATCTGTCAAGTAACCAGACACGTGGGTTTTGCTAAATTCTTTTATTTTTTGTTTAAATTTTCACTTCAATTTTAATTCTTGAAGAACAGCCTTGACAACATATATCGCACTCATTATAAGAAGCAAAGGGTTATATCAAAAATTATTAGTATAGAATCACAGGAAATCTGGTTTGGAACCAGAAAAAAATACAAAACAGATATAGATACATAGACACAGGACAATTTTTTTATAATTATTTGGAAAATGTTATTTTCCCCTAATTCTTGTTTCCTTTTTTATGTGCATACGATGTTTAAATTTTACAAAAAAATGAAAATAAAGACTAGTATTTTACAAAATGAATAACAATGTTTGGGGCGTGTGTGTGTGTGTGTGTGTGTGTGTGTGTTTCTACATAGAATTCAGTCCACTTCCATGTGTTGTTTTCTGTACAGAATATATCCACATCCGTCCACAATAAATCCTGGAAGGTCCATTAGTCTCCTTCTGTTTTATTAAAATTTTCATGGTCCTCTCTTCCAATTTTTTTTTTTCCTTTTCTCACCAGACACAAGGTCCTTTTTCTTTCCTTTCCAACATGTTCACAGATCTGATCCTAAAGAGAGTCTCTTTTTCTCCTGGTTTGCAGCTCGGGTTGCATTTCTGCAGGGTGGGCTGCTCCTGTCGGCCCGGCCCACCTCCCCCCTGCCTGGCTGCACCCTGCAACAGCCGCCTGATGTCCCCGCAGCTTTGGAGTCCATGGCCCCCGCCGGTCCAGTGAGTCTCTAGGGGGGCGGGGGCAGGTGGGGAGCGCCCAAGGTCTAGGAGCACTGGATGGACATGTAAGGCCAGTTGAAGCTGCTCCCAGACAGTAACATATCCCGGATGAGAGTTTCGATGGGGGTTTTACCTACCAAACGAACGAAGAAGAGCTGCTCGATGACCGAGGAGGACACGGTGCGCAGGGAGGGCAGTCGCAGTAGGAGTTTGCCGAAGCGGCTGGGCTGGTTAGGGTACTGGCTCCGCACGTACTCCTCCAGTGCGCACTGAGACTTCTCCTGCAGGCTCTCAATGTGGGCGGCGTCGGACAGGCCACAGGCATCTGCCCGTGCGGCCACAAGAAGGGCAGAAGAGGGGAGGGGACACACAGGTTAGTGAACAGCAAAGGCACAAACAAACCCTCAGAAATGTTTTTAAGTTGATAAGAGGGAAGAAAGGAAATCGAAGGGAAAAGGGAAAAAAATCCTCTTCTCTCTACCTCCCCATTCCTTCTTCACTATTCCCTCCTCTCTGCCCCCAACACCAATAAAAATAAATCACACCCCCACCAAGCCTAGGGGAGCAGGAGACAGAAGCACACAAGGGCAGAGAGGCAGCAACCTCTCCAGTCCCTTTGTTTTTTCCTCTTTCACCTTTGGATTAAATAATGTACGATGTTGGAGCCATGTTTGCTGTGCGGAGCAACCTGTCCTCCGCCTGGAGGGGAGCATCGTTCCTCTGTGCTCATTAAAGGGAGGACTTTTGCCCCTTTTGCCCCTGATTTTGGGGTGTTCAGAAGCCCTGAAGAAATACGTAGCTTGGGGGCAGTTTTTACAGGCTTCTTGGAGTCCTCCCTCTCAAACCCAAATGACCCCAACCAAAATCTTCAAGGAGAACCTAGACTGTCTAGTGAATAAACACCTGGGAGGGGTAAGGAGTCATGGGCTGGCAGTGCGTGGACTCAGATCGAGCCCATGCTTTAGCAATACAGGATTTGAGATCCGCTATCTATGCGACCAAGAACTCTGCAGCAAGCCTCGGTGAGGGTGTACACTTCTATCTGTGCTTTTGATCAAGTAATTGAAAATTGGTCACATCTCTGTAAGCTGTATAATAATCAGAAGGAATATGGCTCAGTTACTCCAGGCTGTGGAAAGGAGACATCTTCAACGATCAGACACAAAGCTGGGGTGGAGGCAGCTGCTGTTGCTGCTTCCAAACTGGGAGGTGGGGAGTTGAGTGGGGGAACTGGGGAGATAGGCTTCCTGTCAGAGGACCAAGGGGGGAAAAGGCACTTACACACAATGACAGCATCTTAAAAGCTGTGTGTTTATCTCATATCAACCAAGGCTCTTCATGTTCTCCTAAAAATATTTCAAGACAGTAGTTTATACTATATAAACTAACTAAAGGCAAAGAAATGGAAGAGAAGGTGGAATCAGAAGAATGAAGTGAAAGCTTCCTCTCTTAGTTCAAACACCCATGTTATTTCTTATATTAATAATAAATATTTAAAAAACAGAAAGATCACAGAGGAGCCCTTAGCCAGTCAGGAGGTTGACTAGAGATCAAAGGCAGAGTGCGCTAATATATAGATCTGGGGAGAAATTCATGAATGGCGATGCCCCCGAAAGGACATTATATAATTGTGAGTGGGCAAGTGTGACCCCAAGAAGTCCTACCAAATGATTCAAAGTGAAACCCGTGTCTGCTGAGTTTCTGAGCTTTATGTCTTTGTATTTCAAGAACTGGGATTTACAAAGCACTCTAACACCTTCATCTACAAGGCAATGGCCTTGAGCAAAAATACAAATAAAACTAGTGCTAATTCAAGGACTTCTAAGGGGGGGGGGGTCTCCTTTGACCCTGGATCCAGAATGCGTTCCTCTCAGATGTCTAATTACTCCCGCCAGCCACCCGGGTGCATCCACACTGGCCTGACCTGGGAAGCCAGTGAGATTTTATGGCTAGCAGGGCGAGGCAGGGGCACTTTAGGGCTCCACTACTCAGGGGAGGGGAAGCTGAGGTCTGCCCTTGGCCTTACTGGCTAACCTGGCCCTGCTGACTGGCCACCACGCACACTCATATTTACATATATCTTGCTTTACATGCATTATCTGCCCATTATGGCACAGGATCCCTTTCAGCCTCAGACAATGTAGTATGAAAAGGACCCACTGATACCCCAGCAGATTTTTTTTAAAGACCCATATGGCATCCCCTCAGGTCTGTAAAATATTTATCTGATATGCACAATTAGGGCCCCCGGAGTGCAACGACACTACCCTTCTCCCAGCTAGGCCAGTCCAAGGGAGAGAAGCCGGGGAAGGGCTTGCCTGGGCCCTGGGCTGGCTGCTTGGATTTCTTTCCTCCTTTGAAGGCAGAATGCCTGCAGCGGGGGGCCTGGCTGCCAGGTGCCAGCCGGACAGCTCTGTGGCCTCCCTCCAGCAGGAGTCCCACTTCAGGTCTGGATTCCCACTCTAGATATCCATCCCCACTCTGGATATTCCTGCAACAGGAGTCCCCCAACTATGGACAGAGAGTATGAGCTCTCAAATCGATTGGGTGACTGTGGCAGCAAAGCGAGGTGAGCAGGGGGTGTAATGAAGTACATATTTACATTCCATGAGATATACCCGAGATCAGAAAAGGAGGGAGAATATACAGAATTCATGCCTCACTTTTTATGTGGTAGTGTCAATGCAGGAACCTTCAATATTTCTTCTATAGTATATGGACAAGAAATTATGTAAATAAATAACCATTACTGCTCAGGCCCTCCCGGCTTAGCCTTTGTAGTGCAGAGAATGTATTTCATGGTGTGCATTCAAAAGAGTTTAGTGTTCAGGAAATATAGATGTAATCAGCTGCCATAACTAGAAATCAAAGTTATTATTGTGCTGAAAATGGATTTATTGTATTTATGTTAACTAGATGGCTCCTTTCAGAGGAGGTCCCATTTATTTGAGGGAATATTTAGGTGTATGAATTAATGAATTTTTTAAAAAAGTAAGTTCAGGTCATGACCTAGTCCTTGGATGCTTTCCAGAATATTAAGGATTAAGCATACCATCCGGAGGCCAAATGTGAAAACCACCGCAGGGAACCCCCGTGCCAGCTTCAAATACTTAGCCGGAGCAAACCTCGTTGGACAATATGTCTAAAACTGTCTTTTCCATCATTCAAAGTTTGCTTAAAAGTTGGATGACTTTGAGAAGGCTTCCCATGAATTCCCTTCTGGCTAGCAATCAAAACAAGTTTAGTCAAAAGTGGAAATGTGTTGTATGGAGAAGGGGGGTGAATTACTACTGACAGCTCCATTTCCATTTTCAGATATTCTGTTTGCAATTTTCTAACAAAATAATGTTATTGTTCACTTCTCAGCCTCCCCTGCACCTTGAAGATGTAGTTGGGAAACTTCTCCGGGAAAACTTTTTAAAAAGGAACACTTTTCACGGGGATGTTTTAGGATGGAAAGTTGAAAGAAAGGCATGAATAATTCCACCATCTTCCCTGCGGCCAGCACAGCCCATGCCTCTCTCTGGGAAAGGCCGGAGATCAGAAAAGTCAAGGGAGTTCAAAGAACCTAAGTAGGGGACACGGGAAAGGGAAGAAAGACCTTTCCTGAGAAGACCTCTGTCCAGCTCCAAGTCACATTTCTGCTTCAAGACACCTCACTGGATGAGATTTTAAAACCCCAGCTTCCCTGACACTGGCTTGCTTCCTGATTAATTTGGCTAAAGAGCCGGGTAGTCGAGAGCCAGCCAGGCCCCAGGCCTGCCAGAGCGAAAGCAGCCCGGTCGCTGCTTCCCAGGCTCTTTGTCACTTTTGAAAAACACGTTTCCATCAAGAAGACTTATTAAGATAAAATGCATTCAAACACTGAGGAGGCTATTCAATAAATCTTCCATTTGTTTTAAGGTTTGCACTTTATCCTCTTGCAAAGAAGAACTCCCTCTCCCACGAGCAGACCTGCATTTGCACTGAAAGTAAAAGGGGGGCAGTCCAAGTCCACGGCTCTGGCCACCCTGCATACAAATGAGATGCTCTTGTCTAAATAAATTATCTGCTGTTCAGATCGATATTAATACTACATTTGCTACATTACAATATTGTGCAAATTTAAGAGTCATTTTAATACAATGTAAATACGATTCTTCACGCATGAAAGCCAGGAAATATTGATAGATTATACCATTGCTTACTGTTCAACAAGGCCTTGGGAAAAGGGTTTTGCCATCTCTGCCCGGGAATGGTTTTAATTTGGCCTTTGGAGGTCCTGGCTCTAGGATAGATTTATTAGGATGGTTTATTTGTTCTCTGAATGGAGGAATTAAAAACAATAGTGCCAATAATGGGACTAAAACTGCAGCTAACCCTACTCACAGTGGGCAAGGCCCCGGGACCCAATCTGAGCAGCTCTGTTCCCCCACCAGCCTCCTTTCTGGCTTTGTTTATATTTCCCCCCATTACCTGCTGTCCCGGGTGTTTATATGTTTCCCTCTTGCAGGTTACAATAATAAAAAGCGGGCACTGTTCTCAGAGGCTCTGACTAGAGCCTTCAAAGGCAACGTTAATGCACTTTCCTGGAAGTTAATTTGAACCATCTATCATAAGAGAAATTGTTAACATGCATGTTACCACCACCTACATTTAATTTGATATTTTTAAGGCACTCTGTTAAATTTCCAATGTTCGTGTGTTTTGCGTGGATAGGAAATTTATCTCTGGGGCGGGAATCCTCCCATACTTGCGGGTTCTACAGTATTCCTTTTGTTTTTTATCTTTCTTGTTTAGATTGAATCCGTTTTTTACGACCCTCAATAACCTCAGCAACTGCAAACATGAATGGTTTCCGATAAGGGAAAATCAGGCAGCAATAAAGCGGGATTATTTATGATTTATTTGCGCGTATTCTTCTCTTTCCACCTCTGTGTGTGTCTCTCTGTGTCGGGAAACACATCCAGGGAGCGTGCCACACAGAGGAGAAAGCCACATTCCCACGTTCTCTTCCTTCCCTCTCCTCCCCCAGAAACACTAAACGTTGGCGCACACCACACGCACACACATGCACACCGCACACACGCGCAGCCAGACCGTCCCCACGCCCCCCCCCAACCCCTGCACACACACAAGACGCGCACCCGCCGCCGCCGCCGCCGCCCCGCGTGGGGGTCCGGGCCCCCAGGCCGGGCCGCCCGCCGCCCGCCTCCCAGCCGCCTCGGCTCCCGCACCGCCGCGCTCCCAAGATGGCAGCGGCGCCTCGGGCCGTGTCCGGGCGCTGGGGCCGCAAGTCCCCGCCAGGCCGCAGGTCGGGCTCCGGCCCGCGGGGCCCGCGCGGCGACGCGGCGTAGGAGGCCGGGCCGGGCGGAGCGCGGCCTGCAGTCGTCCCCGGCGCGGCCTGCCCTCCCGGCGACCACAGCCTCACCTGACGTGAACAGCACGATGGCTTTGAGGCAGCTGTATTCGGCCGAGTCGACGTGCAGCGCCTTGAGCTTCTCCACCTGCTCCTGGAAGATGCGGATGTGGTCCATGAAGGCCACGACGCGGTCGGCGGACATGGGCGAGGCGTGCAGGCCGGCGGCGGCCAGCAGCGGCGCCACGTGCAGCGGCATGGAGCACTGGGCCGCGTTGAGCACGAACAGCTCGCTCCAGGTGAGGCGCAGCAGGGACACTTGGTCGGTGATCTGCAGATCCGGGAAGAAGGGGATGTTTCGGGCCCACTCGACGGCGCTGAAGAGCAGGCGCGCGGCCAGCTCGCAGATGTTCTCGATGCCCATGATGTTGTTGGGCTGCATGCATTGGCTGCCGTAGCGCGACGTGGGGTAGGGTTCCGCGCGCAGCAGCAGCGAGATGTAGCCGGACAGGTAGCAGTGGCCGTTGAGGGGGTCCCCGTTGGTGAGTGCGTACTGGCCTGGATTGGGTTGGGTTGGAGGCATTCTTCCTCGCTGAACCGCTGACAAAAAGAAAGAGAGAAAAGAGGCAATGTGCATCCAGGGGGCTTGCGAACATCGGCGCGCCGCAGCGCACCCGACACAATGCGGAGCCTCTTCCTACAGCCACACGCGCCCGGCGCATCTTCTCTCGCGCTCGCTCTCACTCACAGCCCACACCGGGAGGAAGTCAGGGGTGAGGGCCTCCAGCTCCGCGGCTCAATATGCCCAGCCATCGCCTGCGCCCCTGGCCACCCTAGCCCTGCCAGAACTAGGCCTGATCTCAGGGCCCCCAGCCCGGCATGGCCAAGAAAGTGCCACCCAACCCCTCCACCACCAAGGTGTAACACACCGGTTAATGAAATCCCACTCACCCCTCCAGAAGGAAACAAATCAGAGTAAAACAGAAACAAACAAAAAAGAGCAGGCGAAATCAAAGGAAGGTTGTGGTTCTAGGCAAACGCCTAGCGCCTCTTCATTTGCGAGCAAGCAGTGTTTTGCTCAAAATGTTTCCATATTCTCTCAAAATGCTATAGAATTATCCTTAAAATAGATACAAGTTACATAACCATTTACAACTTTTGAATAGAAAACAAGTATCCTGCACCCCTCCCCTGCCCCCTCCTCCCCTTCGCCCCACACAAAGTTCACTGTTAAAAGCAACAGAAAATTGAAAAATTTCAAGAAAAAGTAGAACTTACAGTAGCCAAACATTATTGAAAAAGTGGGAAATATAATTAATGTCTGTCCTGTGAGGTGCCACTGCAACCTGCAGCCAGCTTTTACCCAGTGAATGCACGAGCTTGCAACTGCAAAAACACTGGATTCATTAACCATCTGAATGCAAAACGTAAGCATGCTTTGAGTTCTTAAAGCTGACCAAAGTTTTTTTTTTTTTTTAATGTGTATGTTTTACTTCAACAGTGCCAGCGTTTTAAATTGCCATGTAAACAAAGACAACTTTAGGAAAAGTTAGGGCTACTGAACTCTCCCCCCAACAAATTAATATAGATATGTCCATGTACACATAGCTGTCTTATTTCAGGTTGTGCACTATTTTCTTAAATTTGCTTTGATTCTAATTTTAATGCAAGTCCCAATGCAATTTAAGCTCTTGAAACATAACAGCTAGAATACTTTTTTTTCTAATTATAGTTTTGAACTTGGCAGTTATTTTTCAATTAAATGAGAGCACAATTCAGTTTTTTTTTTTTTTTTCAGATGCCTACAAAAATCTCCCTGGAGCTAGAAATGAAGTCGTCATATTTGCCTGCTCCTTGAGATCTGAAGGAATTCAATTTCTTTTTTTTGTGGCATATAAAATATAATTTTAAAGTCAATTACAAGAAGGAGTAATCTGCATTCTGCAAAATTGACTGGTTCGCTAATTTGACTATAAGACATCTTTAATGATTGTCAGGAGATAAACTTTAACTATAAACGGCTAAATATATTTATAAGAAAAGTGCTGCATCTCTTGCCACATGAACATGAAGCATATCTAAATACAACATCAAAAGTTGTGTTAAAAGAAACCAAACCCATACAACACAGGGATTAAATGAAGTGGAAGCTCATGCCAGCTGCAGTCTATGCATTATAGCCAAATCAGAAGGATCGGTAAATGCCGTTGTAAATTGTAATTTGTATGCAGTATTTAAGCAGAGGGTGGAGTTTGATGAAGAAATAAAACGAGTATCATGCTTTTAAAAAAATGACACAACTATGAAAGGACGGTTCAGTCACAAACTTTCCTTTCAAAGTAGAGGGGTGAAAACAAGGCCACAGCTCTGGAGGAGGCGGCCCCAGCTCGGTGAAGAGGAGAGGGAACCAGTGAACAGGCCAGAAGCCCCCCTTCCCCCCTAATTAGACCTACAAGTGCAATAAATCTCACTCCTCTTTTTCCAAGCTAAGCTTCCAAAAGGATGATGCAGCAATGCATCTATGGTTCAGGGTACTCCAGTCCCCAGCCCTCCCCAATTTTAAATAAAGGGTATGAAGAGGTGGAAGGGAAAGTGGAATGAAAAACACAGAAGAGTTTTCTGGGGGAAATCAGCACCCCTCCCCAAGTTCATGCCAGCACAGCCCCCAAGCATCCTCACGCACACGCGGGAAAGAGACACACACCGAGCACATCCAAGACAGAGGAAGTAAGGGATTTTAAGCCACAGCTCACGATCCCAGGGACACAATCCTGAGCAGGCAGCAGGAGGGGTGGAGGAGCCAGGGAGAGGAGCGCAGGCCGGGAGGGGGAGGCAGCGGCAGCGAGCTGGGGTGGGGGGGGGGGGTGCCGCCGGGGGAGGAAGGCAGCGGGGACAGGGGAAGCTGGGACGGGGCCGGGACCGCAGGAGCTCCAGCCCCATACAGCAGCCACCCCCGCGAGAGAAAGAAAGAGGGTCGGGGAGGCGGGCGAAGCTCAGGGAAAGAAGCAGAGAAGAAATATTCACCTTCCCGCCTCATGCCCACTTTGAGGCACTTCTTGAGGCGGCAGTATTGGCACTGGTTGCGGTGGTGCTGGTCGATGGGACAGTTCCTGTTGGCACGGCATGTGTAAGTTAAGTTCCTGCGGACGCTCCTCTTGAAGAAACTTTTGCAGCCCTCGCAGGTGAATTGGCCGTAGTGCTTGCCGCTCGACTTGTCCCCGCACACCACGCACTCGATGTGCTGCTGGCTCTGGCCCGAGCCGGGCGGGCCCTGGCCCTTGTCCCCTGCCGTGCCGGGGGTGGCGGGCGCTCCGGGCTGGCCCGGGGTCTGCGGCGTGTGCGGCGCACCCGAGCCCGCCTGCTGCTGCTGCTCGCCGCCGCCGCCGCCGCCGCCGCGGGCCGCTTGCGCTGCGGGGTTGGGGCCGCCGGGGTTGCCCCCGGCCACGTCGTCCTGCGGATCTCGCCAGCTGCTAACTACCATTGCCATATCTTTGGGCCCGGGGAGCGCTGGGGGGAGCCGAGCTGCTCGCCGAGGGCCGCGGGGCGCGCGAGCGCGCTGGGAGGGGAAGGGGAAGGGGAAGGGGGGAGGGGGAGGGGGCGGGGGGCCCGCCGGGCGCCCCGGGGTCGCGGGAGCCGAGCCCGAGCCGGGCACCGGCCGCTGCCTCCGCCGCCGCCGCCGCTGCCGCCGCTACTGCCTCGGCCGCCCCGCTGCTGCTGCGCGCCCGCCCGCCCTGCTGGCGTTTTGTTGTGGTTCCTGCTGTTTTCTTTCTCTCTTTTTGCAGCCCCCCCAGGCTCTCTGGCTCCCCCCCCAACACCCCTGCTCCCCTCGCCCGCTCCCCCCGCTCTCCGATCCTGGGGGGGCCACGCTCTCCTTCCCCCCCCCCCCCCCCCCCCCCCCACCGAGCAAGCTCCCTTCTCTCGCTTTTTTCTTCTTCCCCAAGTTGCAAAATCAGAAATGGCACAGGCGGCAGCCGGGAGCGGCGCGGGGCGCAGCGCCGGGGGCGGCGGGCATGGGCCACGGCGCGCGCACACACTCGCCCTCCGCCTCGCCCGCACCCCCGCGCACACACACACTCTCACACACACTCGCTCACCCGCGCCGGGCGCCCGCCCGCCCGCCGGCCGCTCCGGCTACACGCTGCGCGCCGGCTGAGCCGACATAGAGGAAGCCGGCGAGGGCGGCGGCGGCGGCGGCGGAGGCGGAGGAGGCGGAGGAGGAGGAGGAGGAGGAGGAGGAGGTCGCGGCTGCAGGCGCCGCTGGAATCGCCGCCTCAGCTGCAGCGGCGAGCGCCGCTGGAGGAGCCGGGGCCCGGGCGGGAGTCCGAGCTGGAGTCGGGGCCGCAGCCGGAGCGCGAGCCCGGGTCGGGGCCGCCCGCGCCGCCGCCGCTGTCCCGGCGGGAGCCCTCGCTGGGCTCGGGATTGAGGGGAGCGCGGTGAGCCGAGCAGGGCGCGGGGCGAGGCTGCCGGCGGTGATCAGGGCGCGTTGGTGTCGGGGGGCCAGGTCCAGGGCTGGACGCAGCCAGCCATTCAGGAAGGCAGCGCTGGAGAGAGGGAGGCAGCCGGCGAGGAGGATCACACACTTTGCTCTTTTTGTTGTGCCGGTGGCGCCGGGCTCTCGCTGCCTTCTTCTTTCGGGAGGTGACGGAGAGGGAGAAAAATACGAGATAATTCACGCCGGCGACGAAATCACAGCGAAATCGAAAAAATAAAAATCAGAAGAAAAAGAATTGCAATTAAAAAAAAAAAAGCGAGAGACATCCAAAGTAGGTCGAATAAATAATCCTCTTCTTTTCCTCTTTCTTGCTCCTTCTTCTGCTTCTTCTGCTATAACACACAGAGCTAGTTAAAAAAACCCTGGAGATCGCCCAAAAATGTTCTTTTTTTAGTATTTTAAATAAGTGCTCTTCAGCCGGGAACCAACACCCTCCCTCCAAAAAAAATCATATATGTATAAAATAACGATAAGAAGAATACGAAGGGGGTGCCTCCTCCTCCTCCTCCTTTTTTTTTTTTTTTTTTTTTAAGTTTAGCCCTCTCTCTTCTGCAGGAATGGAGTAAAAGGCAAGGAGGAGGGAGAAAAAGAGAAAGAAGAGGAATACAAGGGAAACAACTAATAGAATATGTAAGAAAAGAAAAGGGAGAGAGGAGAAGAGGGAAGAGAAGAGAGAGAAAGAGATTGAGAGAGACTGAGAGAGAGAGGCGGAGGAGGAGAAGAGAGAGACAGAGAAGAGAGAGAGAGGAGAGAGAGAGAGAGAGAGACCCCAAAATTGAATGCGTTTAAACGGGAGGACTCGCAGAGCAATGTTTCCGAAAGGGGGATCTGCGCGAATGTCTGTATATAGTGAACTTTGACACTACTATTGAAACTGACACGTTTCTATGGAGATCGCTGCCTTATATGGAGCTCGTGTCAAGGAGCCAAGAGAAGGGCTGCTGGCAACTGATAATCAAAGGCGACTGACTGGTCAGAGCCCTGAATCGGGGGGGAGAGAAAATGGGAGTCTAAGGTTAGCCAAGCCTCCAGCACGCCATTGGTTGGAGAGCCCCTCCCCCCTCCTCTTTTTCTTTCTTTCTTTTTTTTTCCCCCTCCCTCTTAGCTACCTACTGACGGGGATGGTGAGGGGAGGAGGAGGGAAAGTGAGGGAGGGGGGTGTGCTTCTGACAAGCGCAATTTACATTGAGATCGCCCTGCGCTGCTATTTACTCTGAGACCTGATTAGTATGGGTCGTCTATGGTCACACACACACACACACACACACACGCACCCGAACACTAGAGGGGGAAGGGATGGCGAGGGGGAGAATGCCTAGTAATGGGTGAAAGAGAATTAGAAGGAAATTATTTTGATTTCTTCTGAAAAGTTTTTAAAATTAGGTTTTATGAGCGTGAAGAGAGTGTCGTTGAAAATGTTAGAAAAAATTTTAATGAGAAATAAACTCTTACGATTTTAATGATTCACGAAATATGCTGGGTTGGAATTGTTTTCTTCGTTCACATATAAGCATAATCCAAGTGTGGATTCTGCTCTTTTTATATCCTTTAAGAAACAAGGTAAGGACTCCCCGTTTTGGCCCAAAGTATACATTGCTTTTAAAGGTTTAATTATGACAAAACACACTCCTGAAATATGCAGCTATTGCCACAAAATCAATCTGAATCAACGGCTCGTATTCATCCCATGATGATTTTAAAAATAAACTTTACAATCAATCCGATTTTTCCTTCTTTCTTTTTTCCTCTTTGGTATTCGCAGGCTGTTCCAAACTTCAAACAACGCTTAAATAATTACTGATAAAACAGTAGTAAGTCCTCATATGGGGGGGAACAGTTAGTGCGGTCAAGTCGGAGTCCCAGGAAAAGAGGAAAGGGGCGAGCGACTGACAAGGGAAAATGGGAGATGGGGAGAGGTGGAGAGGGGGGAGTGGGGAGAGGAGGGTGGGGGGAGCGGCAGGGGAGAGGGAGGAGAGCGGGAGAGAGGGAGGGAGGGAGGCAGAGGGAAAGAGACGGAGAGACAGAAAGAAGGAGAAGAGGGAGAGACTGAGAGAAGGAGAGACGGGGAGAAAGAGGGAGATGGGGAGGGAGGGAGAGAGGAAGGGAGGTTAGGGGAGAGAGAGAGAGAGAGAGAGAGAGAGAGAGAGAGAGAGAATGAGAGCGAGCGAGAGACCCCGATTCCCGAAGGCGATTGGTCGTGGGAGGAGGGGCGGGCAGGAGGAGCGGTCCTGCCGCGGGGCCTGCAGGAATCGCTGGCTCCGGCTGCCACCTAGCGGACGGGAGCCGCGCCCGGGAGGCGCACAGCCGGGTCTCTCCTCCCCTCCCCGCAGGCAGCCTGCGCCTTTTCTCCAAACGGAGACAGCACTTTGAAAATTCTTTCAATGGATTTTTTTCCTTGAAAGATCGTACTGGGGAAAATGATACTTCTATTAGTTACATATTCTCCAATAGCACACTCGCACCCCCCTCGTTTTGAGATCGCTCCCTAGGCAGGCTCAGGCGGGCGCGGAGCTGTGCGGAGTGACAAAGCTGCCGCGGCAGCGGCTGGGGGTGGGAGCCCCGCTCGCCCGCCCGCCCCTCGACTCGGGAGAGCGTAAAAGTTTGTCTCAGCTCCAGCATCCCGATCCTCAACACGCCCTCAGGTAAAGGTGGGTGTAAATGGCCACGCTGTATTGACAGAGGTAGGGTCTGTTTTTAAATACTCGTTCTCACTTTAAATTTCACCAGGGAGGGGTTTGGGAAGCTCTGCGTGTTTGGGGTGCGTTTTGCGCTTCCCCGGTCTCTCCAGCCTACAAGTCGGGAGTCAGCGATTGCTTAGTGACTAGCGACGATTTTAAAGAGCAGAATAAAAAGCCTTTTCCGTGCCTGCCCCACAGCCCCTCCAGCTCGAATAATGGAGAGACAGTCAATGCACTCTGCAAGCGGCGGCCCATTGTACGCAGCTGACGGAGAGGAGGCGACTGGGGCAGGCAGGGGCTCCTTGCCCTCGGCCCCCTCCCCAAATAAACGCTCTCACGTCTCCTGGTCAATTAAAATGGGGGAAATGAACATGATTAAAAGACCAAATAAGGGGGGGGGGAGAAAGAAAGAAAGAGAAGAAAAGATTTAAAAGAGAAAGGAAAAAGAGAACAAGCTTTCTATATATAAATTCTAAATTTTACTCCCCATATAGTACAGAGGCAGGCAGTCGAGGGCAGAGGAAGCAGGCAGAGAGAGGGAGACAAGGAGAAGGAAAGAGAACGTGGAGAGAGACGGAGCGAGTGGAAGAGGAGGCGAAAGCGAGCGCCAGGGAACCGGAGGCCCGCCGGACGCCGGGTCTGCGGGCCCAGCCACCCTCGGACCCTGGACCGTGAGTCGTGGGCACCAGAAGCGAGACTTGGCTAAGTCCTTCCCCACCAGGCAAGTAACGCAATGATTATCGTTTCTTTTGAACTCGGGGTTGGCAGCGCGGACAGGTAGGGAGGTTGGCTCTCTTGGCCTCTGCAGGCCAGGGCTGGAGTCCAGGCAACCAGGGCGGGATGAGGAGAACTTTCCGCGGGGCCTGCACAGGAGCTACCCTCACCCGGCCTCTGTCCCGCAACAGCGCGGAGGCAGGGACCGCGGCCACCGCGCCCTCCTAGAGCTGAGGATCGTGTCAGCCAAGCGTCAGTCCAAATTCAAAACAGGTCTCCCCACCCCCATCCTCTACCCTCTACCCCCGCACCCCCCCCCCCAACCAGTGGGCGACGGATGCCGGGCCTCCAGCCCTGTGGCAGAGGAGGGGCGGGCGTTTAACACGCGCGCAGCGGTCCCGCTGGTGCAGAGCCCGAACCGCAGTGGAACCGGATGCTGAGCCTGGCTGGGCTGGCCCTGTTGCCCGCGCCTAGCCTGGCTCGGGCCAGAGCCTTACGAGCTCGGCTCCTGCCGCCCACCTGCGGGCGCCGTGTGTAACGGGATCCCCTAATGTAACGCGATCGATGGCTGCCTCTTTGATGTGGGCGATAATGTCAGCGGATTAAAAGGGACACCAAGCCGCTCTCCCCAGTGGAGAACCCGGGGCGGCGGCGGCGACAGAGCATCAGATCTCCCGCCCCGCAGCCCCGGCATACTCCTCGCGCCGTTGCAGGAGGGCTGGGGCAGGGAGGGGTCACCTCCCCGGGGTGGGGACGGAGGGGGTGTGTGTGAAAGGAAGAGCCTCAATTAAAACCTACAAGAGCGCTTTCCTCTGAGCTGGGCAGGGGCGCGCGTTTGCGTCAGAGGGCGCGCAGGGCTGGCGCAGGGGGCGGGGGTAATCGACGCCGGGGGCCGCGCCCCGGGGCTAGAAGGTCTAGAGAGTCAGCCAGGCGCGCAAGGCTGGCCTCGGTCCGGCCACGCAGGCAGGAGGGAAGGCAGGGTGAGCGGATGAGCCGAGACTTCCCGGGAAGGGCGGAACCTATTCGCCCTCACTGTGGGCTCTTTCCGCTAGCCCCCACCCTGAGCTTCCAAATTTGAGAGACCCTGGGGGTGGGGACAGTTGGGGCCCTCGAGGCTTCAGGCGAAGCCACCCGCTCCTCCAGAAGGAAGGGAAGAAGGGATGCTGCACCGGCCCTAGTCTAGAAGATGGGGGCTGTTGGTGGTGGCGCCCACAGCAGTGGAAACTCTCGGCTTTTCGGAGCAGGGAACAGATAGCCCCTCCGCCGGTCCTGTGTGCTACATTTCTGTCTCAAGAGGGGGCAGGCAGGAAGAAACTGAGTTTTTACGAGAAGTGCTGTCCTCCTCTGGGACTCCTCTAGCGCAAGCGGAGCTCAGGTCGCTGTTCTTCTTACGGACCTTGTGTTCCCTACCGCGTTTGCACACTCTGTGGATGTGCCTCCACTTGGGCTCACAGCCTCGGCCCTAGCAAAATGGCTTCCATGGAGCGACGGGGGCGGGGGGGTCAGCTCAGGTCCATGGGCAGTTCTGCTTTCTTTCTGTGAGGCTGTCCTTTGTTACTGGTTCAACTTGGCACACTGATCCTGGGGCCTTATGCACCCCACACTCAACCAGGACATAAGATATCTGTTGTTGGGGTAGAACAGAAAAATGATCGCATTTCGTGGGAACATGTAGGTCCCCCAACTGATAGTCCACCCAAGTGTCTGGGCACACTCAGCTTCAGGAGAAGAAAACACAGTTGCAGGATCCACCCTTATTTCACTACTCTTCTCCAGATCTCTTTCCCTCCTTTCTCACCTCAGCCCTTCACCTTGGTTGCTAGGTCTAATATGTGCACGTGGCACTCGAACCTAGGCCCACCATGGCCCTTGCCTCAATACCCTACTTGAGACTGCCATTCCAGTGGCCATATATACTGGGTCCTCTCCAAGGTCTCTTTCTCCTGGTGAGGCCCATCCAGGTATGGGAAAAGGCTCACCAGGTTCTAGGCTCCCCAACTTCCTTTCGGAAGGCTACCTGTGACAGTCTGGTCCCCACAAGACTATTCAGTGCACACAATCTCCCACAATCCCCTAAGAGATGAGAAGCTACCCCTCGGTGTGGGAAGGAGGATTTGGGCTGTAAGCTTACAATTTCCTTTGTGATTTGCTAGCATTGTGGCTCAGCCTTAATTACTTTTTAAGAGAGCTTCCACACAACACTTGATCTCTCCTAGCTGGATAGCCAGTAAACAGTTATGACCTGGGGGAGAAGGAGAGAAGCAGAGATTGGTGGCTGCATATACTTCATTGACTTGCATTCCTGGCCTCAGAATCTGGATCCAAGCAGACTTTCTAGGCGATTAACATCCTCCTACCCTAAATCTTTCTTTCCAGGTAGGCCGAATCATTCTTCATTAATCCTATGACCTTTTTGATATTTACTCTTCCAGAACTCACCAGACCATTCATTTTGGCTTTTTGGTAAATCTCACTAAACAAAGGTGGCCTTGTGAGAACATTTTCTACACCTAGTACAAGGGTGATGAGACCCTACAAATGACCAGAAATATGTAGAAAGTTATCTCCTATACCTTTCCCCTACCCCTTAAATTGTTAAAAGTGATATTTTCCTGTTTAGAGAGACAAGAGCACAGAAATAACCCTGTTTTATCACGCCCATCTGGAGAGATGAACATGCCAGCACTCACTGGGAGAAAGGTCAGTTCTTCGGCTCTTACTGCAGACCTTTCCCAAAGAGCTTGTTTTAAAGGTGCCGAATCAATTAGTCTCCCTTGGCATGAGATTAAGCCCAGGAAGAACACAGTTGAAGAAGATATATTTAAAATGGTCTTTAGAATGATACTTTGAAGAAGAGGGTGGAGAGAGGCACAGGAATGCCTGCCCAATGTTTCATGATTATTAAGAAGTCAAAATGAAAACCCAAACAAACAAACAAAGGCCCCTGCCTGTGTCAGAAATCCCTCCTCACAAGACTGAACTCAGTCTGTATTGTGGCTGCCCGGTTGTAAAAAGTTCTGCCTTTGTTAAAATGAAAACAAGGATGGAAAGGCCAAATCGGGAGCTGGGCTTCTGCTGGACTGCCTGCTTTTAGCCTGTCCATGAGTTGAACCGTGGATCAGGAGGCTTGGATATTCATTATCCTTCTAGTAGGCATTTTTTCTTTGTCACCTTTGGGTCAAAACACCCAGAGATAAGTGCTTTACCTTAGAAAACGGTTTAGTTTCCATCACAAACCAGCCATTTAAAGCACGTGTTTTGGAAGGAGAGATGAGGGAAGCAGTTTCCCCTTTCCGCTTGGGCCTCCAGTTGGAGGGCTGGGACTCGCCACCGGAGGATGGCAGGAGAGCAATTGTTGACCTTTGGATGCAAATCCAAGCCTTTTATCGGAGGAAAAGTGACAATCATCCCTAGCACACTAGAGAAGCCAAGGCCAAATATTTACTTTTTGTAAAAATCAAGCCTTAGCTATCTAAATGCATTTATGCAAAAGAAGGAAAGAACTGGAGACTTTCATGCTGCAGAGTGTATTTCTTTATTTTAAATGCTGGGCTGGAATGAAGAATAACTGCGTGGTTCTTTTTCCTGGGGGAAAATGGGTTGTGTTTGGATGAAAAGTTGGAATTTTGAAATGACTTAGAAGCTTGTTAAAGTTCCCTGACAATACAATCTGCTAAACCATACAATAATTTCTCTTAATAGTTACCTGTCAGGGCACCTATTTCTTTTACTGCAGGATTAGCCCAGCAGAGTAGATCTGAGTTGTAACTGATTCAAGTCAGATTAAACATATTAATGTTTATTAATTCCTTAATGTCACTTTCTGAATGGCCTATAAAATAAACTAGTGAAAAAGTGTTGACTCACAAAGCCAGCAGATCTGTTGGTAACTATGGTCATATTACAATAGTATTTACCTATTAGACGTTTGGTCTAGATAATAAAGCTAACATTAACTTCTAAATTTTCAGTGGAAAGATATGTTTATTACAGTGTCCTCCATCAGTGAGGGAGGGTTAGGTAAAGTTTAAATGAAAAAGTATGAGCGAGGTACACACCACTGATACAAACCACATGGGGCAGTAAATAATAATGCCCTCTGTTATGCTATGTATATTTTATTTACCTGTTTCAGAGGTGAATAATAAACCTAGCCCAACTATGGGAGGAGTTAATAAAGCATTCGGAAAGCATGATCTAACAAACTTGAGGATAGTTCTGTTTTATTGTTAACCCTTTGCAGGAAATCTTCTGAAGCTGAAAAGAAAAAGGAAAGGGCTTTTGTGTTAGTTGATCCTTGGCTATTCTAGGGCTCAGGTTGGTGTGAAAGGGACGAGGAGGTCACTTGAAATCTCCTTTTATCTGCTCTTATTTTCTCTATGGATCAGCAACTTTGAATAGACACCATCTAATCGCTCTTAATGGAAAGAAGCTATAGGACCAGTGAAATGCCTTTACTCCAGAAGTGAATCTATGTGTGTGGATAGTAAGCTGAGGTTACATAGGACGACATTTCTGCACACTTGTGCTTAAAGATTTTTCAGAGTGCATGGATATATACATAAAAGTTTCTTTGACACTCTGGGGGAAAGGTTTGGGTGGTTATTTTGCCTTCACACACCCACACCCACACCCACATGAGGATTCTCTACCAAGTCCTGGTGATTTTTTCAGCTGACTCTTCCTTCAGCTTTTTCTTGCCCCCGCACTCTGAGATGTCATATTGAAGTTCCCCCAAAGAAAGCAAATAATTGAGAGCTCAATGGACAGCTTTTTAGTGAAAACATCTTATTTCCTTTCTGTTTTTAACTGGAAGTCACACTAATGGGAGGATTTCTTTTCAGAGGGTAGAGACTGTATGACAGGTGAGAGGAGATGGGGTAAAGCAAGACCATTGCTTTCAATTTCTCCCCAGAGTTTTTTCTTTTCAGTCTTTCTTGGAATTAAATTGGTTAAAACACAATAAATAAGTGGAAAACAAGAGCCTGACATTAGGCAATTTAAAGGTTTTTCTTGCTATAGATACATACCTCCAAACCTTTGAAACTGAACAACTGATTGCAATTTGCTTTGAAATTAGAATTATTTTAGTTAAGTTTTTTATGCTAACTAAAATACCACTTAATTTGTCTTCCTTAAGGATTACAGTTGCTTTAAAAAGGAGAAACCAGTCCACAGCTGAAGTATAAATGACTACCCAGAAAAGGACATTTGATTTCTAAGACTTAAAACACTGGACTTTACCTCCTAAGAAGCTCTCCGCACTCCCTGCCTCCCCCTAAGTTCTTTCCAGTAAAATTCGCATTTCTCCCAGAGCCTGGGTCACTTTGCTGTAAATTCCTGTAAAGGAATACATGGTTACCAGGGCTACAAGTTCCCATCTCAACCTGCCAGTCTCCCTGCCCCCTGTTACACACTGCAGAGACCCTTCGCTGTCAGATCTGGGACCTTGAACCTCTCCTCTCTACCGTAGTCTATAGGAGATCGAAGTTCCAAAGTTTGAGGTTGGGAGGGAGAGGATTAATCCTCTTTAACTCCTCTCCTTTACCGTCCTCAGTTCTGAACCCCAACAGATCCGTTTCCTGGTGTTTCCTGGTGAATAGGAGGGTAGGAGCTGCCCTGTCTAATAAAGATTAAATTAAGTAGAAGAATCCCAGCCGCTGGATATTTGGAAGCTCCGGTGGGGCGTCAAACTGACGTTTAACACATTTTTTCCACTCACTGTGCACAAGTATTGGATTCATTGGGCTTAACTTTAGAAAGGAAAGAAGAAAAAGGATAAGGAAGGAAAAGAAAAGAAAAAAGAAAGAAAGGAAAAAGTCAAGGAGAAAGCCCAGTATCAAGGGTGAAGTGACTTCATGTTCAGAGATGCTGAAGGCAAGAGCAGGGCTTCCTGACTTTTCTAGTCTTTTCTTTCTCTGAATTACTCCAAGAACTGGAAGCTCCCTCTCCTCATTGGGGGCGCTGAATTTTGCTGTTTTGGTGGGTTCGAGTCCATATTTATCTATTGAGGACAGTTTGGTAGCTCAGGGTCAGGACTGGGTGTGCGGGAGGAAAGGTGAGCTCAGGATCTAGTTGCCTCTTCTATGCTTACTTTTAACCAAGGTTTTGGTAACACACACTGAGCACTTTTTACTACCCAGTAGGAGAAACAATGGCTTTTCTGTCTGCCTTGTTCAGCGAACTGGACACTGACCTTGAAGCTGAAGCAGCCAGGCACTTCCTCCTCTGGGAATTATTCTGGCCCCCCAAAATACTGGCCTCTCACTCCCACCTGCTTCTCTAGTTCCAGGGTGCAGTCTGGAGGGGCAAAAGGCAAGTCCCTTCGTGCCAGTGCCTCGTTCCTGCAAATACAACACTGAATAAATTAACCTCAAACCAGCTAGTTGGGGTGTAGTAGTTTAGCAGGACTAATTGCAGACAATGGAGCTGAAATGACTTTTCCAATTAGCTGCTGGTTGGAGTTTAGTTGGAGGAACTGTCAGCTCCAACGATGGGTAATTGCTTTATTGCTCACAAAACTATCATCTATTTAGAACATATGTGCTAATTACTCTGGATGGGCGTCGAAAAAGAGACCATAAATCTAATAGCACTTAAAAAAGTCTATGGTGCTTGTAAGCAACCCCAGCCCAGGTTGGGGTGATGGATGGCTGTCTTTCAGAAAGGCGAGGGTTTGGACTGGCGGCACCAACGGGATGCTCTGGTCAAATCGCGTGCCTGACAGCCAGGGACCAGCGCAGCTGTGCCGACGTTATAAATCACTGTCGTCAGAACCAGTCCCCTCTTTCTCCGCGCACTTTTTTTTTTTTTTTCATTTTCGCAAAAGATTACTTTAGAAATCTTTTAATTGGATTATGCTGGGAAATTAATCTCCTTTAGCCTTGGCTAAATTTATTGTGGTCACTGTCGGGAGGAAAGCTCTGCAACTGCAGTGAGGGCCACGTCCCCTATTCCCTCCTAACTTCAGCCCTCGGGGCCTCCCAGCTGCGTGCGACAGCCTAGCCCCAAGTCCTGGGGAGTGATTGGGGCTGAGAAAGAGTGGAAAAACACGTCTGTGCGGAAGCCCGCGGCGGTCCCTAGTGAACCCCTTTGTCCTAAATGCGACGTTTCTATCCCGGGTTTCCTATTTCCATATCTAGCATCCCTATACAACACTGCGCCTTCCTCCACAAGGGGGTCTGCTACAAGGAAGAAGGAGGCTACAGTGGCGGGAAGAGGAGGTGAGGTTTGCCGGAGGACGGCTGCCAGCCAAACTCATTACTTTGTCCTCTTGTCTTCCACGCCCCCCTTCCGGCGGGGGAGCTCCGGCTTTGCTAACATTCTCCACTTTACTTCTCTGCGCAAAAACGCAAGGCTCGTATTTCAGCGTTTTCCCTGGCACAACTCTGGACACACTTCCCCCTGACGTGCACAACGCTTGAGGTCCGAGAGCTAGGGCCCTCCCGGTTCTTCCAGGCTCCACGCAGTAGCGCAACGTAGGGTGGGGATCCCGCTTCCAGTCCCGCAGCTGCGAGTGCTTAGCGTGGTCCAGCGCCGCTCGGGCAGCTGCTGAACCTGCGGGGCTGGCCCCGCCGGCCCTTTATCTCTGCGGGCGATGACAACATCTGCCTGAAATGGTATACCTACTTCTGCAGCTCAATTTAGTTCTCAAAAGCAACCCTCGGAGGTGTGGTTAATTGATGGGGATAAAGGCGTAATGTCCTGACAGGGAGACGCCAGTGATCCTTTAACATACTTTTAAAAGAACAACCACCACCCCAAACATCGGCGAGTCATTGCTAGGTGGGAGTTTAAGGAGTGGATCTGGATGCAGGAAAAGCGGCGCTTGTGCTGTTTGTATTTAGAGGCTTCAGTAAGGGGTGGGCCCTGGTTCTCAGGGTGGGGCACCTGGGAGCCATTAGGGCGCGGAGCTCCGGCTGTCAAGGGGTTGTCGCATGGCCCCAGAGAGCGGGGCGTGACAAGGAGCCGGGAGAGCCCGGGATGACAAATGACCGGACCGAAAGGCGGGTGTGGGAGAGGAGCGCCTCGGCTGCTACTCCCTGAGCTCTGTCACTCTATCAGCCCTTCCTCTGCGCGGGACTGGGTCCCCATAGGGCAAGCAGTTTGTTTTGCCCTCTCTATAGAATTACTCCTCGTTCAGCTTGAGCGAAGTGGTCGAGTGGCCGAGCTCGGGGGTTACTCGTGGTTCCGCTGTCAGAACCACCTGAGAGGGACCCCAGGACCAAGAGAAAAAGACAAATGCCGCTGTGTGTGTGTGGCTCCAAACCGCAGAGCCAAAGCACGTGGCCATATTTTTGCCGGGTTTGCCCAGAGCCCTGGGGTCGGGCGTCCCGGGATTTAGCCGCGCTGGGTCCCGCCGCCGGGTCAGAGCAGTTCTTGCTTAGCACCTTTACCAGACTTCTGCCCACCACTCTCTCCCCAGCACCTTGCTTTTCTCTTTGCTCAGTTCTAGTTTAATCTCCAGAGGGTCAAAGGATTGTATTACACAGAGCCAGCCAACTTAGGTTCCCTCTAGGCGCTAGAATGAAAATAAATAAATAAATAAATAGATAAATAAAAAATAAAAAAATCAGATCGCCGTTTCCGTTTGCGAGGGGGAACGCCCTTCAGGTGCCGGCGGCTGTGCCCCTAGCAGATTTAGCGAGTATCTTGTTTTACTCTTTGGAGAAGGATAACCTTGATGCTGCAGGTTTGAGCTCCCTCTGGAATCGGAAGGAGAAACAACTCCAATTATTGTCCAGATTTCATTACATTGAGAGATCGCAGGTGTTTCGGCGACTGCTATTGTCTGCCTTCCTCCCTGAGCCCACATAGGAGGGATGAAAGAGTCCCAGGAAAGTTAATTTCCCCAAACCCTCTTGCGGAGAAGGCGTACGTTGTCACCGGCGAAGCTCTGGGGTCAAAGATGTGAAGAAATGTAATTAAGAGTCCCAACTCCCAGAGTGTGCCTGTCTCGTTATGGTTCTGTCCTTCCACCGTGACTGTCTACCCTCATCCGGTGTAGCTCTGCCCTCTGTGAGGTCTAGGAAGCGAAGGCTCACTGTCGCTTGGCTGTGGACCCCCCAACCCTCGCCCTTCCGTCTTCCCGGAGCAGGGGAGGACTCCAAGGCCGTGGTGTTCAAGATCCTTGGGCGCCTCAGAGCCAGGGACAGGGTCCCGGGTGCAGGTTCACGCCCCGGCCGGCCACCCTCGCTCAGGAGCTCCCTGCCCAGGATCAGGCGGCAAGTCCCTGAGGCTTTCCTGAAGGCCTGCTGCCTCTGGACTGCCAGGGTCGTGAATTGCCTGTGGCGGCCTCTTGGCGGCCTCTTGTCGGCCCAAGCCCTAGGATCAGCGTGGGCCCTGAGCGGTGTGGGCCCTGAGGGCGGCCAGGAGGCTTACGGCCCAAGGCCGCGCCATGCACGTCTCAGTCAAGGGCCCTTACTCCCGTGTGTCTCCTCACATTTTCTCACCCCACAAGGGCTCTCCCTTGCGAACGAATCCTGCCCTCTGCGAACCCGGCTCCCTGGTGGGGCCCCGGGGCCCCTCCCACTGCCTCCCTCGAAGCCCGGGATCCCTGGCCCTGACTACGGGCCCGGCTGGAGCAGTTCCCGGAAGCGAGGCCCACATCCGGGCACGAAGCCTCGCTTGCAGGATTGGCTTCCGGCCGTTCGACGCAAGTGTGTCGCTCCGCGCCGCGAGGGTCCCGGTTCGTGGGATCTGCGCGCCAGGACCTCGCGGTAGGGCAGGGGTCGCGCTCTCGCCGGTGCTGAAGGGCCTTACCCCCGGAGCTGGCCGGAGTGACAAAGTCCTGGGCCTGCGCGGGGTAAGATTTGAGAAAGGGAACCAGGCTCGACCGGCGAGGCGCACGCAGGCTTCGGAACCCCGGGTTCGTATCCCGGGGTCGGCGCAGCCCACTTCTTGGGATGGGCCAGAGGGAGTGTGAGCCGGCTTTGGGCCCAACTTTGTGAAGTTCAGAGACTCACCGTGGAAAGAGACCGCCTTGGCAGTCGTCCCCATTACGCCTTTTTTTGCCCTTCCCTGCCTCGAGCGCCCTGAGCCTTTGCGGTGTTCCGGGGCTCCGCGGCTGTCTGACAGCCGGCCCTGCCTTGGGCACCTAGTCCTCTTCAGGTGTTGGGCTGAGAGGGGTAAGGAGAGATGCTCGGGGCGCGGCTAGGACACCTCAAACCCGGTTTTCTAGGTTAAGGAGGAGCTCGGCCTTAAAAAGCTGAAAAGTCAATGGGAGTTAACTTTGTGGCCTTTGGTATTTTTGAAAACAGCTACTACAAGGCGGGAACCGTACGGAAAAAGCGTTGTGTAGTTCTTTAAAAACAAAAACAAAAACAAAACACAACAACTTTGGGGAACCGTATCTGGAGAGCTTTCCTAGGGATTGTTTTATAATCTCGCAAATTAGAGAGTTGGTATGTATCTTGCCATCAGTGCGCTGAATAGTATGTTCCTTCAGACAGGGATTGAGAAACGGAAATACCACCACCGTCCAGCCAAACCTGTGAGGACTGATTGCAGGGGAACTGGTGCTCCAGATGTTGCACTAGAGGCGCTGCGAGTGTGAGCAGGTAATGTGGAGAAGAGTGACATTGTTAACAGAAAGTATCTAATTAACAGTGACTTCATTTGATTGGAAGGATGAAAAAGCCTTTTTAAATCAATCCAGATTCACTGGCCTAAGCTCAGCCAATTTATGAATATGGAGCCTGACTGGGCTCTGCTTTCTTTCAAAGATGTCATCTTAGGGGTAATAGCATAGGTGAAGTCATTTGGTTACACTGTGGAAACTTTTATAGTGCCTTCCTTGGGAATTTAATTCAGTGCTTCTTCATTTTATTAGGAACAGACTGACTCCATCAACTCTGTTCTCCCTGTTTAGAGGCAGGACTGCTTGAAGCAATTAGGTTCACCAATTAGCATAGTTTTACTGACCCCAGCAGCAGCACCACTCCTTAGATTATCCATTTCTTCAAAGTCAGGGAAAAGCTGGAGGACAACATGCTTCCCAGGTGTCTACATTGGGAAAATAAGCCCACAAGCAGGGTAGCACAGCGGTGCAAAAAGCTTTCTAATAGTCCCCAAGTGTTTCAGCAACTTTGGTGGATTTTTCTCCTCTTTTCTGATTCTGGATCTTGTAATACCTCCTTACTTTCACATAGCCTTTAAAGCCTGTCTCCTTTGGTTGTATTTTGGCAGAGCTGCTTTTGAGAAAGTGAGTTTTCTCCCTTCTTTTATGTACACCTGCCTTCTAATGAAGCTGTAGACAGTGTTAGGGTCCAGAGAGAAAAATCACTGAAGGCTCCTTTAAGGTCTGTTAGGTGACAAGGTAAGGGCTCAGGTCTTCGGGTGTGTGTGTGTGTGTGTGTGTGTGTGCATGCATGTGTATGTTCTTGCATGTGTACATGCCTCAGAACCTATGAGGAGAGGCCAGAGGGTGAAAACTGGGAGATAAATCATCACTTTTCCTAATTTTGAAGGTGTACCTGCAAGGCTTTGCTGCAGTCTCTTCACAGTAACGACAGTCAGTTGGCGGCCAACATCTTTAGTAAAAGCAAATGTCTGGAGCTCAAAGCAGACTGGGAAAGAAGGGGCTTTGCTCTTGCCACTGCCATATGTAGTGCAGGGATTACATTTACATAGCTATTGTCTCTCTTTCCCCTAAAATATATATTCCTTTGTAAGATTTTACTAGATTGAATTGCTGACAGTTCATCAGTAGCAGCAACAATGTAATATCCTAACCTTATTAAATCAATAAATACTAGATCCATGTATTGAATTAAAAATGTATCAGCATGGCCAAGAATTGCAATCATATGGCCTTAGACTGCAGAATCGAAGATGCCACTCAAAAACTGACGAGGTAGCATTTATTTAACCTTTTTCTATTTTGCATCTGTGATTAGGTATTCTGGGTTCTAACATTTCAGGAACCATTGTGACAGGTTTTTTGGTTTTGTTTTGTATATTTCTTGGAAATTCTTTTCTTTCACATCTCACATTTAACCACAAAAATGATACATGTTTAACAATAGTAAAATATTGTGGCTTTATCGTTCTTGTCCTTAGTTTTCATCTAGGGAGTATAATTCCACTCAGAATGCATTACTCTAGTAAGACATACTCAGGTGTGTAAGTTTCTACATAGGCATGAGTGAATTTAGATGTTCTTTTGTATGTGTAAATAAACATACTCTGTGTGAATGTATTGCTGTACATTGATATAAGTTTATTTTTTGAAAAGAAACCACTTGATTTTATCTTTCAGCATTGTCGATGATATTAAAAGCTAAAGAACTTTATTATTTCAAAACAAGTTATTTATACTCTGATTTGCTGTTGGTGCTTCTGTGGCTGGAGATGAAATTAAAATTTGCAAGTCTTTAAACTTGACAGAGTACTTAGAAAGTTACATATATTGTGAATGGTTCCATGTTATGTGTGAAAAAAATACTTCACATGCGGTTTACCAGGAATTGGTCAATTAAGTTGTAGATTAGTGGCTGAATTTTAGAGTTAGTCCCTACTGAAAACGAGGAATGTGTTTAACACCTGGAATTTTAATGGAAAAAGTAATATTACTCTAGCCAGGTATTTGTTTATACTGATTAATGATGCTAATTATTTAAAAACATTCATCCCCTTTTGATGTCAGCTAGCATATTTGTGGTACTAAATTCTGAAGATAAAGTCATTGGGCCTTGGGTTCACTATGCTGTGAAAGAAAAAAATCTTTATTTGACAAAATAGGCAATCAACTGAAATCTATCCTCTTTAAATAAACTGATTCCTCAGTATTTTCCCAGTGTTGGTGTAAGTTGTTGTCTGTGATGTCCCCCAGGGCTCTTTCCTCTGCTCTCTGATTTGGTATATAAAAGCAGCTCTGAATGATGGATTACTGTGTCATTGCAGCCTGCAAAGGATTAATTTGTTTCATTGATTTCTCTTTAGGCAGATTGCCAGAATTTGCTGCTTCCCACCTTTCCTCAAGTCTTCTAGAAGTAATAGACAGTAATAGCCTAAGACAAATCAGCTCTTTTTTGTAAAAATAGAATCATGAAACCAGGAATCCTAATAAGAACTTTGGCAAACTTTTTATTGGCATATTGGGAAGAGCAATTAATAGGCTACTTTATCTGGTTTAGAAATAGTTTTAATTGAAAAATTTCTTTGACTTGGTGACTTAAAATACTTCATATTAATAGTTCCTAAGTAAGTATTTATAATATTTTTACCACAAAAATTTTCTCAAATTTGTAAGTATCTTATTTAACTCAGAAAAAAATGTGTTTATGAGATTGACAGACACTTTTCTTTGTATGCCAGATTTTAGGATCAAATAATATGGCAACATAACTTTAAATCAGTTTATTAGTAAATATGTATAGGATTATTTGATGCAAAGATTTTTAGAAACCTTGGAGAAGGACATAGAGTATTAGAGCACAGAAAGAGAATTGTTTAACTGATTGATAAAAATATAGCTTTGTGATTAAAAGACTGGTGTCCGCTCATAATAACTTAAAAAAGTTAAAAATGACATTTTGTACATATTTCTGCTTTTTCCTCCAAGCATTTACATGTTTTGCTTATACATATATAGATAGATACCACTTTGTATCCTGCTTTTTTCAGTTGACATTATACAGTGAAAAATTTCCTGTATAATTAAAATTATTATTGAAGTCATTTATTTTGACTAATGTTTTAACATGTATATTTTAGTTACTCATTGTTCTACCATTGGAGAGTTAGATTTCTAATTTTCCATTATTGTAAATAAAGTTATGATGAATGACATTTTAAATAAATCTTACTCATCCCTCTGGTTATTTCCTTATAATATATAATTACAAAAGAATTTACTTGGGAGGGTATAGACTTTTTTTAAGGTTCTTGATATTGATTGCCAGATTGTTTTCCGCAGAGGTTCTTCCAGTTTATACTGGTACTGTTTAAAAAATTTCTGTGTAGAGGCAGCAGCATTCTAATTTATGTTACACGAGCAAAGAAAACAGAACAACACTCTTTCCTTGTCTTCTGAAAGCAGTGGCAGCATTTTGCATGTACTTAGTCTCTCAGAAGTATTTTCTCATCTGCAGATGTGAAATAGGCTGGTTATACAATCTATTTGTTTCCCTTCTGTAGTGCTGAAAATTATATTGATTTAATGATCTCAAGTTATACTTTTTATGCAATTAGTTGTGTAGTAAAAACTAATATTGTCATGTGCTAATGTCTTTTTTCCTCTATTGTGCTATGATAGTAGTCCATGCAATATCAGCAAGTTTATGCTTTTCCTGTGCTTTGCTGAAAGGAAAAAGGAACATCTGTTTCCATTATATATCTGCATCATAATGATAACAATTAAATAGCTTTTATGGTAGTGTACAGTAAATATATTTTGCTGAATGACCTATACTTTCTTGTTGGAAAATTTCGGAGATTTCAGAGACACTTAATTTTTACAGGTAGGTTCTGTGTAGAGGTTTACAAAGGCCTCTGGTTACTTTAGGTAAATCACTGCAGTCTCAGTATAAACAAACAAAGAACCCTGAGGATTATACTCTAGGCTATCAGATGTGACTCTTGAAAGTAGTTTTCTTAGGCAGATGTTTAGAGTACAAATTATTAGGTACCTCAGTATTCTTAAGTGGCTTAATCATGCTGCTAATAATAGAATTCGTTTTGTTTTTTGTGCTGTTTGTGTACTTTTAATGTTTTACCAAGCTGGAAATTGGAAAGAGTTGTGTGTGTGTGTGTGTGTGTGTGTGTGTGTGTGTGTATGCTAACACCTATATAAACATTTACAGCCTAACACTCTTTTTTTTCCCATATATTGGGGGATCACAGTGATATTTACCTTTTAAGCTCATCAGGAGGATGTTTGAAACCCATGCACTATTTCCATTGACCTTTAATGTTCCCAAGAAATGTTTTCATTTATTTCATTCAGTTTTTGGTTAAAGATGTTTTAGTGGTTACTTAAAAAAATGATCAGAAAGTATTTCAGACAAAATGTGCTATATAAAGAAAAACAAACAGTTTTGTACTCAGGACTCAGTTTGAGAAATAAAATGTTACCAGTGCACCTGAACCTCTTCTTGATCATATTCCCTTAGGATGACAACCTCTTCTTTCTCTTCTTCTTCTTCTTCTTTTTCTGTTTTTAATATTTTACTTATTTATTTGACAGAGAGATAAAGCCGCAGAGGGCAAGTGAGGTGGGGGGATGGCAGAGGGAGAGGGAGAAGCAGGCTCTCCACTAAGCAGGGAGTCCATTGTGGGGCTTGACATGTAGCTCTATCCCAGCAGTCCTCCCAGGATCATGACCTGAGCGGAAGACAGATGCTTGACTGACCCAGCCACATAGGCACCCACCCTTAAGGCTTTTTGAAAGATAATCAGCATCCTAAATTTGGTGATTATCTTTTTTGCCTTTTATGTATTTTCTCTAACATGTCAAAAAGCTTGACATAGTGATTTTTCCTTTTATTTATTTTTTATTTTATTTTTTTAAAGATTTTATTTATTTATTTGACAGAGAGAGATTAGAAGTAGGCAGAGAGGCAGGCAGAGAGAGAGAGGAGGAAGCAGGCTCCCTGCTGAGCAGAGAGCCCGATGCGGGACTCGATCCCAGGACCCTGAGATCATGACCTGAGCCGAAGGCAGCGGCTTAACCCACTGCCCCATTAGATAAATTTTTAAGTGTTGGACCTGAAGACTGTTGGAAACTTTTTTTTTATCTAATCACCTGTCAGTGGTTATGTTTCTCTGCTTTACTGTCCTCATCTGTGAAGTTGTGTATAGATCCACATGTTCTTTGATGTCCTTTAGCCGTAATTAAAGTTTTTTGATAACCTCTTATTTTACATATGAAATAAAATAGAACAAAAAGAAGACAAAGACTCAGAGAAGTTTAAGTAACTTACCCAAGACCATATAGTAAACCCAGAGCTAAGAATAAAGCTCAGTTCTCCTGACTTTGGTTCAAAGCACTCTTTTCTTCAGTTCACATTGTCATCTTTGAGTACTGGCTGAGTGACCACTGTGGTAGCTTGTAATTAAAGACCATCTACAGGCTTGTATAACTTTGTGATTGTGTATGCCAGAGAGACTTTTCTCTTAGATTATTTTTTTTCTGTAGGGAAAAACATTGTAGGCTTATCAGCCTGAAAGCTATTATAGAATGAGAAGACTGTATGTGTCCTGCAGAGCCTGTAATTTTCTTCTTTATTTTCTGCACTTTCCTGGAAAAAATGGCAGTTTGGTACAATGACACTTTCTATAGGTTTTTTACCGTATGATCAGTTTTCTGATCTCTCATGGTAACTGGAACAGGACAATAGGGATGGACACAAATTTGAGTGTCTCTTTACATGTACGTGTATCTATTCAATATATTTTGGCAGTCAAGATTTTGACAAAAAATTTTTTTTTGTAACTTATACTATGGTCAAATCACATGTGACTTTCTATTTGAGAATGAGTTTGTTTCTTGTTTCTATTTAGCAACCAACTTACCAGAGCACTGAAATGAGAATAGCACAAATAGAATAATGTGGAAACATGTTTTTAAAATCTCTTTGGAGAAAAACCCTATTCTAAAAATGGCAACCTAGAATTACATGCATGTAGGTTCTCTTTCAGGTTTTTACTCTAACAAATTTAATTCATTCTTAGTTGAGATGAGTAAGCTTGAGTCATAATATTCACACAGTGCCATGCCTCTCCTATGAAAAAATATCAATATAACTAGAGATGGAGTTAATGTATCCTATTGTAAAACTATCTTTTCCCAAGTTTGTTGCCTCAAAACCAAAAACTTCGTTTAATAAATTACTGCTTCCTTCTATAAATATATACTAGGAAACTTGTGGTAGTAGTAATCATTCTTTTAAGGAAAGATGAAGCTACTAATAGTAGCTTTGTCAGTGCCATAAATATTCTCAAGATAGTTGTGTTTTAACAAGCAACCCAGGTAACACATTTTTCTCTATTTTAGGTCAATTATCTTACGTATTCAGCAGCTTCTGGTAGGAAATTTTCCCTAGCATATTAGTGTGGGGAGGAGAGATCCAGTGTAGTCAGATACCAACATTCAGTACACCTTTTATTTAACATTGCTTTATTTGCTAATACTCACTAGATATGATTTCTTTAATTTCTATAACATTTCTGTCTGGAGACAAAGCTGTGTGTGTTTGTGTCTGTGTGTTTGTCTGCCTGCCTGCTTATGTGTAAATATTTCAAAGGCATTTCTTGTCTAGTTGAAAGTTCTGGTGAACATCTGTAATGTGTAATATGAGGAATTTAAAATTTCCCCTTGTTGCTTTAGCAAGTAGATGAAACTCAATAGGAAAGGTGTGGGTAGGGGAAATTAGCCCCTGACTAACTTATTTTCTCTATGTCTGTAATATGAATTTGGACTGTATTGGTGAGAATATGGAATCTTAACCACCAAACCAGCAATGTTAAAAGCAGAGAGACCTCAATGAGAGACAACAATATATAGCCTATATATATTATTTTACTCTCTTAGTTATATATCATCTCTTTTAAGAAAGGTGATGTGTTATTTACAGCAACATCTGAATATGGTTAAAAAAGTGTGTGTGTGTTTGTTTGTGTAGTGTATTTTTTTTGCCATATATATTACCAGGATTATAGGTGCTTAAATGTCTGCATTGTTTCTACTCAGTCCCTAATGACTTCACTTCAGACCAAGTGGAGATTATTTCAAAACTAGTGTTGGCTATGTATTTTCTGTTGACACAGCCAATACATAATTTCATGATGTATTTTTCAGGGGGTAAAAGGGTAGAATTTTCTTCTACTGATGTTAGATTTACATGTTGTAAAACTTTGTTCATGGCCTGTTTTGAAATCCCAGCTGTTTAGGATTTTCTTATTATTTGATTCTTATGAGAATTTTGTTACTGTTGTGCTTATTGTTCTTGAGGTATAGATAGTTAACATCTATTTATTGAGTTATTGTCATGCTTACTGCATATGAGGTAGGTAAAAGGATAGTCATTGGCCTTCAGGGGAATAATTATTTATATGGTTTTTTGCCCATAATTTAACAGATTATATTTTCCTAATATAATATATTTGTGATTTTTAAAATATTCCTACAAGAAGACTTTAAGAGGAAAAGAAAATATATTTAGTTTTCCATTGCTGTTATTTACCTTTTGAAAAAATTCTTAGAATTGTAATTTGGGATTGGGGTGCCTGGGTGGCTTAGCCAGTTAAGTGTCTGCCTTTGGCTCAGGTCATGATCCTAGGGTTCTGGGATAGAGCCCCATGTCAAGTTCCCTGCTCAGTGGGGAATCTGCTTCTCCCTCTGCCATTCCCTTTGGCTGTGCTTTCTCACTCTTGCTCTCTCAAATAAATAAATAAAATCTTTTAAAAAATTGTAACTTAGGGTCACCAAAATAATATTAATGTAGTATCTTGAATAAATTGGATGTGGCATTTACTAACTTTAAATCAGTTTTTTTTTTTTTTTTAAAGATTTTGTTTATTTGAGAGAGAGGGAGTGAGAGAGCATGAGCTTTAGGGGCTGGCGGGGGGAGCAGTGGGAGAGGGAAAAGCAGACTCCCTTTTGAGCAGGGAGCCTGATGTGGGGCTCCGTCCCAGGATCCTGGAATCATGAGCCAAAGGTAGACGCCTAATGGATCAAGCCACCCAGGTGCCCCTAAATAGTTTGGTTTTTTAAAAGTATAAGATCTAAGAATTTTTCCTAGTACTCAATCTTGTTTAAGTATGCCAATCTAATTCTCTCTCTCTAAATAAAAAATTAATTGCCTGTTTCTGAAAAGCAGACTTTGTGCTGCCTTTTTTTTTTTTTTAAAGATTTTATTTATTTACTAGAATGAGAGAGAGAGAGAGAGAGAGAGAGAGAGAGAACATGAGAAGCAGGAGAGTCAGAGGGAGACACAGACTCCCTGCTGAGCAGGGAGCCTCATGCCGGGATTCGATCCGGGAACTACAGGATTATGACCTGAGCCTTAACCAACTCAGCCACCCAGGTGCCCCTTTGTGCTGCTTTTTAGCAAGAAGCACGTTCATTTTTAAAAAATTTAACTAACAAAGTACATTTAACTTAAAGTTAGGAATTAAACTAAGTATGAAGACCAACATGTTTTCAAAAATATTTACAAAAATAGCTGTGTTTGATCTTGACTCCCCTTTACCCTTGATGGTAAGATCATTGAATTTTAGCACTGAACCTTTTTTTTTTTTTTTAAAGATTTTATTTATTTATTTGACAGACAGAGATCACAAGTAGGCATAGAGGCAGGCAGAGAGAGAGAGAGAGAGAGAGAGGGAAGCAGGCTTCCTGCGGAGCAGGGAGCCCGATGCGGGGCTCGATCCCAGGACCCTGAGATCATGACCCGAGCCGAAGGCAGCAGCCCAAACCACTGAGCCACCCAGGCGCCCCTGAACTTTTTTTTTTTGAACCTTTTTTATAGCATTACACATGAGCATGTTTTTATAGCTCACCAAAGCTTATTAAAAGATGCTGAGAATAATTACTATTTGCCTGTCAAACAAGGAGAAGCGGGTTGTTGATATATTTGCTAACACATTTGACCAAGGTAGATAGCTGTTTTTGAAAAAGGATGAACAAAAATACCCCTATTCTCCATATAATATTTATAGTTTTTTTGGACTTAGTTATGTAGCTTCTTTTATCTCACTATATATAGATGCAGATGTAAGTTTCAGTTTATTATTATTGCAATAAAAGTCAAAGTATTTATATTTGTGTAGAGTATTCACATGAGGTAACAAGGTCCTTTTGAATTTTGGAGATTGACTGGGTTTTGCATTATTTATACATTATACATTTCTCAAAATAAATACACAAATTCCAAAATATATTCAGTTATTTTTATTTAGTTACATTTTTGAGATATGTATTTTATAAGATTTATATTTTAAAAAAGACAAAAACATCAGTAATACCTGGTAGAAGATTACATTGTATTATGCTATACTATTAGATTCAGTCTAAGTTGTAAAGGTAGTTGTTTTGGACTGGCTGGAACTTAGTGATCTGAAAGAATAAGGGAGTGATATTATAGAGCTTTGAAAGCAACATACCAACTGATATTTGTGACAGAACCAAAAGTCACCAAGATCATATTTATATTATTTATATTTATATTATTAGTATATTAAACATATACTAATATGTTTAAATGTGTTTTGGATTTTTAAAATTTTTAAATGATTTTATTTATTTTTTTGCCAGAGAGAGAGAGAGAGAGCAAGCGCACAAGCAGGGGGAGTGGAAGGGAGAGGGAGAAACAGGCTGTCCACTGAGCAGGGAGCCGGATGCAGGGCTCAGTCCCAGGACCCAGGGATCATGACCTGAGCTGAAGGCAGATGCTAGGCCAATTGAGCCACCTAGACATCCTGTGTTCTGAATTTTAACAAATAGTTTTAAAATTCTGAAAATCCTGTATTTTAAGGAACTAGTCAAAGACTATATTTTATATATAGTGTATATGATGGAGAGTTTTGTTCTTATATAAGCTTGCCTAATAGTTATCCTACCCTAGAGAATTGTAAAAAATCCTTGATTTATGAGTTTTACTTTTTATATAGATGATAAAACCTTCTTATTGTATGCTTGGCATATTATATATAGTATTTAATCAGTTTATGTAAGATGTAAAATTCTCATTTTACTGGTGAATTTGAGGCTCAAATGTGGTTAAGTAACTTGCACAGTCAAGTCACATAGAAGATGAGTAACACAGCAAGGATTTGAAGTGAAGTATGTGTCACTTCAGAGCCCATGACTGATCTATGCTGATTTCACTGCTTCTTATCAAGTAACTGATTATATTACCTTTTGATTATAAGGGTCAGATTGTATTCTGACAGGCACA
The DNA here is from genome assembly GCF_022355385.1 of Mustela nigripes. NCBI lineage: Eukaryota > Metazoa > Chordata > Mammalia > Carnivora > Mustelidae > Mustela > Mustela nigripes. The sequence continues at coordinate 116,302,954 of NC_081568.1, read as the reverse complement.
TAAAAAAGCACAGAGCAACTCTTTTACAAAACAAAGGAAATCTATATACATTTCATGGTATTTTTATGTCTCAGTAGCTATAGAATAATATTCTCTCCGTTTGATTATATGCTGTTTTATGTTGAAACTCTGTCCTTAAATTTTTTGACACTAGGATGGCTTAGGTATAAATACCACCCTTGCTGGCAGATTGAAAAAGGAATAGCAAGAAAGTTTATTATTTCTTTTTTGTAGTCTTTCTTCGGAATGTTTTTGTCTTTAGTGACTTCCAGGGGAAAAAAAAAATCATGGTTTCCCTTAGTAGGTGTATTATTTTGCTAGGGCTGCTGTACCAAAGTACCACAAAAGGGGTAGTGTAAGCAACAGACATTTATTGTTGTTTAGTTCTGGAGTCTTGAAGTCCAATATCAGGGTGTCATCAGCATTGGTTCCTTCCAGTGGCTGTGAGGAAGATACTCTGTTTCATGCCTCTCTCCTAGCTTGTGGTTTATTGGAATCTTTGGTGTACCTTGTCTTGTAGCAGCATCATCCTGATCCCTGCCTTCATCTTCATGTGGTGACCTACCTCCGTGTGTGTGTTTCTGTCTCCATGTCCAGATTTTCCTTTATAAACACACCAGTCATACTGGATTAGAGCCTACCCTTATGACCTCATCTTAGTTTGAACATCTGCAATGACTGTCTTTCCAAATAAGGTCACATTCAGAGGTACTGAAAGTTAGGACTTCAGTATATTTTTGAGGGGACATAATTCAACTCATTAATGGTAGGCAAATTTTTTCTGAGATGATAGATTTGAAAACTCTCTAGTAGTGGTTATATACATAAATTTGCAATTGGTCAATTCATTGGTGTAATTATATGCATGGATACCCATAAATGAGTCATGTCTGAATATTTGTTTTGGAATAGGACTGATTTTTCTCTAATATTCTTGTAAAAAAGCCACATGAAGAACAGACTGGAGAACGATTTAGAAAGGCTTTCAATAAATGATGTGATTGAGTGTCACAGTGTATGGGGCAGATAATGAGCTTTTGATAATTCATTTACAAAATTAGTATAGCTTGTGGTATGAAGTTGGAATTTAGATAGGCATTCAGAACAAGAGGGTGTTACAGAAACAGAGAGGATATGGGTTTAGGTTCTAATGTAGGAGAAAGTATTTTATGTATAATGGGCCATGGTGGTGAAGGGAGGCTTTGGGTCACTTATGTGGTGAAGGAATCTCTGGCTTTTTAGGGTTAACACCGGGTCTAGCTTTTAAGTTTCAAAGAATTGCTCTAGGATTTATTTATTTATTTATTTTAAAGATTTTATTTATTTATTTGACAGAAAGGGATAGAGAGATCACAAGTAGGCAGAGAGGCAGGCAGAGGGAGAGAGGGAAGCAGGCTCCCTGCTGAGCAGAGAGCCCGATGCGGGGCTCAATCCCAGGACCCTGAGACCATGACGTGAGCCGAAGGCAGAGGCTTAACCCACTGAGCCACCTAGGTGCCCCTCGGATTTATTTTTAATTTTGCCGTGTAGAAAATTTGAAATATATGATGAACAAGAAGAAAAACATGACTTGTATCCCCACTACCCAGAACTACTTGCTATTAATATTTTGACATCTTGATAGAATTCTTATGAATTTTCTGCCATGATTTTTGATTGAGATTGTACTAGATAACAGTTTTCTAAAATAAATCAGCACCTGGAGTCTCTAAATATCTATCTGAATTTGAGACCCAGTGGGTAATAGACCTAATGACCATTGATGATGAATCGGGTCACCATAATTCCATAAACCATTAGTTCAAGACAGTTTTGTCTCATGTGATTTGGTCCTGTGCCTCAGTCTTGTCCTTCCTCCTGTCTTTCACAATACTGCCAGGATCTTTTTAAGGATTACATCACTCTCCTGGCTTACCTCCTTCAATCAGACATAGGTCCAGCTATTTAGCATTAGAGGCATCTTTGTGACCTTCTCATGCCTCTTTCTTCTCAATTGCTACTCTCCAAAAAGCTTCCTGAAGTTCCAGAATATTGTGTATTCTTTTGAACCTCTATAATTTTTACTTCCCTCCATTGAGAATATCCTTTTTCTTTTTGTCCATCTATCCAGCAGCTGCTAATTTCCTTAATATTTCACGTGACATTTCTTCTCTAAAGCCTTTGTTCTAAGCCAGTTTTCCCTTTCTTTGATTACCTGTAGCACTTTTTGGAAAACTTGCTATAAACTGATTATAGGGTATCCTAGGGACTGATTTCTGTCTTTATCTTTCTTATTTTTTTTTATTTTAAAAAGTTTGTATTTAGGGGCACCTGGGTGGCTCAGTGGGTTAAAGCCTCTGCCTTCGGCTCAGGTCGGGATCTTAGGGTCCTGGGTTCAAGCCCCGCATCGGGCTCTCTGCTCTGCAGGGAGCCTGCTTCCTCCTCTTTCTCTGTTTGCCTCTCTGACTACTTGTGATCTCTCTGTCTCTGTCAAGTAAATAAATAAAATCTTAAAAAAAAAAGTTTGTATTTAAATTATAGTTGTTAACATAGAGTGTAATATTACTGTCAGGAGTAGAATTTAGTGATTCATTACTTACCTATAACACCCAGCGCTCATCACAAGTGCCCTCCTTAATACCCATCACCCATTTAACTAATCCTCCCTCCCCCACCTTCCCTCCAGCAATGCTCAATTTATTCCCTATGGTTGAGAGTCTTAAGATTTACCTCTCTTTTTCCCTTATCGTTTTCTTCTTTTATCTTCATCTGTTCTATTTCTTAAGTTCCACATCAGTAAAATCATACTGTATTTGTCTTTCTCTGACTTATTTTACTTAGCATAACACATTCTAGCTCCATCCACATTGTTGCAAATGGTAAGATTTCATTCTTTTTAATGGTGGTAATACTCCATTGTATGCATATGCCACAACTTTTTATCCATTTATCAGTCAGTGGACAGTTGGACTCTATCCCTAATTTAGCTATTGTTGATAATGCTGCTGTAAACATTGGGGTAGATTTGCCCCTTCAAATCAGTATTTTTGTATTCTTTGGGTAAATACATAGTAATGCAATTGCTGGGTCATACAATAGCTATATTTTTAACTTTGAGGAACCTCTATACTGTTTTCCAGAGTGGGTGTACCAGTTTCTATTCCCACCGACCATGTAAGATGGTTTCCCTTTCTGCGTCCTCGTGAATGTCTGTTGTTTCCTATGTTTTTCATTTTAGCCATTCAGACATGTGTGAGGTGGTATCTCATCATAGTTATTTTTTAAAAAGATTTTATTTATTTATTTGACAGAGAGAGAGATCACAAGTAGGCAGAGAGGCAAGCAGAGAGAGAGAGAGGGAGAAGCAGGCTCCCTGCTGAGCAGAGAGCCTGATGCAGGGCTCGATCCCAGGACCCTGGGATCATGACCTGAGCTGAAGGCAGAGGCTTTAACCCACTGAGCCACCCAGGTGCCCCCTCATCATAGTTTTGATTTGTATTTCCCTGATGATGAGTGATGTTGAATGTCTGTTCAATGTATCTGTTAGTCATCTGTATGTCTTCTTTGGAGAAAACTCCAAAGCAAGTTCATGTCTTCTGCCCCTTTCTTAACTGGATTATTTTGAGTATTGAGTTTGATAAGTTCTTTTTTTTCTTTTAGGATATTATTTACTTATTTGACAGAGAGAGAGAGAGAGAGAGAGAGGTGTGGCAGGCAGAGTGAGAGGCATACTGCTCCCTGAGCAGGGAACCTAATGCGGGGCTTGATCCCAGGACCCTGAGATCATGATCTGAGCAGAAGGCAGATGCTTAACCAACTGAGCCACCTTTTGGTTACTAAGCCTTTATCAGATACGTCATTTGCAAATATCTTCTCCCATTCCACAGGTTGCCTTTTGGTTCTGTTGATTGTTTCCTTCACTGTGCAGAAGTTTTTTTTTTTTTTTTTTTTATCTTAATGAAGTCCTAATTCACTTTTGCTTTTGTTTCCCTTGCCTCAGGAGATGTATCTCCTAAGAAGTTGCTAGAGCCAATGTCAAAGAGGTTGCTACCTGTGTTTCTATAGGATTTTGATGGTTTCCTGTCTCATATTTAGGTCTTTAATCCATATATGGTATAAGAAAGTGGTCCAGTTTTATTCTTCTGCATGTTGCTGTCTAACCATTTGTTGAAGAGACTGTCTTTTTCCCATTGGATATTCTTTCCAGCTTTGTTGAAGATTAGTTGATTGTAGAGTTGAGGGTCCATTTCTGGGTTCTTTGTTCTGTTCCATTGATCAATCTATCTGCTTTTGTGCTAGTACCAAAGTGTCTTGATTACTGCAGCTTTGTGATATAACTTGAATTGTGATGCCTCCAACTTTGCTTTTCTCTTTCAAGATTGCTTTGGGTATCTGGTGTCTTTTTTGGTTCCTTACAAATTTTAGGAATGTTTGTTCAAGCTCAGTGAAAAATGACGGTGGTGTTTTGATAGGGATTGCATTAAATGTGTAGATTGCTTTGGATAATATGGACATTTTAGCAATATTTATTCTTCCAATCCCTGACCATAGAATATCTTTCTATTTCTTTGTGTCACCTTCAATTACTTAAAAAATTATTTTTTTTATAAAGATTTTATTTATTTATTTGACAGACAGAGATCACAAGTAGGCAGAGAGGCAGGCGGGGTGGGGGGGGGAGCAGGCTCCCCGCTGAGCAGAGAGCCCGATGTGGGGCTCCATCCCAGGACCCTGAGATCATGACCTGAGCCAAAGGCTTTAACCACCGAGCTTTAACCCACCCAGCCACGCAGGCACCCTGCCTTCAATTACTTTAATCAATGTTTTGTAATTTTCAGAGTACACCACCTTTATCTTTCTTAATAGATTGAGTTACTTAAGGGCAAGGATCATGTGCTATTTATGCTAGTATCTGTAGCACTTAGCATGGTACCTAGATAGATGTTTGAGGAAAATGTTTGCTAAATAAATAATCTTATCTTTTCATCTATGACTGTTTTGCCAATAATAGTAAATATAGCTATAATAAGGGATAGTTTTTGGAGTGACAGGTAAGGGAGTAAGTTGACTAGTTCATATCAACTTATCAGTTACTAAGTATTTGCAATTTATAAGTTATTCTGCTGGGCATTGTGGAAATGGGAAACTAAAATGAAGAGGAACTTCACGAGTTTGCAGCCTAGGAGAGGACTTCCAATTTTGGTGAGTTGGTAGGGAATTATGGTAAGAAATAGAGTGAAAAGTTGCTAAGGGGAATAACCCATTGAAACAGAATTGTGACTGGAAACATTTGTATAGTGCCTTTAAATTAACAAAGTTTATTTGTTTGCAGGTGACAGTCGGCCTCCATTATGAGTTGTAGCAGATGTTCTCAACATTTCTTTTGAAACTTCCTTATATTTCCTTGAATGAGGAGCCCCAGAGCCTCATCGCTGTGGTAGCTACCATGCTTTGGTATGATGCTGTGCCTTTCTACTTCATCATTCCTGTTTTAGCAGAGGTCTAGGTTAGAATTTAACTGTTTCTTATTGCGAACGATTATGTAGAAATGGAAGTGGAATGTTTCAATTATACTGATACTGTGATTTCTTTGAGATTTTTGATGATGCCTTGTTATTCTTATACCTGTTCACAGAAGCCCCAAATAGTTAGTGCTTTACTCATCATAGATACTTAATTGTGATTTTGTTTGAATTGTATCTAGTTATAAATAGTTCCTTGCTGATTTTTAATAGATATTAATCCAATTTTTATTCCCTTAAATGATAAAGAAGCACATAGCATCAATTTTACTTCTACTTAAAAACTGTGTCTTCACGTAATGTTTAACCAGCTTCTCAACACTTGTGGAGGAGATTCAACTGGCAATTGATAAAATTCCACATCAGGAATATTTAACTACAAACCTCTGTCTGTATTAACATGAATAAACACTGTAGCTAGTAATTATTTTTCTCCATAAAAAATGGAAGTATTTTTCAGAATTCTGGAAAATGTCAAAGTAATTTTGGCTGTAGTCATACTGCGTATAATGTTATTGAGAATGTTGCTAACATTAACAAAAAATATTCCGTAATTTCCTCAGTTATTGCTACTTGTGATGAGGGATGTAAAGTTGGCATGCTTTGGTGTTCTGAGCATTTTCATTATACACTTTTGATTTAACCTTTGTTTTAGGTAAGATAGCTGAGAACATTTTTACTTAGGGATAGAGGTCAGGCTCTATTTGTATTTTTTTTAGGTTAGTGATATATAGAATATAGTGAATATATTAGAGTAAATACATTCACAGTTTTGTATGTAAGTATTATAGCATTTATATGTTTCTTTGACCTTATTTTTAGTTGACTAAAACATAGTGATTTGGGACCAAGGCATAGGTTTCATTTATACATTAACAATTTTATTTTATTATTTTCTGTGACCACTGGTATCACTCATCTTGCAGATGTAAGCTGCTGTTCACCAGGGAGGTTTGACAAGAGAATTGGCCACGTGAGCAAGTTCATCTCCATTGTGGAAAAACAACTTGAATCCCTTTTGAAGGTGAGTTAGTGTCATCTTCACACAGGAAGGATCATGCTAGAGTTCCTTGATGTTTTCAGGGTTATCAAACAATGGTTTGGTTTGAACTTTGTTTATGGGATGTTGAACCATCAGGCTTTATTACTTGATTGTAAAGATTCACATAGAAATCAACCTGACAATGAAAAGGGATGGAAGTAATAATTTGATGTTTATGAATATACCTGAAAGTAGTTTGGGTACCCTTTCTTCCTCCTTCCCTTGTTCCCTTCCTTTCTTTTAAATGTTTATTTATGGGGCACCTGGGTAGCTCAGTAGTTAAGTGTCTGCCTTCAGCTCAGGTCATGACTCCAAGGTCCTGGGATCTAGTCTTGCATCAGGCTCCCTGCTCCGTGGATGGCCTGCTTCTCCCTCTCCCACTCCCCCTGCTTGTGTTTCTTCTTTTGCTGGCTCTCTGACAAATAAAAAAATCTTTTAAAAAATAGTTTTTAAAAAATTTTAGGTGATTTTACTGCCTCTTTCTTACTGTATGGGGCTTGAACTCATGATCCTGAGATCGAAAGTCACATGCTCTTCCAAGTGAGCCAGCCATGCACCCCAATTGGTGGATTCTTTCTCATCTCTGTTCTTATTTACATATAATACATTGCTAGCGGGCACCTGGGTGGCTCAGTGGGTTAAGCCTCTGCCTTCAGCTCAAGTCATGATCTCAGGGTCCTGGGTTCTAGCCCCACATTGGGCTCTCTGCTCAGCAGGGAGCCTGCTTCCCCCTCTCTCTGCCTGCCTCTCAGTCTACTTGTGATCTCTCTGTCAAATAAATAAGTAAATTAAAAAAAAATAATACATTGCTAGCAAGTTACAATTCATGACTTTTATTTGAATATTGATTACAGCAAAATCACTTATGAAATACATTTATTTTAAAATATATTATGAATTTCAGGAAATTCAAAGACCAAATAATGTATCTGAAAACAGAAAGTATCTTTACATTGATACTGCAGTTATATAAAATTTCCTGAACTAAACTACAGGTTGCTATTAGATACCCTACTACTTCTTGTAATAATATTAAACATGTGTAGCCATCCACTATATTTCTGGGACAGCAAACCTGTGGCAAGCATTGCTGTTTAGTATATAATAATAATAATAATAATAAAAATAATAAATAATATTTATATATAAGTTTGCTAGAGGCTGAGACCCTTGTTCTGGGGGATTATTTACGTATGCTTATAAAACAGGTAGGCTAAAATGCTGGTATTAGCTCTCTAACAGATGTGTAACAAAGTGTGAAATGTTACTTTGATCATCATTGAGGAAAACCAGATCCATAAATTGTGTAGACATTATGGATTTTTGTTGTTGTTGTTACAAACAGAAACCACTGAAGGACTTTAGGATGCAGATTGTGTTGTCTTTAGCATACATGCAAGGTCTTTTGTTAGTTGGCCATTGCATATTGCTTGGGTCTGCTTGAGACTCCCCCCTCCTACTCCTGTGCTCTCATGCTCTCTCTCTCTCTCTAAAATAAATAAATAAATATTACCCCCTCCCCCACCAAAAAACCCCTGAATAGCTTGTAGTTACACTACCATGATTAGGTATTCAGCACTTTTGCCTGCATTAATATTTTCCTTCTTACCATTATGATTTTTTTTTTCTTGTTCCTATTTAGTACCAACTTTTCATTCAACATTCAGGTTCATTACTGTTTGAAGGCTTTCCTAACTACTGACCTCTATCATTGAACCTTATCTTCTTTGAGCTTTTCTAGTATGTACTTCTATTCTAGAAGCTTATATTTTATATTTATATACCTTTATATTTGTACTTATGTACTTATATGCCTCTTTCTTACTAGACTGAGGTTTCTTTTCTTTTCTTTTTTAGGATTTTATTTATTTGTTTGACAGAGAGAGAGACAGTGAGAGAGGGACACAAGCAGGGGGAGTGGGAGAGGGAGAAGCAGGCTTCCTGCTGAGCAGGGAGCCCGATGTGGGGCCTGCTCCTAGAATTCTGGATTCATGACCTGAGCGGAAGGCAGATGCTTAATGACTGAGCCACCCAGGCACCCCTAGGCTGTAGATTTCTTAATGGCAAGTACAAAGGCTATGTGTCTAATTCATTTTTATGTCCTTAGTTTCTAGCACAATACCTGGTACATATAGAAGCTTATACGCATTTGTTAAAGGAATGAATAAACAAATGGTTAAATTATAAAGGAAAGAAGAGATTATCTTCACAGGTGGTGTGATAATGGTAATAAAGTGCATTCCAAGGTGGAGTGCTACTACACTTATCAAGGAATATTCAGTGTTAAAAACAGTATCTTTCCTGAGGTCTCATGGTGATCACACTAGCTTCTTAGAGTCAGTTTTGTGTACATCTGGAGTTTGGTTATCTTGAACAACTAACCATTCATTATTGAAAATTTACCCACAAAATTTCAATAGTTGAATTTCTTCATGAATTATATATATCTATTTTTAAAGATTTTATGGATTTATTTGAGAGAGAGAGAGAGAGAGCATGAATGGGGAGAGTTCAGAGGGAGAAGCAACTTCTTGCCCAGTAGGGAGCCTGATGTGGGACTTGATCCCCGAACTCCAGGATCATGAACTGAGCTGAAGGCAGTTGCTTATCCAACTGAGCCACCCAGGCTCCCCCATGAATAATATATTTTAATAATTAGTATTTTAGGTCTTGACTTAAGGATTCTGTAACTTCCTTTAAGAAGATCCACATATGTTTTGCTATTATAATCAGTCTAAAGTTTGAAAAGGATCCTTCTACTTGAAAATGATGAAAAATATGTCAAGGAATGACCCTACTTGTTATCACATCTAAAGTTACATTTGCAGTGTGCCTGGGTGGCTCAGTTGGTTAAGCAGCTGCCTTCAGCTCAGATTATGATCCCAGGGTTCTGGCATCGAGCCCCGCATTGGGCTCCTTGCATGGCGGGAGGCCTGCTTCTCCCTCTCCCTCTGCTTGCCGCTCTGCCTACTTGTAGTCTATCTCTCTGTCAAATAAATGAATAAAATGTTTAAAAAAAATGAGTTCCATTTGTTTTGCAACTGTAACTCTTATGTTATGGAATCCTGATTTTAAAAGGTTATAATGGCCAGTATTATCAGAATGCCAAATTCTAACATAGGTTAGTAATTTTGCGTTTAGGAAAACACTAATGGGTATGCCTGGGTGGCTCAGTCTGTTAAGCATCTGCCTTTGGGTTGGGTCATGATCCCAGGGTCCAGGGATCATGTCCTGCATTGGGCTCCTTGGTCATCGGGGAGCTGGCTTCTCCCTCTGCCTACTCTGCCTGCCGCTACCCCTGCCTGTACTCGCTGTCTGACAAATAAATAAATTCTTAAAAAAAAAAAGACGAAGTATCATATTAGTCCTTTAGTAATATGCCAAACTTTAAGTTGTTTTTTATTTTGTTTATTTTTAATTTAATATGATTAGAGGTCGAATGTTCTTTGGTCATCAGCTTACATTAGTTTTAACTAAGGAAATACTGTACTATGAAGATATTAAACGGAAGCTTAAGGCTTCAGTTATTAACTATATTCTGTTAAGTGAGTTTCTTTGTTTTAGACTATATAAAACAACTTAAGGAAATATACTGAATTAAAATTTGCTATGCTGAAATAGCATATTCACTAAATAATTGAAATAAAATGAGGGGAATTCCAAGGGGTTTGAACAAAATGAAGATTTCTTTGCTCAAGCTCTAAACAGTAAGACTTTCAATTTTGTGGGAAGACATTTAATACTCTGGTCATTCAACTTGTATATCCTTTAGCCTATTTAATAGTCAAAAACTTGTAAGTAAATATGTGTGCTGCTGAGAAGCAGTGATCAAAAATGGCAATAAAAGTCACATAATGAAATAAGAATCCTAAAAAAATCCAGGGATTTTACTGTAGCTCATTATTCACTACCTTTCTGGCAGTCTTCATGATTACAAATCACTTGATTGACTAACTAGACATTCTCAAAGTGAATTATGAATCAGGTTCATTTTTTCTGTTTGATAGTTGGCACATGCTGTAACTCTTAACGCTTTGTGATATATCAAATTCTTATAACAGTTATAAGAGATCTAATCAGTTCTTTATTTTGGGAAAACTATATTGCCTTTTCAAAAAATGAAATGCAGTTGCTAACATTTTAACAACACAATGTAATCCCTACTTTTGTATCTCAAGGTATAACTCACAGTGATGACATTATTTTTCAGATTAAGATAAATCTGTAGACTGATTTTCCATCTGACAGAAAACTCCCATTGATAACAGTTCTATAGGCTTCTTGAGCAGTTGCCTGTGCCTAGGTTACAAAAACAGTTGCACATTTTCCCCTTAATATTTAAAAATGTATGATGATCTGCGAAGAGTGATAATTTGACTTCTTCTTTGCCGATTTGGATGCCTTTAATTTCCTTTTGTTGTCTGATTGCTGACGCTAGGACCTCTAGTACGATGTTGAATAGCAGTGGTGATAATGGACATCCCTGCCGTGTTCCTGACCTTAGCGGAAAAGCTTTCAGTTTTTCTCCATTGAGAATG